>NC_029788.2:18121839-18148520 GCF_000816755.2 Arachis ipaensis
AAATACAAAGAGGATCAGAGTTTAAACTAAACCTATAATTTTAATTCAATGAAAATCATACAGTAATACAAATTAATATTAAAATTTCTATTCTCATTACTCAATTGCACGTATTATTTTCTCTGAATCGAAGGATTCAGCCGAATTGAACTATTTTTCTTGGCATGCATGTATCATGTGAAGATCTGGAACAGAAGCTTTTTGAAGATCAAGAATGTGAATTATTAGAGAAAACCAAAGCTATTGAAGTAGAGTAACCGATACGAGTGCTATGGGACAAACTGAGAATTGTCATATGCCAATTGGTCCAATTACAAGAGCAACAACTAAGAGAATAAAAGAAGGTTTTGAAAACATGGCTAAATCATGTGTTCAGGAGATGCATCAAGAATTGGGCAAGACAATGATTAACGATTATCAAAAGTCACACGTCTTACTATTTTACAAGATGCATTGAAGACTCTCATTAGTTAAGATGAATTAAAAGAGATCACTTTCTTAGAATTTATTCTATATTTATTTTATTTTTGTTATTTGTTTGTTTTAGGCCCAATTATGATTTGGCCCATATTTTATTCTAGTGAACTTATGAGTTAGGGATTTAAATTTAAGAGGTATAAAAACCCTATAAAATCTGGTAACCATTTTTTTTCTTAATTTGATGAATGAAATTTTCTTTGAGTTTCTTTGAGAAACTTGGGTGTGAACATATGAAATAGAGTGATTCCCTTAACTGTTGCATCAGGAAATCAAATTGAAATAGAGGAGTCCTTTTCTTTGATCTTCCATCTTATCCTGGGTTACGTTCCGTATCAGTAACATTGGAAACAAAATGCAAAATGTGAAGTGTTTTTCATATTTCTATAGAGTGATATATATATAGGAGAGACTAGATATTTATCACACACTCGTTAACTAACTCTACCACAAATATTCATAACTAAATAACTAACCGTTATCCTCTTTCACATCAAAGCCCAGAAAAACCTAACCGTTGGTTACCGGTGAATTGTGTTTGTTTGTAAATATAAGATGCTAAGATGTGAAAAAAAAATAAAATTATATTTAATAAATTAGATATAGATACTGACATCAGCACCTATTCTGCTGTCTCAGCAGGAGGATCACGATGATTACGACGACGACGATTATTGGGATCTATAGAAATTAAGGTTTTATTTTTCTATTTGTCTATTTCATTGTGTTCTACTTCTGTGACATTTTATAGTATTCATACTATTTATTTTTAATAAAATAATTTGTTAATTTCTGCTAATTTTAAATTTTTGCTGACAATTTTGTTAGCAAAAGTTTTAATTTGACTACTAATTGTGACTTAATTAACTGTACCAAAAAAATATTGCCGTTAGATTTATCGTCGGATTAATTCGATGGTAACTTAGCACCTAAACACGTGAAATGGCGCCAAAGTTACCATCGGATTAATCCGACGGTAATCATCAACTCAGTCTCAACAAATCCATTGAAAAAATCAATAGAAAATCTACCGGTAATTAGCGTCGAACGGAAAAAAAATCCATCGGTAAGCAGCTTTTCGGCGACATTTATACAGTCAACTCCAAAATGATGATAACTTTATTACCAGCGGATTTATTAGATGAATCTAATGGTAAATCCAATGGTACTCAATGGTTTTCTTGTAGGGGCAGATTCTGAGTCCATACAAGTTTAGATTGCACAGCTACCAAAGCGCGAAACTCTGCCTCTGTACTGGACCTGCTAACAGCTTGTTGTTTATTGCATTTCCAGGCAATTAGATTCCTTCCAAAGTACACACAGTAGCCTGTCATCGATCTTCTATCATCAACATACATCAGCACTCCAATCTGCATCTACAAAAGAGAGTTAACGAAAATCAGTGCTTTTAGTAAATAACAATCCTTGATTCAAGTACCTTTTATGTGGCGCCGGATTCTTTTCATATCTTTCCAATGATTTAATTGTGCATGTACTGACATACTTTGCTCACAGCAAATGTAATGTCTAGTCTTGTTAAGGTTAAATATTGCAATGCTCCAACAATAAACCTGTACTGCTTAGGATCATCATAAAGGTCAGAGTTATCTTTACTTAATTTGATTGATGAAATCATAGAAGTAGGGACTGTGTTAGCAGTTAGCATGTTAGTTTTAGTTGATAAGTCAGTAGCATACTTCTGTGGTATCAATAGAATCTGATTATCATCTGTATGCATTGCTTCCAGTCCTAGAAAATAATTAAACTTGTCTAAATATTTTAAAGAAAAAATTAAATTCAGTTGCATGATAATATTTTGTAATTCTTGAGGATTATCTCCAATTATCAAAAGGTCATCTACATATGCAAGAAGATATGTAACAGAAGAATTAGTGTGTCGAATGAAGAGTAAAGGATCAGATTTTGTACTAAAAAAGCCAAAATCTCTTAATGTTTTAGAGAGGGTTACAAACCAAGCGCTTGGTGCTTGTTTTAAACTATAGTTAGCCTTCTTCAGACAACACACTAAGTGAGGATTAGATGCTGTAAATCCCTGTAGTTGCTCCATATATACTGTTTTAGACAGTCACCATTTAGAAACGCATTATCAAAATCAATCTGTCTTAGAATCCAACCTCTTGTTAAAGCAATTGAAATCACAATTCTAATCATTTGTGGTTTAACCACAGGACTAAAAGTTTGATCAAAATCAAGCCCTTTTCGTTGATGGAATTCTTTGGCCACTAGTCTAGCTTTATATAGTAGAATTTGGCCTTGGGGATTCTTTTTCAAAACAAAAACCCATTTAAAACCAACAACAACAGAATTAGAAGTAGGGACAGTAAGTTCCCATGTTTTGCATTTCTGCAAAGCATTAAATTCATACTCCATAGCCTTCCTCCAATGAGTTAAGGTTGAAGTCTGTTTGACTATTCTTGGTACATGAAAGAAAAAATCAGGATCAGTAATTTTATCATAAAGAGCAACATTATAAGCCGTATGGGGATGAGCTTTTGTTTTAGACCTGGTTTGCATAGTATGAGTATTCTGAGAGGAAGGAGGAAGAAGTCCTAAGGGTAATTGAATTTCTATACCACTAATTGGTACTTGACTAGAAGCTAAGGGAGAACACCAGTAAAGGCTGCAGGAGAGATTGGGGAAGCAGGAGAGGGATTGTTAGGGGGGTGTTCTGCTTATCAGGAGTTGAGATTGTGACTGATTGAATTGAAGGTGATGATATGGAACAATGCTGGGTGGTGTGAGAGAAAGATGGAACAGCAATAACTTGAGGTTCTGAGTATAGACTAGGACTGGATGGTATTGAAGACTCCTTTTGAACAGCAAAATGAGTGGAATAATTAAATCTAACTTCATTAAAGATAACATTCCTGGAGAAATACAACTTACCATCTGGAGACAGGCACTTATAGCATTTATGGCAATTATCATAACCAAGAAAAAGACATATATGAGACTTAAAATCAAATTTCTGTTTATTATATAGTTTAAAATAAGGATAACAAGCACAGCCAAACACTTTGAAGAAACTATAATCCGGTTGTTTGGTATACATTTTTTCAAAGGGTGATAAAGAGCGAAGAACAGATGTAGGTACTATTGATCAAATAAACTGATGCTCGAAAAACATCATCCCAAAACTAAAGAGGTAAGTCTGCAATAACTAATAATGAAAGACTCACTTCTATTAAATGTCTATGTTTTCTCTCAACAATCCCTTGATATTGATATGTGTAAGGACATACTAGTCTATGTACAATTCCATTGTCATTCAAAAAATTTCTAAAGGCATTTGAGCAAAATTCTAAGCCATCATCGGTTTGTATGGATTTAAGAGCATGACCAGTTTGTTTTCCAAAAATAATTTTATATTGTTGGAAGGCACTTAAAGCTTCAGCTAGGGGTGGCAAGTGGGGAAGCCCGCCCTTTGGCGTGCTGGCCCGCCCTGCTCCACCTAGTGAGGTGGTCCCAAAATCCCACCCTGCCCCGCCTAACGGTGGGCTGGTGGACTAAGTCCGCCAAATATCTTTTTTTTTTTAGTTTTAACTATTATAATTTCTAAAGGTATAAAAAATTATAATTTTTATATTCACAAATATTAAAGTCTTTGTAATTATAAATATCTAATAAATATAATTATAAACCAAGTTTTCATCCAAAACACAATTATAAATATTGTCTCCAAAGCAAAATAAATATAATCCAAATATAATTATAAATATTGTCTCTAAAACAAAATAAACATAATCTAAAACACTCAATTTTCATCTTCATTCTCTTGTAAATTAGGTTGGGAGAAGTTGGATTTTGGCCAAAAAATTACCAAAATACCACTTGTCAAAAAAACACTAAGCCCGACGGGAAAGCCTGCCCCGATCTGCCAAATCCCGCAGTTTAAGCGGAGCGGGTTAGACGGACTTTTACTATTTAGCGGTCCCAATTTTCCAGTCCAATCCGCCTTTTTTGGCGGGTTACGCGGGCCAACCCGACGAGTTTAATATCTGGATCCATTTCGAGAGACAATGAAAGTTGGTCCCCAAATGTTAGCATAAACCAACTCTAGAGGGTGATTGTAAACAGTGACAAAATTTTTAAATGGTAGTTGATGTAATTTGGACATATAACATAAGGAAAAGTCTAAGGGCCATCAACTTTATTAAATTTTGGCCAGCATGTAACCAGTAAAAAAAAATGAGTAATCCCTAATCATTAGATGAAATTTCACACCATTAAAATCATTATTGATGGTTATTTGATGGCTACAAATCACAAAAGTTGCTGACCCCTAGCATTCCTCAAAACATAATTCACACATTAAATTGATCTGATGCTACAAAATAGGAAATTTGAGATTTGTTAAGAGCATTCAATACAGTTTGCATAGAGGGGTGTCCCAATCATTTATGCCACATTGTTACTGAATTCAATGGTTTATCAACAGCTACCATTGCATTTTTTTATGTTACAATTGAGGGGGGTGAATTGTTTAGGAACATACAAAGATAAAAAAAAAACATAAATTTCATTTCTAGTAACTCTTTGTAGAAGATGTGTCTTGGTAACCTGATCACGGACAGAATAATAATAAGGCCAGAATTCAAAGAAAATCGAATTGTCAGCTACAATTTGGATCCACTTAAAAGATTTTGTATAATTTGTGGAACAAGCAACAAGTTATTCAATTTGAAGGAAAGATCAGTATTAGAGTCAATCAAGATAGATGAACCAGAGTTAGTTATAGCAATACCTTTACCATTACTTATATGAAGAGGTGATTAGACCCCGTTTGATTCTTTGCAGCTTGAATGAGATTAGTTGGTTCAGCTATGATGTGGCTAGCACCAGAATTAGAATATATTTCAAGCTGATTGTGAGGTTGTTGGGGTTGCAAGAAATGCTCGAGGTTGATGAAATGAGGATGGAAGAGATAGTGGTTGAAAGGATTGTATGGAAGAAATAGCATTAAGAGACTCATATTGTTTATCAAATCTGTAATAATTTCTTTTGTTACAAATACTTTTTTTATAGTACGTATGCATGTATTTTTTTTGTTGGACTTTACAACTAAGACTTAGTTACAAAAACACCTATACATATAACATCATTTAATTCTAATATTGATCACATTTTTTTATACATTCTTTTTTCCAATTGTACAACATCATGATCACTAAAAATAAGTTCGTATAAGAACACATATTAAAATACAAGATGATTTTATATTCGTAAATATAATTAAATTTTATAGATGAGATAATCAAATTTTATAATTAATATAATTAAACTTGATCTAATGCTTAAAACCAAATTTCATGAATAATATAATTAATTAAAATTATCTTCTTCTTCTTTTTGTGTATATACATAGTGATGGAGGTTTTTTTTTTTTTAGTGAAGATCATAACCCCCAAATTTATTTATAAATAATTAGCAATTTTATTATATAAAAAAAACAAATTTAGTTTTTTTTAGTGAAGATCATAACCCCCAAATTTATTTATAAATAATTAGCAATTTTATTATATAAAAAAAACAAATTTAGTTTTTTTTAGTGAAGTAAATTAGACAATTTTCAATTTTAGGCGTCACAAACTAAATAAATTTAGTTTAATTGGATTAAATCTTATCCTTCTACATTAGGCTTATTATGTTCAACTCCACTTTCTGCATTTGTTCAACAATTTTTGTTTCAAACATTAACCTTTTGAATTTAGATTGGAGTGGACTTTCACAAATTAAAAGCCTTCTTGGCTTATTTATATAAATTAAAATTTCATTCTAAAAACCAACTTGAGTTCATATAGTAGTTAGATCACTAGTCTACTTAAGTAAGTGTTGGGAGTTTGAATCTCACTTTGTGCATGTAGTAACTCATTAGCCAATGACAAATCCTTAAATAGAATTCAGATCCACGACGAATGAATTCTTGACCTAGTAAACTGGAGTATACTGTAGAAAACAATAAATAAATAAATAAATCTCCGTTGCAATTAGCTGCAATACAATATTTACAAAGTAGTTACATTTCTAATGTTATTATACCTAATATATATAAATCACTATAGGACGTAGAGTCTTATAAATTTACACATAAAATATTTTAGAGTAGAGCGCTTTATATAAAGATTTTAGTAGGTCGAAACTGTTTAATTTGATGCGATTTACGTGTAAAACAATGTGCAGAAATAACTGTCTCTATTATGATTTATGAAGGGACATAAACTGCTATATTTTGTCATGGTTTATGTAGAGGCATCCGCGTGATTCTTAGTCACAAATTATTCGTTTGAGTTGTTTTCAAAATTTATATTAGAGTTTCTAGAGAGAAATAAACGAGGATAATACATGGATGGGGTCATGGAAGAAGTCGATAGAATGGTGTTGCGCATATTACTAGAAACAAAGAGATTAGTGCAGAAATGTGTGCTTTGTTAGATTAAAAAAATAGTTTTATTATTGATTAGAAGTAAATTTAAAATGGTAGACATAAGATTTATGATGAATTTGATGAGAGCTATTCACTCCCTTCCAAATAATTTCACAATTAGTGATAGGTAATTTGTTTTATGATAAAATAACATATAAGAATTTTTTTTAATTGAATTTTCAGTTCTCATCATAAAAAAATATTTATGTTTTCATCAAATGATTGGTAAATTAGAAGATAGAAAACAGAGACTCAAACATTTTAAATGAGACTGAGAGTAAAGAACTAATGTTATTTAATTAACACTAACTAATAGTAAGTATAACAAACGTAATCGAGTTAGGTTTGATATAACAAAAAACAATAATGCTCCACGTCCAAGTTATTTAAGTCCTTTTTGCTAGATGCCCCTCCTCCAACTTCCAAATCGTTTGTGATTTACGCGCTACATATAACGTAAATCTTCCTTTGCTCAACGTAAATCTTCTACTATAAACTAAACCTTCTTTTTGCTTGCGTTTGCTTTCTTCTTCTTCTTCTGCTCGCGTTTTTTCTTATTGATCTGCATTGACTTCAACGTAATAGGCTTCGTTGCTGTCCTCTGCTCGTGTTTTCTTTGTTCTTCTTCTTCTTCTTTTCTACTCGCATTCTTCGTTATTGATCTGCATTGACTTCAATGTAATAAGCTTTGTCGTTCTTCTTCTTCTTCTTCGTTTTCTTCTTCGATCTGGACTTCTAAATTGAAATAATGAATGATTCGACTTCAAATTAGTTGAATGAGAGCGATTTTGATTATTCTTCTAAAACGAATCAAGCTGATGAGGTTTGAATTATTCAATTTTGAATCGAATTCAATGGAATGTAATTGCTAATTTTATTTGAATTGAATTGAATGGACGTATGTGTTCTGAATCTAAATTGAATTGAATTGAATTGATAAAATCTAAATTGTAGATAGAGGTGTTTCAAATTTGATCTTGTATAATGGATTATGTTTCGTTCAATTAGTACTATACAATTGTTTCACCATGAGTATGCGTTCGGTTCATTATGCAGAAAGCTGTTTGAACTTGATTTTATATACTGAATTATGTTTCGTTCACTCAGTACTATAGAATTGTTTTAACATAATGACGTTTTCGGTTCACTATGTAGAAATGAGTTTGAATTTGAATATATATGATGGATTATGTTTCATTCACTGAGCACTATATAATTGTTTCACCATAATGACATTTTCGGTTCATTATAAAGACTAGGTGTGTTGTGGATAAAAAATTTGTCCCAAAGGTGGGATGATTTTCAAGACACTACAAGAAAAATTTGTCCCAAAGGTGGGATGATTTTCAAGACACTACAAGAAGCTGGAAAGTTCTACAAAAATTATTCCAAACTTGCTGGTTTTTCTACGAAAATAAGGAACACGACTCGAAAGCGAGACGAGGTTAAAAATCAACTAATCGTATGCAGTAGAGAGGGGAGGTGAAAATTCAAGATATCTCCAACTTTGAAAACAAACCCCTCAGCCGGGTTAAACTGTCCAGCCAGGATCTATGTACACATAATGAAGGACGTTGGTCTTTGGACAATTTTTAAAGTTGTTTTGAATCATTCACACCCTTGCTGTCCAGACCGTGCAGAGATGCTCAAACAACACAGGGAGCTAAGCATGTTCATGCATCGCACCATCGAAACCAACGAGGAAGCCAGAATCAGACCGAGCAAAACTTACCAATCATTCATAGCAGCAGCCGGCAGTCATCGGGAACTAACTTTTATAGAAAAAGACGCGAGGAATTACATCACAATGGAAGTACAGAATGTGTCTGAACAAGACGATGCCAAAGAATTCAGGAAGTACCTACTAAGAATGAAAGAGAAGAACCAAAATTTCTTTTTTGAGCTCAACCTCGAAGGCGATCACTCTATTAAACATGCATTCTGGGCCGACGCAAGAAGCAGGGCGGCATGCGAGTATTTTGGAGACGTGGTTTCATTCGACACCACCTACAATACAAACAGGTATTCGGTTCACCCAAATTCAGTATTTACGTTCACCATATGCGCAACTTTCGGTTCATTAAATTGTGAGATTGTCCATTTATGCAGGTACAATCTAGTTTTTGGTTCTTTTGTGGGAGAGAATAAACATGGTCAGTCAACACTTCTCGGATGCGCGCTGATGAAAAATGAGGACATCTAATCATTCAAATGGCTATTCGAGTGTTGGCTCTGTTGCATGGGAGGAAAGGCACCAAAAGGCATTCTCACTGACCAATGCGCATCGATGCAAAGGGCCATTGAGATGTGCATGCCAACAATAATTCACCGCTGGTGCATCTGGCACATCATGAAGAAGATCCCAAACAAACTAAATGGCTAGAAGTGACACGAAGAAATTGAACAAGAGATGAGCCATGTCATTTTACAAATAGAGGAATTCGACAGAAACTGGAACGATTTTCTCACAAATTATGGCCTTGGAGGCAACAAGTGGCTCTCAGGTAACCGAGGTTTTAATTGGAATTATTTTGGCTCAAAACATGCACATATTTCGGTTTAGTACAGCTCATTGGTTCGGTTCATTCTGCAGAGCTGTACGAGGATTGACATTTATGGATTCCAGTTTACTTGGATCACCACATCTGGGCTGGGATGAGAAGCACACAAAGGAGCGAGAGCATGCACGCATTTTTCAACAAGTTCATCACACACAACAGCTCTTTGAGTCAATTTGTGAAGCAATACGACAACTGCCTAGCAATCAGAGAGCAAAGAGAGAGAGAGAATTCGACGTTGCAGATTTTTACACCGTCATACCATGCTCAACAAGATCAGCAATAGAGGCGCAGTTTCAGCACGTGTATACCTACAAGAAATTCAGGGAATTTCAAGCACAATTTAGAGGAAAGGTGAACTGCATCACAAGATCAATGCATTCCACCCTAGGTTTCACAACATACGAAGTTGTAGAGTAGGTTCCCAACTCCACATTTAAGAAGTTTTTAGTCACCTACGACGTAGTATCACGAGAGGTAAAGTGCCAGTGCCTGTTGTTCAAATCAAGGGGCATACTGTGCCGCTATTTCCTAAGCGTCCTAAGTTTCGAGCAAGTGGATAACGTGGCACCGAAATACATACTGGAGCGCTGGATCAAGAACATAAAGAGGAGGCACACACACATCAAAAGCAACCAAGACGAGTCTCTATTGGAGCTGAGAAGCAAGAGATTCGACGATTTGGTGTTTCGGTCGCACAATATATGTAAATTTGCATCTGAGTCCGAGGAGCTGACCGGAATTTTGCATCGCGTGTTTGAGAATGTCATGGCCGAGATGCAAGAATATCAAGCGAGATGCAAAAGAAAAAGTTCGTTATCCCACGAAGAAGCAACGTTGAGTGAAGTGAATGACCTTCAAAGCTCGGCACGTGTCAGAACAAGAGACCGGTCCAAGAACAGACATGGATCGAATCTGGAAAAAAAGATCTCTAACGCCACGAAGAAAAAGAAAAGGCCAACTCCAAGTGAGGTAAAATTGATTTTCTTTCGATTAGGCAAACATTCATTTGTGTATTTCGCTAATATACGATTTATTTCTTTTTTTGCAGTTGAATCTTTTAGACGGCAGACCAGCGATTCAGCCAAGTTCAAGCTTTCACAATGCACCAGATATGAATTATTCAGGAGAGGATTATACGAGTTTTTATTAACATAAATTTCCTTTCACCTATGAGCAAATTTCAGTTCACTGAAGTTATAAGATGTTTAATTTCTGACTGTTGTTAGTCTTTATTGAATAGTCACTTTTTTTGTTTTTGATATTAGTTTTTGTGAAATTCTTTATTCAATAGTCACTTTTTTGTTTATTGAATAGTCAATTTATTGTGCTATATTAGAGAGTTCAAGTGTTTCTGAAACTGAATGCTGATATATACATTTTTTTTCAAACTATCTCTCTGTTATATTGATATATGCACTTTTTTGGTTCACTGTGTGTATTAGTTTCGGTTCATTTGTATATTTGGGATTCGTAATGTTTGAAAAACACCCTGATTCAATTCTCTGTGAACCTGGAACAAAACAGCAGTCAGACAGTTCCAATAGATATATACATCTTGAATAAGATATAAATATTAACATTAGATATACACATTAACATTAACGTTAGATATATACATTAGAATTTACATTAATGTTCAGATATATATATTGAAAGAAGCAATGTTTGCTTTTTTAAACAAAATAGTGTTAATTATAACAAGTCAAACAAACTATATCCTACTTACTACTATATATATCTCCAGACGTGAATTTACAAAAAGGGCTGGAGAGAGCAGCAGATGGCTTCGAGAGTCTTTTTGCTTCACATGCCCGAATGATTTGATCTCTTATTTTGTTCAGTTTGTGGAAGATAATATTTGGACCATATTCAAACCTGAAAGCATCAATCTATTCCTACATTTCAATTGAAAGGAATTAGTTACATAAGAAATGAATCCAACTTAATAAGAATTTTATTTTATTAATTTAGAAACTACTTACTTGTGTCCGAGTTTTATATTGATACCTCTTCCCTCTTTTGGCCTTTTGAGGATCAATTGTTTCAAGCTATTTCATGACGTATATGCCACAATCATAGCTAAGTAAGAATTTAAGTAAAATACGATTAATAGTTTACAAAATAAAACACATTAAAAATAGCACTATAGAAGAGAAAGATGTTTACCTTGTACGTTGACCATTGAGCATGATATACTCTACTTCTTCTCCATCTGCGTCCTCCATTAAAGGTTTCGCCCCAGTGTAAACCCTCATTTAGGATATTATTAATCCCTGAAAGTGATAAAAATAGTGACTTAAAATTAGGTGAATCAAAATCAGCAACTTCACTGAACCGAACACAAATCATGACTTGAATAAAACGTTATAAACATTGAATCAACAAGGAAATATTTAAATAACTTACGATAAATTTGTTTAGTTTAATCCTCAAATGAGGTATTTCTTTCTTTTTTCTTGTTCACGGGGTCAAGCACATAGAATGCCTTTTTTTGGACATCCGCAATTCACAACCACCAGTGCCCTCTATTGCAAATCGGAACAAATAGCTGAAGTTTGAAAAAATAATAGAATATCTCAGTCCAAACAATAGCAAACGAGAGAATTATCAAAGAAGGTTTAGAAATCACGACTTACAAATGGATGCGATGCGAGTTTTCTTTTTTCTAGAAACTGGCATTGGTGTGCATATCGTTCGACATCAAATCGGTAGGCCTTCTTGGTCTTTGGATCAAGGTAATCCACGCCATAGTTTCCTAACATAAACATCTGCAAAACAAACCTCATTTAAATCACAAAAGAACTAGTAAAAGACCATTTATCTTCTCAATAAAAGGATATAACTGAAGACACTAATAATCAAGTGAATGAAAATGACAACTCCACTAAACCGAACGCAACTCATGTACTGAATAAAACGTGATACACATTTAATGATCAAGAAAATACTTTTTTGCATGCAAAAGGATATAACTGAAGACACAAACAATCAAGTGAACGAAAATGACCAACACCACTGAACCGAATGCAATTAATGTGCTGAATAAAATAATATACACATTCAATCAGCAGGGAATAAAAAATTTGGCTTACCACGATATCCGTCGACACACAGTATATATCTTTCTCAAACCGAGGACATTTCATGTCGTTGAGAATCATGCAATGTGTATTGACCACCTACAAGAAGAAAATTTACGAGATATGCGGTATTAGAGTCTCTAGAAAAATCATTAATATTAATGCAATAGGAAAAAAATTTACCGTGCTTTTCACTTGTTCTCCGGGCATTAGAGGCATGAAGTGATGTATAAGCCCCTCGAAATTCGCTTTATGGTTCAAGATGAATAAGGGGTCATATTCATCGGTACTATCTTTGGTTACTTTGACATGTGTCATCAAATCATAACACTTCTCCTTCAACTCCTCCGTGATTTCTTTTTCTTTTTCCGGAGTTTTGTAAAGTTCAGTAGCTGTGAAACTCGTCTCAGCACTCGTTGCTTCAGCAAACTTTAATGCTGCCGTCACCCCAGCATCTACCACCGCGTCTGCCAAGACTTCAAGGTATGATGCCGTCGGCTCAGAGGGTTGAGTTGGTTAAGTCACTGTGACTTGAGACGGGGAAGTTGGTTGAGATGCTGGAGGACTTATCCCAAGGCTAAAGGAAGGCACATCATCTTCCCATTGCCTAGGACGAGAAGCACTTCAAAACGACAGAGAGAGTAATTGATTTCTGGAGTAAACATATCAGTGAACCGAAACAAAATGAAATAGTGAACCGAAATTATCCAGATTTGAACAAGCAGAAAACTTACAAATCAGGTTGTGCTTCTTCTTCCAATTACTGTGCCGCCAGAGCTTCTTGGCGTGGTTGCTATTGTTCTTCGGGAGGGCTGCTGCATTAGATATAAAAGAGTTCAATAACGACCCAGAATTATTATCCTATGCCATTAAAACTAATAAAAAGAATTCTAATTACAACGTAAAGGAACAATGAAAAAGTAGTATATAACACATAAGATTATTAAAAATGGTATTAATTAAAACTTACACATTCAACGGGGGTTCTGCTTCCATCTTCCTCGGAGAAGATTCCTCCATGGCCTGCTTTTTGAGTTCCGCAGGGCAGCTGTAAAAAACAGAAGAGAGTCAAAAAATAAGAACACATTGAATTCATTTTTGGATGAAACTGAACCACAACTAAACCATGTAGTGAACCGAAATTATCAAGATTTGTACAAGCAGCAAAACTTACACATCAACAGGTGCTTCTTGTTCCGATTGCTGTGCCGGTACTTCTTTGCAGGGCTGCTGTTGTGTTTCCGGAAGGCTGATGTATTACACAGAAAACAGTTCAATAATGAACCCAAATTATTATCCTATACCATTAAAATTAATAAAAAGAATTTTATGTGCAACTTACTCATTATCAGAAGGGATATAAATATAGTCATCTTTCAGTAATTCTTCCTTAAGAGAACTCGGAAGAGATACCGCAATAGGATCTCTAAGAAATGTAAAGAAGGAAGAAGTTAATGTTGAATAATTAAGATAGGTTTTGAGAAACCAAAATGTGCACATTGAAGAACTCACATTTCCAAAGGTTGAGAACGAGTTTCTTCTCGAACCTCAAATATTTGTAGGTCGGAAACAGGTGTAGTGCTACTCACATTTAAATACGATTTTCGTGTGATTAATTAAACAAAATTTATTATCTAAATCTAAAAGAGCAATATAAATATTTTTAACTTACACTGGTGGAGTTTTAAAACTCTGATTTTGATAGATTTTCTTTCTTCGAAAACTT
This sequence comes from Arachis ipaensis, assembly GCF_000816755.2. Classification (NCBI taxonomy): domain Eukaryota; kingdom Viridiplantae; phylum Streptophyta; class Magnoliopsida; order Fabales; family Fabaceae; genus Arachis; species Arachis ipaensis. Next base: position 18,136,129 of record NC_029788.2, read on the forward strand.
TTATCGGGGTTTATGGGGTATTTTTCCTAATAAAAAAGATACCAAATTAAAATATGCAACCAAGATTAAAGCAATGGTCTAGAAACACATGAAATTCATTTCTGAACCCCACTGAACCGAAAATAAAGCCTGTAATGAACGAATTTACCTGGTATTGTCCGGGACATTCATAGACGGTGTGGAGCTTGCTTGAGTCTGTAAAACAGGTTCGCTACCCAGATTTACAGTCGACAGTCTAAGCAAGATAAATAAATATTACTCAGTGAATCCAGAGGAATTATAAGAGGTTCTATCAAATGTAGCAAACAAAGGAAAAGAACTCAATATAAGAAATCCAATCTTACGTCTCAGAGAAATCATTTCGTGCCTCTGTGGAATGAAACCTATCCTGAGCAAATGTCTCAGAGAAATCATTTCATGCCTCTGTGGAGTCAAACCTATCTAGAGCAACGTTTGTTGTCTGAGCTCCATCATTTCTTCTCTTTGATCTCTCTTCTCTTAACATCTCCAACGCCTTTCTTCTTCTTTTTGCAGTGCTGTGCTTTCCTTGTTCAGTTCTGAAAATTCATAAAATACGTTTCAATGAACCTAAAACGAAAGCATGAATAACCAAAAATATGATTCGAGAAACTTACTCCTTGTCAGATTCAGTTTTACTCTCTGAATCTGTGAAAACAAGCTTTCCTGATTTGGTTTGTTTTTTGGCCACCCTCCTCGGTTGTTTTCTTTTTACTATGGGTGTTTTTTCAATTTCTTTTTCTCTGCAACACAGACAAACACATCGAACTTATACCGGAGATAAATATGAGTAAGATAAACATTTCTAATGCAAAAGGACCCAACTGAAGACACTAACAATCAAGTGAGTGAAAATAAGCAACACCACTGAATCGAATGCAATTCATTTGCTGAATTAAACATGATACATATTCAATCATCAAGCAAAACATTTTTGCATGCAAAAGGACAAGTGAAAACACTAACAATCAAGTGAACGAAAATTACAAAGCCCACTAAGCCGAATGCAATTCATGTGATGAATAAAACAATTTTCAACAAAGAAAAGCAAAACTAAACCAGTTCGATTACATACAATCACATAAATGAACATCACCCGATACTTACTGGCTTTCAGATTGGCTTGTGCTCTCTGAATCCATCGGCACATGCTTCCTTTTTTTGCTTTCTTTTGTAATCACCTTCTGTGGTTGTTTTCTTTTCTTTGTTGTTATTTTTTTCAATTTCTTCTTCTCTAGAACACATAAGAACAAGCACATAAAAACAATTTTAACCAAACACAAGTAAAACGAAACCAATATGAACATTAAACTTACTCGTTTTTGGATTCACTTCTGCTTTCTGAATCCGTGGGACTGCTTTCAATTTCTCTTGTTGATTCTGAATCCGTCTCAACAATCTTTTGTTTTTTAACCAGCCTCTGTTGTCTTGTTCTCTTGGCTGGCGGTGTTTTGTCGGATTCGGATTCGGATTCAGATTTGGAAAAAGTGTCTTCTTCCGAAGAAGAATCCAGATCAACATTTATCTTTTTTTCTTTCCTCCCTTTTTCTTTCTCTTTCCCCTTCAAGAAAGTTGGTTTCTTCTCCACCTTCTTTCTTTTTGTTCTTTCCTCCTTTATTTGCTTTCTATACAAAAGTCCCTAAAATACAAACTTATTTTGTTAGCAGAGTATTTTAGAAGCATCTGAAACGAGCAAATACAGTAACAATCAGGTGAATCAAAATGAGCATTAACATTGAACTGAACACCATTCATGTGATGAATAATACGTGATAAACATTCATTCATCAAAAAAAAATTTTCTGCATGCACCAGGACTCAACTGAACACACTAAGATTCACTTGAATCAAAATTTCAAACCCCACTGAACTGAACAACATTCATGTAGTGAATAAAATGTGATAAATATTTAATCATCAAAAAAATATTTCTATATGCACAAGGATTCAAATGAACACACTAACAATCAAAATGAAGAACGCATTTTAGAATAAGTCCATCTAGTAAATGAAGCAACTCAATCCAATAAACTTAAAATGCAGCAAGGAGAAATTTTAGGGGGAAATTCTTGTTTAATTTACCATTGTGTCCGTTGCTTCTTGTGAAATCCGGTCAAGCATCATCTTCTTTGTCCAGGAGGCCACCCACGGTGGCGGGGGAGCATCAGGTCCATTCAAGCGAGGGAACATGGTTTCATGGAAATAAATAAGCATCAAAACAAAAACACAGCCGTCAACGGACTGTTTCTTTCCCTTTATTTTGTTCTCGATTCCCTTTCTCAAGAAGTTTAGCACATGATTTGCCCAATCCCACTGTCGAATGTTGTCCACATGAAAGATAGGCGGCTTATGGATCGGGGTGGCCATGCTTACTATCGTCGGCAGCAAGAAGCACTTCTGTATCAAGATGACAAAAGTCCTCCGAAATTGTTGCCGGTTCTCCTCCCCTTCAACACTCATATCCAGGACAGACTTTGTCAAAGTCGCCAACGTAACACATTTGAGGCTGTCAAATATTGCCTTGTCTGCCTCATTCAGTCTGCCATACTCAACCTTTTCAGGAAAATAATTTTCTATAATATTTTAATAGCAACAAATCACCCAATAAGGCTTAGTTTAATTTTCTGTACCCAAATGAACCGAAAATAAGCAGAAAATGGGAAGTGTATTGCCGTCATGGCTTATGCCCAGCGCAGCTGCTATCTTGCGAGGTGTTATGTATATTTTTCCATGGAGAGTTTTCAGGTATCCATGGTGTTCATTATAGCAATCAATCAATTCTCTCAAGAGGGCGTGAGAGACGTTCATCTCCAGGACATGTGCCAGGGAACCGAATCCCATTTCTTCAACTATATCTTTCTTTTCCTGACTCAAATTCTTGAACACTATCGGTATTGCCTTTGTTTGGCATCTGCAATCGTGAGTTTTCTGCAAGGTTTCAAAATAGAATGTCATGGTATATTTATAATAGAAAATAGATTTTATTTGAATCAAAGTGGATAAATATATTTAATGTGCTTACGTTATAGCGCCGCTTCTCCTTCTTTGTCACCATTGTCTTCTTCATTTTTGCTGTAAGGACAAAAAAATTTGGTCAATACTTCACTCAATACACTGACAAGTACAAGCATGCATATCTAGATCAAGTGAATGAAAATCTCCCAACCCACTGAACAAAACTCACTTGATGTCCTGAATAAAACATGATAAATTATAAAACAGCTAGAAAACCATTTATGCATGCAAATGAAGCTACCTAAACACACTAACAACCAGGTGAATCAAAATTATCAACTCCACTAAAAAGTGATAAACATTCAATCATCAAGAAAATCATTCATGCATGCAAAAGGACCAAACTGAACACACTAACAATCAAGTGAATGAAAATAGCCCACCCCACTGAACCGAACGTCATTCATGTGTTGAATAAAACCTAATAGACATTGAATCAGCAACAAAATCGTTTTTGCATACAAAAGGACACAACTGAACACACTAACAATCAAGTGAATAAAAATGACCAACTCCACTGAACTGAACATCATTCATGTTGTGAATAAAATGTGATAAGCATTCAATCAGCAACAAAAGCATTTTTGAATGCAAAAGGACTCAACTGAACACACTAACAATCAAGTGAATGAAAATAACTAACTCCATTGAACCGAACACCATCTATGTACTGAATAAAATGTGATATACATTCAATGATCAAGAAAAACATTTCTTCATGCAAAAGGACTCAACTGAACACACTAACAATGAAGTGAATGAAAATGAGTAACTCCACTGAACCGAGCAACATGCATGTGCTGAGTAAAACGTTATAAACATTCATTCATCAAGAATAGTATTTTTGTATGCAAAAGAAGTCTAGTGAATATACTAACAATCAAGTGAATCAAAAATAGCAACTCCATTGAACTGAATGAAAATAAGAACACATTTCATTTCAAGCCCTAGCTACGCTATAAAAATATAATCAGAATACGTCGATCTACTAAATGAAGCAACTCTATCTAGTAAACCTAAAATGCAACTAGGAGAAACGTGAGATTGCAATATTTAAAATGAACAGTAGTTTTTCTCATACCTTCGTCAGTCTCTGTTGCTGTGGTGGTTCGGTTTTGCTTCTTCCTCGCGAAATCTTCTCGCGATTCTTCTCCAGTAGCGGGTTCTGCAGAGAGCGTGAGTGAAGTTCGAGTAATTTTGAGAGAGATTCGAAGAGAAGGAGCGGTTTTGTGTTTGTTGAAGAAGAATGAACGTTTTTTCATAATGAAGTGCGAATGAAGTAGCGGTTTCTTGAATATTGGGCACGTGAAAGTCACGTTTCATTTAATTAAATAGGATGCACGTGAGTGTTTTTGGATTTGAGCCCACTTGGATAAATTTAAATGCTGATTTATATGGATGTGTAGCATGAGGGAAAAAAAAAATACCAAACCAATTAAAATATATCTAGATTAAATTGAATTGCATTCAACATTTTTATAACTTAGATTCGAATTTTGATACAATCTAACTAAATTCCCATTAGTTTTGTGTTCTGCTGGATTCTCTCGTTCCTCCTCTTATTCGAATTTGTTATTCTCACAGAATTGAATATTTTTCATGGGTACACAAATTATAAATAATAAACTTAATACTATATATTGAACTGTTATAATTTTTTTATTATTTGAATTTAAAACTATTTACTAACATATAGAAAAAGTCAAATTTAATATATTAGAAAAGTTTTCAATTGACACACTAATAAAAGAACAATTTTATTTAAAATTTGAACTAGTTTCAAATTATGGGACATGCTATATCAAAGTGTAACTATTGGTGACCTCATTTTCTTTGTTTTTCTATTGTTTTTCATCTTTTTCTTTTTCTTATTTTTTTTTCTTCTTTCTCTACTTCTCTATCTCTTTTCTCTTTCTAATTCACCATAATCTTCTTTTTTCATTTTTTCTATTCTTTCTCTGTTTTTTTTTTTTTATCTCTTTTCTCTTTTTTATTCATCTTAATCTTCTTTGTTTTTTTTTTTTTTCATTTTTTTTATCTTTTAAATTTCTATTTTTTTCTTAACTTTTGGTTCTAACTACTTTATTTACATTGTTATGGTTTTATTTTTCAAAAAGAAAATGCATCAAGTTTAAAATTGTAACACCCTAACTTTTAGCACGTCATGATCTATGATCGTACCAAAAGTAAAGAGTTACTAACCTGCTTTCATTTATTATCTGTTTAATATTAAGCCTTTACGTCAATATTGCATTTTAATTTTTAAGAAAATTTCAGAAAAATGGCTTTTAGTAATTAAAATCACATATAAAAGATCTTCAATAATAATAATCACATAATTATTAACAGTAATAGATGCTATACAATTAAATTCAATATAAAACTTGAATACAATACCTATCCTTCTGGATAAAATAAAAGCTAAAACAACAAGGATGAGGGAATTCGATAAAAACAACAGGAAACACAAGTAAATTTACTAATCGTCTGCAGCTTCTTATTGAATCTTCAAACTTGTGTCACTGAAAGGGTGGAAGATTTTGGGGTGAGAACAAACCACTAGTTCTCAGTAGGGAATAGAAATGCCGTAAAAGTAAAAGTAATGAAATAAAATGCAAATAATTAACTTTACTCAATAAAACTATATTTATCAAATCCCTGAAAATACTTAGTTTTACTTTAGATAACCAATTACTTTTCTCTAAATTTCTAGACTCCAACAGATTTTAATGACAAAATTAATCATATTAATCATCTCTCAGCCACATAATCATTTCTCAACCACAATATTACACCTCAATGCATCTGTGAACCAACAGCACAAGTAAGAGATCCAAACCAACACACAAACAGGCCAAACAACACAATTACAGAGAAGTAATACAAGCAAATACAGCCAAATGTAAATGTGCAAACAAGGATGATGCAGCCTAGTCCTATACAGGCCATGAGCTCATATGTCGGTTTGTTGCCCAATTCCCGACACTGGTCCTAAAATAAGCGTCTCGTATCGCCGTCCTTATCTCAGCCAACGTCCCCTCCATGAGCGTTACGTATCGCTGTTCTCATGGGGGAAACTTCCTTTCGGTCCCCAGTGAGCGTTACGTATCGCCGTCCTCACTGTGCCGTAACCTTTCTTTCGGTCTCCAGTGAGCGTTACGCATCACCGTCCTCACTGAGCCATCCTTATAGTGTCAAGTGAGCGTTACGTATCGCTGTCCCCACTAGACACTTGGCACTAAGGCCCAAACATCATTCAATTTCTTTTCAATCTTTGCTCTCTATTCTACTGTGGTAGAGACCCCTTTAATTATCTCTCTTTCCTTTACTTTTCGTTCTTCTTCTTTTCTTTCTTATCAACCGAACTCAGAAATAACTTGAAACAAAATCTATTCTTAAAAAAACTGAATGTAAAACCTTATACTTTCTTAATAAATTAAGCTGAAAATAAGACTTTTTATAATAAATCGAAATCAAATAGTTTTCGGTAATTAAAAGTTTTCTTTGAAGTTAAGCCACTTTCCATTTTAATAAAATTCAGACTTTTTAAATCTTATGTTATTGAGTCAAACCAATAATTATTAATAAATCAAATTTCAATAATTTCTCAAAATAAGCTTATAAATCAGATTTTAAAAATGAAATCACTTTTCAAATCTCAATTCAATACCAACAAATCAAACCGAAATCAATCTCACCAGTTAATCACTCACAACAACAAAATCAGTCATAATCGCAGCCATAACCCAAACTCAATTCATCAATTACTCATACAACAGGGTTTTCAATAATCAACTCAGCATATTCAAATTAATAAATAACCCTAAATTAATCACCATTCACAGCCACAATTCAACCAATTTCATCACATTCAATTATATTCACAATCACTAACAATTTCAATCTCATCAATTTTCATCAGTTAATCAAACGAGACATTTATAAATTATTTGCAGTTATTCACTAAACTTCAATGGCAATCGTAAATTAAAACAGTTAATTTTAAAATAAATTCCGTACTTCCGTACGAAATCAAAGCTAATGAAAATTTTGGAAAAGCTTTTTGACCGAACTGCTGAAAAAAAAATGTCAAAAATCGTCTGTGCCTCCTAGAACTTCAATTGGCCGAACTCAAGGAGTAGGAGAGCTATGTCACCGTCAACTTTTACAGATAAAAACGACACCAACACATAAAGAAGAAAAATACGAACACTTTTATCGGATTAAATTTTTTATTGGAGTTACGGATGTCAAAAAATTGAGACCGAAAGGTTGGATATTCCACGGTTCTCCTCACCCACAGTTCACTCTCTTTCTTTCTTGTTCGCTTGATATATATATATGAGAAGAATGATGGTGACAGTAATTAACGAAAGAAAGAAGGTATATATGTTACTAAGTATCACATGTCAAGGTTATATATATACATACATGCATACCATTCCCATTTCAATTTCTTTCTTTTACTTTCATATTGGTTTGAGCCAAGTAAATGAATCCACGTTATAGCCAAGTAAATGAATCCACGTTATATATATATATATATATATGATCCAAACTTCAATTTTTCTTTCTTCATTACCTTAAAAGGCTTCGGCCACTCTTTTTTTTTTCTTTGAACTTTAATAATAACAATAATAATAATAATTTTATCTTTTTTAAAATATCTCATTATAATAAAAATTATTTAAAAATCTTAATAAATTTTAAATTTATAATATCATAAAATTTAATTTAATTACTTTAAAAAAAACAAATATTTTTTTAAATAAAATAATACATTTTAAATAACTCATTATTCAATTTTCAAAAATTCAGGTTGTTATAAAAATTATAAACAAAAATAATTTTTCATTGACATTTGAATATGTAATTTATAAATATAAAAGCCTAATTAACTTAAAAATTCTGTTAAGCCTATTGATATTTAGAGTCAAAACTATTAGAATGTCAGTATAAAAATTTTATAAAATTAAAAATTTTATCAAATCTAATTGATATTTAAAAATTAACATATAAAAAAATAACTTCACGAAGTTAAGATTCTGTTATCTCTAAAGTTAAAAAAATTATGTCAATCAATAATGTCAATTGGAACAATAAAAGATATGTGTCAAAAGTTCTCAACTAAAATATCAAACAACTAAGACAAAGATTAATTGACGCATATTTAATGTGCCAAAAATTAGAACATATACATGCTTAGTTGCTTACAAACTTTATATAGAAAAATAAATTCCATTAACAATCAAGTAAATATATGTCTAAGGTATCAATTTAAAAACAATTAAATTTTCTCATTTTCAATAATTACATATTTTCTAGTAAAAAATCTTAGAGCATCATATTAGGCAAAAAATATTATTACTTAAAAAAAACTTATTTTAAATAAATAAATATAAGATAACATTATTGTTAACTTATGTTATGTTATTTTCAAAAAGTCATATTCAATAAATATATATTAGAAAAGCTTTCAATTGATACTAATAAAAGAGCAATTTTATTTAAAATTTGAATTAGTCCAAAGTATAACTGTTAGTGATAATAATAGAATATCGAAGTAGATCATGCGAAACCAATTATCAATAACAGCAACATGAGCGTCAAGAAACAACAAGTACGAAAACAGTTACCAAGTGAAATTTGAAAACTAACAAAAATTTATAGGCATAAATATCAATTGACATTAGGTTAGTTTATATTAAAGTTTTGGACAAAAAATATAGTAATCACTTCAATATTTTTAAAAACTTTTTAAAAATTTAAAAATATTCTCAACCTCTTTAGTATTTACTAGAATCTTGAATAATTCTTCTGACATTTGAATTCAAATTTATTTTTTATTTTTTATTTTTATTTAATTAATAATAGAACAAAAAAATAGAGTAAAACAGATAGCATCATACAAATGGTTTAAATCTCATTATAATAATCTATCACCACCCTATTCTTGGATATTGTTAGGATTGCTGTAGGCCTTTAGCTAACCAATCTTTTGAAACAGCATTTTATGGAATACTATATTTTGGAAAATAATAAACCTTCGTCGTGTGCAAAAGAAGAAAATAATTGTATTGATTTGATATATATTTCACTATTTGCAGTCCTATTCCTTCCAACCTTTGTTCATGCTTGTATTTATAATAAAATTGACTTTTATTGGAAAGGTGATTTTATGTTTAATCAAGAATATTTACTATCAATATGAGTATTGTTTTTAGAGTTACTTGAAATTAAGTTGTTTTGGATTTAAGTATGAGGTTTAGATTTTTTTTAGGACAGCGTTCAACGTCTACTGGTATCGAGGTGCCGTCGTTCAAGTTTTTTGTGAGGAGGTGGGATGGTATCTGCAAGAGACCATGATGCTTAATCATTAGGCATATTATAATCATTATGCATCAATTTGAACCTCGTCGCTTTATCCGAGCGACCATTTAAAAGGTCAGCTCATGATTTTCACGTTTTATCGAGTATAAATTGACGCCTTAGGTGAACGGATTATATACTTATTTCCTCTACTTTTTAGTTTGTACAAAATTGTCACCCTTGTGTATGATACAACTCATTTTACTTGAACTATTTTAATTGGAGGATTGTTTTTACGTTTTGATTTTGTTTGGAACGCTTTTACCATCCTTCCATTCCTTTCCAACTCATTTTTGTACGAGTCGTTTGGTTTGAGGATTGTTTTTACGTTTCAACTTTGTTTGAAATGTTTACAATCCTTTCTTTCCCTTTTAACTCATTTTTGTTTAGTTGAATGATTATTTTTCTTGTCGCTTTTGCTTTTACCTTTTTGAGGGCTTTATCAGCTTTTACGACGCATGCTTTAACTTGCATGCTTTTGACTTATCATTTCTGACTTTCTCCTAAGTAATTTTTTGTACAAGTTTGCAGGTTATATGATTGTTTTTACGATTTTGATTCCACTTCAATTCGTTTATACAATCCGTCCTTGAACTCAGACCTCATCGCTTCAAGAAAGTCGAACTGAGTCTCTTTTCTTTGGGACTTGATTGCGACCACGTCGCCTTTTAATAGGTTGGTCGTGCTTTATTAAGTTACTTTTACGATTCGTTTTAGGATTGCCTCTTACTGACTTGTTTTTCGTACGAGTGGTTTAATGAGGTCGGTCTCGATTCGCTTATATAACTTCTTACACCAATTTGGACCCTGTCATTTTATCTTGCCGACCAATCAGGTCGATCAATGATTTTCGCACTTTGTCAAGCTTAAATTTGTGTGTTTTAATTGTAGAAAATCAATTTTCATAAGAAATTGTAGTATCTCCTTATGTTTGTGGCATGTCACGACCTGGGCAGTTCGTCACCCTTGAGGTCGGACACTTTGTAGCAGCCCTTTCCTAAGACTTTAGTAATTTTGTAAGATCCTTTTCAGTTTGCTGTCAGCTTTTCTTTGCCCAACCTTTATAGCCCGATATTATTTCGTATCAGGATGAGGTCTTTTGTGGCGAATCTTATCGTATCTCATAGCCATTCTTTGTCTCAAAACCACTTTTTTTTATCCGAGTTTGCTCTCAGATTTCTGGAAGGAAATCGAGCTCCTCTTTTTTTGAGCTTGAATGTTACCAACTTCTATGCAAAATTTCTCTATGCCTCTTATCTGTGTTTGTTTTCATATTTTTAGAAGAAGGTCGAGTTCTTCTTTTGTGCTCTGACTTTATTGTAGAATGTTACCATTGATTTTTCTTTATTTATGTCGATGAAAATCATGACTTCTGTACCATATGCATGTCAAGAGGGAAATTCTTAAGTGGTAGTTTGTGTCGTTCCATATGCTTATAACATTTGTGTGAGTTATGAAAAGTCGGTCAGTAAGGACGATTTCAATTCTGACTTTAAACGTCAGAGATCAAAACAATACTTATTCCTAATAATAATAATAATAAAAATATGAACACAAGATTAATTAGTTAACAAATTGAATTTTAATTATTATATTTTATTTTTTACTCATATTTTTATTCATTAGTTATTTTATTTTTTTTATATACAGTAAATATAATTAAATTTGATATAATTGTAGCAAGTATCTATAATTAATAATAACATGATATTATAACTTTAAGTTGTATAATATAATAAAAAAGAACGTAGCAATTTATATCTGCTTCCTATAGAGCAACAACATTATATATATATTTATATATCTCTTCTTTTTGTTCTTTCCTAAAAATATTGGCATATAATTAATGTAGATAACATATATACTGAGCAAGTATCTCCATTGAATTAATCATAAAGGTTAATAAAAGATAATGGCATAATTTTTACCTAATTATAATAAGTATCTCCATTAAAAATATTGGCTAATTATTATTGTATACAATGAGAGTGTGTGTGTATATATATATATATAAGGAGCAATAGTGAATTGTAACAATTATTTATTATCTAGAAAATTCGTACCTCAGACATAGTTCTTTTTCTGTTTATTATTTTTCATACCTAATGGCCTACGATTCTATCAACAATATTACCCATGGTAGATTATGTAATGAAAAAGTTTGGAAAGGTAAGAGTAAAGAGTAAAGATGGTCTGCGAGTGCTGTTGCAAGATCACAGACACTTAGAAGATAACTGTATGATGAATGTGATATATAGAGAAGTTTTTGAGAGCTTATAATGAAAAGGTAATAACGAAATCTCTTAATTAAATTTATTAATTTATTAAAATATATTACTATCAATTTAAAAAATTGACAAATTCTAGGTACTAATGGGTAATGCATTCTTATTGTACATTTATAACTTGAGAATATTAGAATTATCATAAAAATTCATATTATTTTATTCTCCTGATAAATAATTTTATAATTACGTTAATCATATAATTTTGTATACTAACATTGATATAGTATTGTTTCAGGTATATATTTTGCAGACATCAAAAGATAGTGTTGAGTTGTTATTTAGTGGGTTTAAATTATTTATTATTTATTGGAGAACTTTCTGCATTAAAATTTTCTAATATTTGTTGTTCATTTTCAGCTGATTTTGATATGTTCTTACACATATAACAATTTGTTGGTGGATTTAGGTATTACTAGATTATTTATGGTCACATTCAGTATATATGTCTATTGAAAAAAAGTAATTTATTAAAATCGGTTAATAACTATTTTAGATTTAATACAATTAATACTAAATTAAGAAAAAACAAACAATGCATAACTCATTACTTTTTTATTAGTCAAATTATAATTCAAATTAATTTTAACAAAATAACTTAAATTTATAATTTTAATTTTATCACGTGCATGGCACGAATAATTACACTCGTATCTATAATAAAAATAGCTTTTTCGTAAAAAGGAGACATGGTTTTATACACAA
>NC_029788.2:18148526-18149145 GCF_000816755.2 Arachis ipaensis
CGTTTTTTATAATTTAAATTTAAAATTATTTGTTAGTATAAAATAAATAAATTTTTTTAAAAATAAATAATAACTATATATTTAAAACAACTAATCTCTTAAAATAATACCTTTAATTAGAGAACTGCTTCTTGCATCTTAAAATAGTAATTGCTCAATGTTCATTACGTGTATGTATTTTCTTTAATGTGTCAACAATTTTTTTGAATATTAGTATACAAATCTTTATAGCATGCTAATAATTTTGTCTACCCATCAATACTAAAATCAATTCAATTTTGACCAGGTAATCCAATTACTCAAACTTTAGAACTTATGTGACCTTTAAGTCAAAATAAAAGAAAATCTATTAGACAGGATAGAAGTAATAATGCTAAAGAGAACCTGAGGCCTCATCATTGTAAATTTGTGTCCATTGGCAACTTAGTGCAACATGATTCCACGTACTAGCTAGGGACTATTTGGAGTAACCAACTAAAATAAATGTTTTATATTAATTAAAACAATTTAAAAGATTAACGTTGAAAGTACCATTGCATCAAGGGTAATTTATTTTTTAAATAAATACTAACTTTAGTTTTTTTAAGCTATAAATATTAATTATATATTTTTATTCTCA
>NC_029788.2:18149195-18169438 GCF_000816755.2 Arachis ipaensis
ATGTATTTATCAATTATTTTTTTAACTAAAATTTATTTATCTCTTTTGAAAAAATAAAAAAGATTATTTTGCATCCTTATAAACTAGAAGACCGAAATTAGAGTCTACAATTAATAAAGTCACGTCGACACAAAAGTAAAATAAATTATCTACTAATAACTCATAAATATTTTAAGAAGCATTTCAGGTGAGTCAATGTCCTTTATTGGCAGACCAATATACCATTAGCTGATATCATTGAGATTTAATATAAAATAGTTCAAAGGCTTAGATTTCAGAGGTAATTGGATGCACAATGAGTCTATGACCGGATTAGAAGGTGTTGAGTTTGAATATGGTGGAGATGTCATTAATATCTGTTGAGTTAAGAAATTAACTAACATATATGATGATGACAAACATTAGATTATTGGGCTAATTACCCAATTAGTTTTAATTATTTTTGGTTGAGTGTTGCAGGTCAAATATCATTGTTGTAGCAGCCCAATATGAAACAAATGAAATCATGCTGGTGGGATACAAACGAAGCCCAAAAGGAAATAAAGCCAAAGAAATCAAACGGGTTGCTTAATGGATATCCGATCCAAGCCCGTTAGCAAGCAAATCCCTCAAAGTTGCTTCTTTCATAGCAACGTTCACTTTTTTCTGTCTTGGTCAGAAATAAGAGAAGTGAGAGAGAGATTAGTTCCTAAACTATTCACAGAAGAAGAAAGAAAGAGAAGGTTAAGCAAGAAAGGTTGAAGTCTAATCACCCACATCAATCTGTATCAAGAAGAGGTCAGAAGCTAAAGGTGATTTTATTTCTTTCTACATGCATCTCACTTTCTTCTCTTCATCTCCAACTCTTTGTCACTCCATATTGGGATACATGAAAAAGATGATGTCTGTTCAACACTGCTGTGCATCCACGGTCACAAGTGTATCTTGGGGACTAAGTTGGTTTTCAATGGCTGAGATAGGATTTTACCATTGGAAATATTTATTTATGATGTCCTGTGGCTTTCGGTCAACAAGAGAAGGTCAGAACAAATGTTCCTATTTTGAGGATTAATGGGAAAAGGTGAGATGGTGAGTTGGTGAAGCACAAAGCTCAAGGTTTGACCTTGGAGAGAGCAACTCAGCAACATGCAAGGAGATATAAAAGAAGTTGGTTCACCATTCAAAAGCCAAGGAGAGATAACCAGTGTTCTTGAGGTGTATGTTCTGAGAAGAGCTCTCTAAAGAAGTTCATCTACTTGGGCAGTGCTTCCTAGTCAAAGGAGCATTCTGCCAGAATGAAGAACTGAATCAGAGGCTAGCAAATCTGGTTTATCACATAGCAAAGAGGCTGTTGAAGAGTCAATCTCTTTCATGTTATGCAGATTGTAATTTACTTTTCAATGTTTATCTTTCTGTAATTTCTTGAGGTAAAAGGCTGAATGAGAGAGTCATTGAAAGAGCCTAAGAGAGAAAAAGGAAGAGAGATACACATGAGTGAAAAGGCTAGAGTTATTTCAGATTTCTTTAGGTTAAGTCTGTGTCTTATATCTTGTACCTGTGAGGTATCCCTTTCTTAGTTGGGTGAGCACTAAGGGTGAATAGTTAGGTATTAGCATAACCAAGTCAAGTTAGGTTAGAACTTGAGTGTGAAAGGATTATGTCAATCCTGTGGAATTGGTATATGTAAAACTAACTATAGTGGAAATTTCACCACTGTTGTGGTGAAGACTGGACGTAGGTTGCATAGCACAAAGGCAACCGAACTAGGATACATGATGGTGTCAGCTTCTCTCTTCCCTGCTCTGTTCTGTTTTCTGATATTCATGAGACAAAATAAAATTGTCTCATAAATTTTTTACTGCTGAGTTCAAACAGATTCAGATTTCAAGTTTATTTTGAAAGGGTTATTTCAGTAACTAAAAGAAGGTCATAGATTCAACCCCCCTTCTCTAAGTCTTCTACAACCTTCAATTGGTATTAGGAGCCTTGGTCTCAAGAATCAAGCTTCACCGCTTGGAGCAAAAGTCCAATGGCGAACAACTTGGGCACAACCACGGTTGCCTACACTCTAACTGAAGGGCAGTCAAAGAATACGCATCCCTTCTTCAACGGGAAGAACTATGCCTACTGGAAAGAGAGGATGAGAATTTTTATCCAATCCATTGACTACAACATATGGAAGATTATTGTAAGCGGTCCCAAGATTCCAACAAAAATAAGTGCTGATGGAGTGGTGACTCCAAAAGAAGAAGCTGAATGGAATGAGGACGACAAGAAGAAAATGGAGCTGAATGCTAAAGCCATCAACCTTCTTCACTGTGCTATCAGCTTTGAAGAGTATCGAAAAATGTCTAGATACAAGACAACCAAAAAAATCTGGGAAGAACTTCAGGTTACACACGAAGGCACTAAACAAGTCAAAGAAACGAGGATTGATATACTGCGAAAAGAGTACGAGATGTTTAATATGAAGGATGGAGAAAGCATTGATGAAGTGTTTAAGAGATTCTCAATCATAATCAACAACCTTGATACTTTGGGTACAAACTACTCAGAACAAACCTTAACAAGAAAACTCCTTAGAAGCCTCACAAAAGAATGGGAAACCACTGCCACTGTCCTAACCGAGAGCAATAACCTAAGCCCTATAACCTATGATGAGCTGAGAGAAAAACTCCTTGCCTATGAAACTACACACACAAACCCGGACTAAAAGAAAAAGGGAATAGCCCTCAAGTCAAAAATAGAATCAAAAGAGAGTGAGTCTAGTGATGGTATTTCAGATGATGAGCTTATGTTTTTTGTTAGGAGATTTAGAAGGATGATGAAAAACAAGGGCAAGTACAAGGGTTCAAGCTCAAAGGAACACAAGATGGACTTGAGCAAGGTGACTTGTCATCATTGCAAGGAGGCTGGACATTTCAAGCTAAACTGTCCGAAGCTCAAGAAGGAGGACAAAGGAAAGAAAAAAAAAAGAAGAGAGTGCTCATGGCAGCTTGGGAGGATCTTGAGAATGACTCCAATGAGGAAGAAGATTTTGAAGGTGAAGATAAAAGCTGCTTCATGGCTGGTAATAATCATCTTGATGAGGTAAATTATTATGACTTGTCTATAGATGATTTACATGCTATAATTGATGATCTTACACTAAACACATCAAAACTGTTGGATAAGTACAATAAATGCAGATCTGAAAAAGATGTGTTAAAAGCTGAAAATAATTTTTTAAGAGAAAAGGTGAAGAAAACTGAATGTGCTTTGGATATTATTGAAGAAAACAGATTTCTAAAATCTGAACTTGAAAAACTTAAAGGAAAGCACATTGTGGATCCTTCTCAAGAGCTAATTGCTGAAAATGAAAGATTAAATGAAATAATTAAAAGGTTGAATGGTGACTTATCAAAATTTGCTCAAAGTTTTAGTAGTTTAGGCAAATTACTTGCAAGTCAAAAACCATTATTTAAAAAAATTGGTTTAGGTTATATATGTAACCAAAGAGAGTGCAGTTTTTAATGATTCCTCCATAAAATTTGTGGCTTCTTCATCAAATACTAAATTCAATTCCAACAAAACTGGTCTTGGATATACTCCCACACATGAGGAGGAATTTGATGAATTTTATACTAGTGAAAATGAGCTATCATCAAGAACCGAACCTACTTTAAATAGGTCAGGTTTGGGATACATTTCGAATAATGAGGTTGCTTTCAAAAGACCACTATTTTACAACAAAATCTCATATTCGAAAAGTCCAAAAATTTTCAAAAATTCTGGTGCGAATGCTTTTGCAAAGAGGAACAATTATAACAAAAATCAGTTTGTTAAAAGAAATGCACCTATTCTAAAAACCATAAAATTTCAGCCCCTAATCATTTTCAGCAAAATAAATCACCTAAATTTCAGCAATATGCATCAGAAAATCGCTATTTTAATTGCAAGAAATTTAGTCACTCACATTCACAATGTTTCATTGAAAGGAGAATTATGGGAAACCAAATTTACAATGTTGTTTGTGATTTCAATGCACTTGGGCAATCAAGATGGATTAACTTCAAAGGATCCAAATTAATTTGGATACCTAAGGTTACTTGAAGTTTTTAATGCAGATATTGCCTAGCATCCAAGAATAAAAGGGATATGTGGTACTTGGATAGTGGATGCTCAAGGCACAAGACTGGAATGTCAACTTACTTCATCAAACTAAACAAGTATGATGGAGGTTTTGTGACCTTTGGATATGATGGGAAAGGTAAAATATTTGCTATTGGAAAAATAGGTAAAAATTACTCTACTTTCATTGATGATGTCTTTTTGGTAAGTGGCTTGAAGCACAATCTTTTGAGTATAAGTCAGCTGTGTGATTTAGGATATTTAGTGACTTTCAAAAGACTTGAATGCTGTGTTGTAAATGAAAAGACCAATGAAGTGCTTTTTGTTGCCAAGTATTGTAATAATGTGTATGGACTTACCCTTGATGAACTAAAGGATCAAAATGTAGCTTGTTTTCATTCTAAAGAATCTGAAAAGTGACTATGGCATAAGAGATTGGGCCATGCAAGTATGTTTCAAATAAACAAACTTGTAAAGAAAGGGTTAGTAAGAGGTCTTCCTTTGATAAGGTTTGACAAAGACATCACTTGTGATGCTTGCCAAATGGGAAAACAAACAAAAACTTCATTTAAATCAAAGGAAGACATCTCTACTAAAAGGCCACTTGAATTGCTACATATTGATTTATTTGGTCCAACAAGGACTCAAAGCCTAGGTGGTAAACATTATGGTTTAGTGATTGTGGATGACTATACTAGGTTTGGTTGGGTTTTATTTCTTGCACACAAGAATGAAGCCTTTTCGGCCTTTGAACCTTTTTGCAAGAAAATTCAAAATGAAAAGAATTTAAATATCTCCTCTATAAGAAGTGATCATGGAACTGAATTTGAAAACTATTTGTTTGAATCCTTTTGTGAGGAATTTGGAATATCTCACAACTTCTCTTGTCCAAGAATACCACAACAAAATGGTGTTGTGGAAAGAAGAAATAGAAGCATACAAGAAATGACAAGAGCTATGCTTTGTGAGAGCAATGTTCCAAAGTTCCTTTGGGCTGAAGCGGTTAACACGACTTACCACATTTTGAATAGAACCATCATAAGGAAATTTTTTAAGAAAATTCCTTATGAACTTTGGAAAGGTTACCCACCAAACTTGGACTACTTGCACATCTTTGGATGCAAATGCTTCGTTCTTAATAACAAAGATAATTTGGAGAAATTTGATCCAAAGTCGTATGAGTGTTTGTTTGTAGGATATTCCACAACTAGTAAAGCATATAGGGTTTATCATCAAGATGCTAGGATAATTGAGGAGTCCATACATGTTATATTTTGTGATACTAATTTAGTTCAAAGTATTTTGGAACACTGTGATGCAGGGAATCAAGCTCAAAAGGATGATGAAACTGCACAAAATCATGAAGATGGAAATTCTAGACAAGCTGAACCAGAAGCTGCAGTTGTTGAAAATTTAAGAGACAATTCCATTTTGTCTCATGAATCTAAAGGAGATCCTGAAACCAGCAGTTCCCTTAATCTCTTGGTGATTGAATCTGCCTCCAAGTCCACCAGACCTCATGAATGGAGATTCTTGAAGAATTATCCTGAGAAATTTATAATTGGGGACGTCTCTCATGGGGTTAAAACTCGATCTTCAACTAGAAAGGCAAATGAAGGAACCAACAGTGCCCTTTTCTCTCAAATGGAGCCTCAAAATATCAAGGAAGCCCTTGATGACCCTTCTTGGGTAAAGGCAAT
The DNA here is from genome assembly GCF_000816755.2 of Arachis ipaensis. Classification (NCBI taxonomy): domain Eukaryota; kingdom Viridiplantae; phylum Streptophyta; class Magnoliopsida; order Fabales; family Fabaceae; genus Arachis; species Arachis ipaensis. The sequence goes on from NC_029788.2 coordinate 18,154,985, forward strand.
AGAAGATGAGCTTCATGAGTTTGAGAAGAACCAAGTGTGGACATTGGTTCCAAGGCCGAATGGAAAGAAAGTGACCGGCACCAAGTGGATTTTTCGGATCAAGCTAGGAGAGGATGGTAGCATTGCAAGAAACAAGGCAAGGCTAGTGGCACAAGGATATGACCAAGAAGAAGGAATAGACTTTGATGAATCCTTTGCCCCTGTTGCTCGAATGGAAACCATAAGACTTCTCTTAGCTTATGCTGCATTTTGTGGTTTTAAATTATATCAAATGGATGTGAAATGTGCATTCTTAAATGGTGTGATAGATAGGGAAGTGTATGTGGAGCAGCCACCAGGTTTTGAAAATAAAGAATTTTCTAACCATGTTTTCAAATTATCAAAAGCTCTCTATGATTTGAGACAAGTTCCTAGAGCTTGGTATAAGAGACTTAGCACTTTTCTTTTGAAAAATAGTTTTTAAAGAGGCACCACAGACACTACTCACTTTATCAAAAATTCTAATGATTCTTTTATTTTAGTCCAAATATATGTTGATGACATTATTTTTGGATCAGCCAATGAATCCCTTTGTACTGAATTTGGAAAACTCATGACAAGTGAATTTGACATGAGTATGATGAGTGAACTTAATTTTTTTCTTGGACTACAAATTAAACAAACTAAAAATGGTATTTTCATTCATCAAGAGAAGTATGCTAAGGAACTAGTTAAGAAATTTGGTATGGAAAATGCCAAACCCATGGGAACTCCCATGCACCCTAATTCAAAATTAGACAAGAGAGAAACTGAGAAAGATATGGACGAGACTAGGTATAGAGGAATGATTGGCTCTCTTATGTACTTAACTTCCTCTAGACCCGATATTGTGCAAAGTGTTGGAATGTGTTCAAGGTTCCAATCTAAACCAAAAGAGTCCCATCTTTCTGCAGTTAAGAGGATCATTAGATATGTTCATGGCACATCCAATTTTAGTCTTTGGTATCCTAAGATTGATTATTTTTCTGCAGTTGGTTGGTGCACGAAATTACGATCATCAACATTGGCGCCAAAGACTTGGTGCTCTCAAACGTGAATCACACTTTGTCACAACTTCGCACAACTAACTAGCAAGTGCACTGGGTCGTCCAAGTAATAAACCTTACGTGAGTAAGGGTCGATCCCATGGAGATTGTCGGTTTGAAGCAAGCTATGGTCACCTTGTAAATCTCAGTCAGGCAGATTCAAATGGTTATGGTGAATTGATAATAAAAATATAAATAAAATATAAACTAGGATAGAGATACTTATGTAATTCATTGGTGAGAATTTTAGATAAGCTTATAGAGATGCTTTCGTTCCTCCTGAACCTCTGCTTTCCTGCTGTCTTCATCCAATCATTCCTACTCCTTTCCATGGCGAGCTGTATGTTGGCCATCACCGTTGTCAATGGCTACATCCCGCCACAGACACATAACTGGGTGAACCTTTTTAGATTGTGACTCAGCTTTGCTAAAATCCCCAATTAGAGGTGTCCAGGGTTCTTAAGCACACTCTTCTTTTGCTTTGGACCTCGACTTTAACCGCTCAGTCTCAAGTTTTCACTTGACACCTTCACGCCACAAGCACATGGTTAGAGACAGCTTGGTTTAGCCGCTTAGGCAAGGATTTTATTCCTTTAGGCCCTCCTATCCACTGATACTCAGAGCCTTGGATCCTTTTTATTACCCTTACCTTTTAGTTTTAAGGGCTATTGGCTTTTTGCTCTTGCCTTTTAGTTTTAAGAGCTTTTGGCTTTTTCTGCTTGCTTTTTCTTTTTTTTTTTCGCCATTTTTTTTCGCAAGCTTTTGTATTCACTGCTTTTTCTTGCTTCAAGAATCAATTTTATGATTTTTCAGATTATCAAATAACATTTCTCCTTTTTCATCATTTTTTCAAGAGCCAACATATTTAACATTCATAAACCACAATATCAAAAGACATATGCACTGTTCAAGCATTCATTCAAAAAATAAAAAGTATTGTCACCACATCAAAATAATTAAACTAGTTTCAAGGATGAATTCGAAACCCTGTACTTCTTGTTCTTTTGTTTTTAGAACATTTTTCATTTAGGAAAGGTGATGGATTCATAGGACATTCATAACTTTAAGGCATAGACACTTAGACACTAATGATCATATAGTAAAGACACAAACATAAATAAACATGAAGTATAGTAAACGAAAACCGGAAAATAAGAACAAGGAGATTAAGGAACGGGTCCACCTTAGTGAGGGTGGCGTCTTCCTCTTCTTGAAGAACCAATGGTGCTCTTGAGCTCCTCTATGTCTCTTCCTTGCCTTTGTTGCTCCTCCCTCATAGCTCTTTGATCTTCTCTAATTTCATGGAGGAGGATGGAATGCTCTTGTTGAGGTCCATGAGTGGGCTCTCTTGTTTGCTCCATCTTTTTCTTAATGATGGGATTTTGAGATGAATCTCTCCATCTCCCATGACTCGGATGTGGAAGCAATTGCCTTCCCTTTCCTCTTTCTAGAGGTTCCTCTGGCCTTAGATGCCATAAATGGTTATGAAAAAATAAAAGCAACACTTTTAACACACCAAACTTAGAAGGTTTGCTCGTCCTCGAGCAAAAGAAGAAAGAAAGTAGCAGAAGAAGAAGAAGATGGAGGTGTGTGAATGGTTCGGCCAAGGGGATTTTAGGTGGTTATGATGTGTGAAAAGGAAGGAGTGATGGTGTGAATTTGAGTGGGTGGGTGTAGGTGGGTTGTATGATGGTTTTGGAGGAGTAATGGAGGTGATTGGTGGAGGTTATTTTGAGGAAGAATGTTATGGAAAGGTGTGAGGAGGAGAGGAGAAGAGGTGTGGTAGGTGGAGATCCTGGGGGGTCCACAAATCCAGTGGGGTCAAGGACTTAGCATCCCTGCTCCAATTAGGCGTGCAAAACGCCCTTAGAGTGCATGTCTGGCGTTAAACGCCAGCTTGCTGCTTGTTTCTGGTGCTTGTTTCTGGCGTTTAACGCCAGCTTGATGCTTCATTCTGGCGTTAAACGCCAGTTTGATGCTTCTTACTGGCGTTTAAACGCCAGTAAGTTCTTCCTCTAGGGTGAGCTATTTTTTCTGCTATTTTTCATTCTCTTTTTGATTTTTCAGTAGTTTTTGTGACTTCACATGATCATCAACCTAAAGAAAACATGAAATAACAATGGAAAATAAATAGATATAATCAAATAACATTGGGTTGCCTCCCAACAAGCACTTCTTTAAAGTCAATAGCTTGACAGTGAGCTCTCATAGAGCCTCACAGATGTTCAGAGCATTGTTGGGACCTCCCAACACCAAACTTAGAGTTTGAATGTGGGGGTTCAACACCAAACTTAGAGTTTGACTATGGGGGCTTTGGTTGACTCTGCAGTGAGAGAAGCTTTTCATGCTTACTCTCCATGGTTACAGAAGAAGATCCTTAAGTCTTAAACACAAGGTTGTCCTCATTCAGTTGAAGGATCAATTTTCCTCTGTCCACATCAATCACAGCTCTTGCTGTGGTTAGGAAGGGTCTTCCAAGGATGATGGATTCATCCTCTTCCTTCCCAGTGTCTAGGATTATGAAATAGTTAATCAAAAAGGAATTTTGAAAAAGAGGAAGGTGATTTTTGAAAATTAGAGAGAGAATTAGTTAGGTAGTTTTGAAAACGATATGATTGAAATAGTAAACTTTTAAAATCAAACAAAAAGTTAAGTGATTAATTCAAAACGATTTGAAAATCAAACTTTGAAAAGATAGGAAGTTAGAAAAGAAGTTAGAAAAGATTTTGAAATTGATTTTGGAAAAGATGTGATTGAAACTTATTTTGAAAAAGATTTGAAAAAGAAATTTAAAAAGATTTGATTTTGAAAATTAAAGTTGATTACTTAACTAACAAGAAACAAATAGATATGATTTTAAAATTTAAAGATTGAACCTTTTTTAATAGGCAAGTAACAACTTGAAAATTTTTTGAATCAATCACATTAACTGTTAGTAAAGATTTTGAAATTATGAAATGGAAATAAGAAAAAGATTTTTGAAAATCAATTTGAAATTTTCGAAAATCATAAAAGAAAAATGAAAAATATTTGATTTTTGAAAAAGATTTGAAAAAGATAGAATTTTTTTTAAATTGAAAATTTGATTTGACTCATAAGAAACAACTAGAAATTTTTTGAAAAAGTCAACTCAAATATTCGAATTTTATGAGAAGAAAAAGGAAAAGATATTTTTTTGATTTTTGAATTTTAATGAAGAAAGAGAGAACATAAAATTGATGCAAAACGTAAAAATTTTGGATTAAAATAAAAGATGCATGCAAGAATACTATGAGTGTCAAGATGAACACCAAGAACACTTTGAATGTCAAGATGAACACCAATAACACTTTTGAAAATTTTTTAAAAAAGAAAAACATGCAAGACACCAAACTTAAAAATTTTTATTCTCTAGAGACTAACAAATTGAAAATGCATATGAAAAACAAGAAAAGACACAAAACATAAAAATGCAAAGATCAAACAAAGCAAATCATCAAGAACAACTTGAAGATTATGAAGAACACCATGCATGAGTTTCGAAAATTAAAGAAAATTATAAAAGCATGCAATTGACACCGAACTTAAAATTTGACACTAGACTCAAACAAGAAACATCAAATTATTTTTTTGATTTTATGATTTTATTAAAAAAATTTTTGGTTTTTTTTTTCAAAAATTAATTGGGAAAAGAAAAATAAGGATTTCAAAAATTTTTAATAGGAATTCCAGGAATCTTGCAATATTAGTCTAAAGCTCCAGTCCAGTAATTAGACATGGCTTACTAGCCAGCCAAGCTTTCAGTGAAAGCTCCGGTCCAAAACACTAGACATGGCCAATGGCCAGCTAAGCTTCAGCAGATACAAATCAGACATACAACAGCTGATACTTCATCCAACTTCATTCTATGCTTATAGGTGGAAGCCCCAGTCCAAATGAATTAGACATGGCTTTATAGCCAGGTAGACTTCAACATGCTTCATGAAACTCTAGAATTCATTCTTAAAAATTCTGAAGAACATAGAATAACTTATTTTTTTTGAAATTTTTTTTTGAAATTTTTTCGAAAATTAAAAATAATAAAAACAAAAAGCTTAAAATTAAAATAAAATTACCTAATCTGAGCAACAAGATGAACCGTCAGTTGTCCAAACTTGAACAATCCCTGGCAACGGCGCCAAAAACTTGGTGCACGAAATTGCGATCATCAACAATGGCGCCAAAGACTTGGTGCTCTCAAACGTGAATATGGCAAGCTGTATGTTGGGCATCGCCGTTGTCAATGGCTACATCCCGTCCTCTCTGTGAAAATGGTCCAATGCGCTGTCACTGCATGGCTAATCATCTGTCGGTTCTCGATCATACTGGAATAGGATTTACTATCCTTTTGCGTCTGTCACTACGACTAGCACTCGCGAGTTTAAAGCTCGTCACAGCCATCCCTTCCCGGATCCTACTCGGAATACCACAGACAAGGTTTAGACTTTCCGGATCTCAGGAATGGCCATCCATGGGTTCTAACTTATACCACGAAGATTCTAATATCTCGTACTCGGTCCCCTGTATTAGATATCTAAGACATACTCATTCTATCTCATCTTCATGCAGAACGGAAGTGGTTGTCAGGCACGCGTTCATAGGTGAGAATGAGCGTCACATAATCATCACATTCATCATGTTCTTGGGTGCGAATGAATATCTTAGAATAGGAATAGGCTTGAATTGAATAGAAAAATAATAGTACTGTGCATTAATTCATGAGGAACAGTAGAGCTCCACACCTTAATCTATGGTGTGTAGAAACTCTACTGTTGAAAATACATAAGTGATGAAGGTTCAGGCATGGCCGAATGGCCAGCCCCCATAAAGGTCTAAGATAGCATAAAACTGATCAAAGATTAGATCCAAAGACTCTGAATATAATAGTAAAAAGTTCTATTTATACTAAACTAGTTACTAGGGTTGCAGAAATAAGTAAATGATGCAGAAATCCACTTCCAGGGCCCACTTGGTGTGTGCTTGGACTGAGCATTGAGCTTTATACATGTAGAGGCTTCTCTTAGAGTTGAACGCTAGTTTGTAACCCGTTTCTGGCGTTTAACTCCACTTTGCAACCTGTTTCTGGCGTTTAACTCCAGAATAGGGCAGAAATCTGGCGTTGAACGCCAGTTTGCGTTGTCTAAACTCGGAAAAAGTATGGACTATTATATATTGCTGGAAAGCTCTGGATGTCTACTTTCCAACGAAATTGAGAGAACACCATTTGGAGTTCTGTAGCTCCAGAAAATCTACTTTGAGTGCAAGGAGGTCAGAATCCAACAGCATCTGCAGTCCTTCTTCAACCTCTGAATCTAATTTTTGCTCAAGTCCCTCAATTTCAGCCAGAAAATACCTAAAATCACAGAAAAATACACAAACTCATAGTAAAGTCCAGAAATATAATTTTTATTTAAAAACTAATAAAATTATACTAAAAACTAACTAAATCATACTAAAAACTATGTAAAAACAATGCCAAAAAGCGTATAAATTATCCGCTCATCCTTGGTTGTTGTGATGCAGATTTTGTCAGTAATAGAGTTGATAGAAGGAGAACATCAGGCTTATGTTGCTTCCTTGGAAAGTCCTTGAATGTTTGGTCACGTAAGAAGCTGCCAACAGTGGCTTTATCCACTGCAGAGGCTGAGTATATAGCTACTTCTTCATGTTGTTCTCAGCTCATGTGGTTAAAAACACAGCTTGCAGATTACAAGTTAAATGCTGTAAATATTCTCCTGTTGTGTGATAATATGAGTGCCATTAATATCTCTAAAAATCCAGTTTTGTACTCTAAGACTAAACATATTGAAGTGAAGTTTCACTCAATTAGAGAACATGTTCAAAAGGGATATATAAGCAATCAATTTGTTAAATCTGAGAAACAATTAGCATATATTTTTACTAAACCACTAGCTGAGGACAGATTTTGCATGCTTAGGACTAGTCTAGGAATTTTAAGCTATGATTCATTATTTGAAAGTTGCTGATGTGTTTGTTGGAGTTTTTGTCTCATAAACAGGTATGAGATAATTCTGGGCAAGTGAAGAACCCTCCCTCCAATAAGCGTTTTAAGGCCGTGTTGCTTGAACAAAATCATATGGGCCAACCTCAAAAATCATATCATGAGTGGTCCAAAATATTTTCTTAAATCCAACTACCTCTGGACCCAATATGAATGATATATTTTTTTTTGTTTTGTTTTTGTTAGCCTGTTTGCTTTGGTTTATTTCTTTTTGTCCTTTAGTCCAAAAAGATTTCAATTTTTTAATTAATTTCCATTTTAATTTTAAATAAATAAAATCAAATCTTTCTTTTTTATGATGTCAAGTCATTTCAAGTCAAATCAAAAGGTGATGCAGTTGCATGGTTTGAGAAATTTTCTTTTGGATACGGTTACCAATACTTCTTCATCTCCCTCCATAACTCCTCCAACCTTTCGGTTTCTCCCCACTACCTTTACTGCTTCTCTTCCTTCAAAAGTCTCAAACCAACCAAATGAGGAAGAAAATCATACCTCAAAAGCCTCCTCGTGAGAAGATATACAAGCTTCCTGCAAAACAAAAACCTTCCGCATATTTTTACCCTTCGTAATTCTTCCTCAACCAGGCTTGTGCAGAATAACAGAACAAGTAAAGTATTTGTAGCATGGCAAAAATGCCTTCCTCGTCATTAATATGTTTGCTCGCGGCAATTGTAGCCTTTCGGGAGAATTGATGACTGCATCAAAGATGCACTTGCTATTGCTAATACTAGTAATCAACAATTTCCACAGAAGGTGGTAAAATGATGTCTTGAGCAGTTACATATCCGGGACCCTTGATACAAATAGATGCGTCTCGAGTCCCATACAGATTACTTCTCAATACTATTTCTTTCAAATTCATTAAAATTTCATGTACTGATTCTTGAATACCTACTATGGTCGAATATTCATGTGGTAATCCATATTATGCAAGGAGACATTGCTTTTGCTAATTCGAATTGAAGGGTGATATAAAATCGGTCTATTTCTGGCATCATATCCATAGTTAGCGCATTCATCATAGTTAGAAGCTCCAGCTCCGTATCAAGGTCACGGTCGATATCGCTCTCAGGACCGAACCTTCACTCTATCTCCTTCTCCTCCTACCTCACCTCCTCGGACCGATCTCATGGCATGCACTAAAAACCCATCAAGGTTCCCTCCTCCAGCCAAGCAGACACCACCACCGAAGGAGCCTCTATCCAAACCTGGTTCGTCGAAGCTGAGTACTTCAAAAGGGAAACGACCAGCCGTGACTGAACCCTCCTCTGAGCCCACTCAACCTAAAACAAGGTCTGTTCCCTTACGTTCTCAGAGAGGTACACCTCGACTCCCTCTTAAATCTGTTAGAGAACCAGACGTTGATCCTTTTACTCATAAATCCCACTTCATGACTTCTCTTCCAGCTATAACCCTTATAGATTTAAGTTTGCCATGAACAATGACTTTTATGAAGGAGTTATTAAGTACCATACCTTGTGTCCCTCTTTTCTTGCTGATTTGTCAAACCTGAAAAAGAAAGGTTTTTCATTTGTTGAAAATTTGAAATTTTTAGACTGGAATCACCTTTTTAACATCAAAAAGCCTGTTTACCCTCTTTTGGTTAAAGAGTTTTATGATAACATGATATATCATGAGGGCAGTGTGCATTCTTATGTCAAGGGCCGATATATTATTTTAAATAATGAAACAATCAGTGATTCATTGAAATATACTGATGTTGGAGCTTGTGCTTATACCTCTGTTAAGTGGGATGAAGGAGTTGGTATTTCTTTCAATGATGCTTTGGCTCATATTTGTGAACATGTTTCCTTGATTGATGGCATTACACCCACTCACAAAGCCCTAGGATATGAACGTGCTCAGTTGCACCGAATTGTCAACTACATCATACTTCCTCAAAGTGGTTCATATCAAAGGGTTTCTTATACTGATACTCTTGTTTTATATGCCCTGCTCACTAAAACAGAAATTTCTTTTGCTTATTTGATGGTTAGATACATGTTTGACTCTGTTAGAAGTGAGAAAGACAAAGCCCTTCCTTATGGCATGTTTCTAACTTGTATTTTTAAGTATTTTAGTGTTGATTTGTCCAATGAGGGTTATGAAAATAGACATTCATATCTAAAGGGAGGTGGTGCAGTGAAACAGTAAAAAGGACCTACTTGTTCTGAGAGAGTGGTTATAGATGATGAAGATGATGAGTTCATTCTTGAGGAATCTTCTCCACCTTCCACCGAAGGCACCTCCATCTCCACTGGACAAAAATTTACTCTGTTTAATGTTGTTAGGGATGTGGTCCAAGAGTTTGTCTCCCAGTCCAATCACATGATTGCCATGAGTAAGGAACAATGGAAGCTAGCAAGCAAGCATGAGAATTTCCTCCGAAAATCAAGGGATAGAGTGGCTGTATTCATGAAGTTCATTGATAATTTTCAACAAGATGAAGATCATGCCACTGATGCTAAAGAGGAAGCTGATTCGGAGGGAACTGATTCAGATGCCTAGATTTGTCTCATGAAGCTGCTGCTGTCTCATACTTTTGTCTCATGAAAACTGTTTCTTTTGTGTCTTTTGAACTCCTTTCAGTTATTTCGGATGATTGTAATACTTTAACTACTTCTGCACTTACTTTAAATTAATTTGGTATTTTAGACTGTGCATTAACATTTTTTGCATGTTATATGGTGCGGTTTTTTTGCTTGAATTTGCCTATTTTCCACCCTTGATGACAAAAGGGGGAGTAATAGTGCATGAGTAGCAGGATTGTGAATCTTTGAATTTTTTGAATGTTGATTACTGCTGCTACAATGTTGTTGGCATGAAAAATTAATTTGCAAAATTTGCTACTGCTATGATTTCTTGGCATAAGATTTGGAAATTGCTTTTATGTTATATTAATGCTAGTCTTAATGTCATATCTTGGTCAAAGCATGATCATTTTCTGAAATAATTTTTGTCAAAAGTAATGACATGACATGTTGTATTTTGGGCTGGTTTGGTGTTGCTGGTTATTTAAACTTCCTTAGTCAAAGTTGAATTATATGCAGATCTTTATTGTGTTCTCTATAAGTATAATGTAAACAGGAACAAAAAGAAGAGCATAAATCTAGGGGTAGCTACTCTTAAAAAGGAAAGGGGGAGCAACACAAAAGCAAGCAACATCATTCAAAGGAAAGTCTCTTAACCTTACTCAAATTCATTTCCTTTTGATCAATGATTAATTATGTTTGTCATCAAAGGGGAGATTGTTGAGTTAACATATATGATGATGACAAACATTAAATTATTGGGCTAATTACCCAATTAGTTTTAATTATTTTTGGTTGAGTGTTGTAGGCCAAATATCATTGTTGTAGCAGCCCAATATGAAACAAATGAAATCATGCTGGTGGGCTGATAATACAAACGAAACCCAAAAGGAAACAAAGCCAAAGAAATCAAACGGATTGCTTAATGGATATACGATCCAAACCCGTTAGCAAGCAAATCCCTCCAAATTGCTTCTTTCATAACAATGTTCACTTTTTCCTGTCTTGGTCAGAAATCAGAGAAGTGAGAGAGAGCTTAGTTCCTAAGCTATTCACAGAAGAAGAAAGAAAGAGAAGGTTAAGCAAGAAAGGTTGAAGTCTAATCACCCACATCAATCTGTATCAAGAAGAGGTCAGAAGCTAAAGGTGATTTTATTTCCTTCTACATGCATCTAACTTTCTTCTCTTCATCTTCAACTCTCTGCCACTCCATATTGGGATATATGGGAAAGATGATGTCTGTTCAACACTGTTGTGCATCCACGGTCATATGTGTATCTTGGGGACCAAGTTGATTTTCAATGGCTGAGATAGGGTTTTACCATTGGAAACATTTGTTTATGATGTCCTGTAGCTTTCGGTCAACAAGAGAAGGTCAGAACAAATGTTCCTATTTTGAGGATTAATGGTAAAAAGTGAGATGGTGAGTTGGTGAAGCACAAATCTCAAGGTTTGACCTTGGAGAGAGCAACTCAACAACATGCAAGGAGATACAAAAGAAGTTGGTTCAGCATTCAGAAGTCAATGAGAGATGACCAGTGTTCTTGAGGTGTATGTTCTGAGAAGAGCTCTCTGAAGAAGTTCATCTACTTGGACAGTGCTTCCTAGTCAAAGGAGCATTCCGCCAGAATGAAGAACTGAATCAGAGGCTAGCAAATTTGGTTTATCACATAGCAAAGAGGCTGTTGAAGAATCAATCTCCTTCATGTTATGCATATTATAATTTACTTTTCAATGTTTATCTTTCTATAATTTCTTGAGGTAAAAGGCTAAATGAGAGAGTCATTGAAAGAGCCTAGGGTGAAAATTGAATTACAAATCAATTCTTTCTAAAATTTAATTCAATTCCATCTCATTAAAATTTTCAAACATACTCTAATTAAGTGCAAATTCTGAATCTAAGCCGCATTCGCAATAGCCATCAAAAGGTTCAAGAGGACCGATCATATAAATGTTAGTATAATCAAGAAATTCATTTGCCTATGACAGCAAATCTCTCTTAAGTCTGTAGACTAAGAAAATCATTAACAAAAATAGAATTTTCTGACCACAGCAATCACCTTAAAAAAATATAAGCATGAGCAAACAATTCAGAATATATGCTTAATTCTGTAGTATTTTTTTCTCATTTTTTTCTCTATTTCACATTCTGCAAAACATTTTTAAGTAGCATTCAGAAAATGCAGGATGAAAAGAGTAAGACATCCACAACTCAAACCACCACATATTAGAGCCTCTAAATGGATAAACAATTCTAATTATTGAGATAAAGATTCACATCAATTGTATTCCCCATTTAAAAAAGCACAATAATTTGTTCTTTGCACACAACCATATCACATAACCATTGCATTACACATTAATTAGGAAAAGATTAACATATAGCAGGCCCAAGTCAACTAAGAATCTAAGATATACTGTACAAAGTCAAAAATTGTCTCAGATTCAGAATCTACAGAGTGATAGTGAATAATGCAAAGTATATAGTTCATTCACAGTCACAGTTAAAAAGAACAACAATTAGGAATACTGAAATTCAACATCGAAAGGAGGTAGATTTCGTTTGAAGTAGAACCTCTAACACTAAAAATCACATAAATTCTCAATCTTTTTTTGAGCTTACGGTGTCAGAAGACAACGCGAAACTGCGGCGCGTTGAATTCAACGGCGGGGAGGGACTCTATTCCTACAGTATTTTCACTACAGTATCGACGACGGTACTCGAAAAACCTAGTAGATTAGCGATAGCGAAGAACAAAAACACAGACCGAACTGAAAGTGTAGTGCGACGTAATAAGGGTAGTAGCTGACATGAGGACATCAAAGAAAAGATTTCTAGCAGAGCCAATTGTGATGATGCTGAGTGTAGGAGAAAACTCTAGCAGAGACTTTCTTCTTCAAAAGAATGGTTAAAAAGAAAGGAAGAATTTTGAAAAACTAAAAATATGAAGGGGTAAATGTTTTAGTTTTAGTTCTTTCAAAAAAAAATGGGTTCTATTCGTAAATATTTTTACTATGGTTAATGATACTCCTGCACAAAAGTAGAAGTAAGCAATTCGATACCGTTATAACATATTTTTTATATTTAAATAGTTAACTTTTTTAACAAAATTAAATAAACGATTAATCTCTCCCACAAATCTACAAACCTTTTATTTTTTCTAACATTTTTAATTTAAATTTAAAAATTAGTATTCATAAGAGTACATAAAAAATTTTGGTCAAAATTTTTTAATTTTTATATATACAAACCTTATACTTTGGTCAAAATTTTTAAATTTTTTATGTAATTTGGTTTATCACATAGCAAAGAGGCTGTTGAAGAATCAATCTCCTTCATGTTATGCATATTATAATTTACTTTTCAATGTTTATCTTTCTATAATTTCTTGAGGTAAAAGGCTAAATGAGAGAGTCATTGAAAGAGCCTAAGAGAGAAAAAGGCAGAGAGATACACATGAGTGAAAAGCCTAGAGTTATTTCAAATTTCTTTAGGTCAAGTCTGTGTCTTGTATCTTGTACCTGTGAGGTATCCCTTTCTTAGTTGGGTTAGTACTAAGAGTGAATAGTTAGGTATTAGCATAACCAAGTCAAGTTAGGTTAGAACTTGAGTGTGAAAGGATTGTGTCAATCCTGTAGAATTGGTGTATGTAATACTTTAACTATAGTGAAAATTCCACCACTGTTGTGGTGGAGACTGGACGTAGGTTGCATAGCACAAAGGCAACCGAACCAGGATACATGATGGTGTCAGCTTCTCTCTTCCCTGCTCTGTTCTGTTTTCTGATATTCATGAGACAAAATGAAATTGTCTCATAAATTTTTTGCTACTGAGTTCAAACAGATTCAGATTTCAAGTTTGTTTTAAAAGGGTTATTTCAGTAACTAAAAGGAGGTCATAGATTCAACCCCCCTTCTCTAAACCTTCTACACCTTCAATACCAAGGTTGCTTAAAGAAATGGTGCATTTCCTTTAGCCGGCTTAGAAGACATTAACGAGGATGTTTTAGTTTCCTTATTTTCTGGGACTTTAAATTAAGTCTATTAAAATTTGTTGGATTTTTTTTATAAATAAATAATTTAAATATTTTATTTATGAATATAAATAATTTATAGTGTATTAATTTTTAAATTTTAATTATATATATTTTAAATTTTGTTTGTTGCATGGTCATTTATCATATTGAGAATGTTAAAAAAATAAAAGATTTATAAATTTGTAAAAGTGATTAATTATTTAGGATCATGTAATTTTACAACATTGGGAGATAGAAAATACTTAAAAATGGAATAAGAGAAGTAGTTATTAATGACTTAGACTAGGTCTTGTAAATTGTAACAATGTCAATTTACAACTAATTTTTTAATTAAATTTATATTATATTTATATTTTATTTATAAATTTATTTAATTTGATTTAAATAATAATAAATTGTATCGATTTTTATTTTGTAAATCGATCTAAATCATATCATAATTATTATTTGAATCATAATTTTTTTTGTAATAATACATATATCTCACCATCAGAGCCGAGCTCTTTTTGTCCGTCCACTTTCAGTAAGTTGCTGTCCACTTCTCTTTCTCATTTTGAAGCTGTCCAAATTTTTGCGACATTGCAAATGGGAGTACAATAGTCATTCTAACCCGGGCTATATGACAAACCAATACCTGACATTTAGTCGTACCTAGAACTCTGAAATGTCATTTTCATGCTTTGCCTCACCTCACCTGAAACATTTCCTATAAGTTATAACATACCAGTTAATATATATATATATATATGATACGTAACCTATACCTCGGCCACTAAAAAGCT
>NC_029788.2:18169619-18170256 GCF_000816755.2 Arachis ipaensis
CATAAATATTATTTTAATAATAATTTTTTTTAATAATACATATATCTCACTACCAAAGCTGAACTCTATACTAAGGATCGAACTCTTGACCTTTCGAATTTAGAGTTCTAATACCATATCATGATACTACTTATCCTAAAAGTTTCAGCTGATGAAATAAAATAACACTAATAATTATATCTCTAATACTCTCTAAACCTTCATTGTACATATTGTATAAATATTTTATTGACTCGTTATACTTTTCCAATGTCATTTTCATGCCTGTCTCACTGAAACGTTTTGAATATTTTAATATAAAGTTTAACAACATACAATATATATATTTGAATAAAAAAAAATGGGCACAAAATCTTAGACATTCACCGTGTATATATATATATATAAAAGAACAGAACAATATTTTTTTATGGTTAATGAGAAAAAATAAGAAGGCACCAGGCCACCAGCAGAGGTGTTGTGGAAGACGGTGTTGAAGGATGGAAGATGTTAAGAGAAAGTAAATAAGTAAATAAAAGTAATTAAGTCATTTGGATATTGTAGGCATTTTATATTTTAAATAAAATTTTAAATCAAATCCATTTTGATAGGAATTTATTTTGAGAGTCAATAATTTTTAGTATTTTTGGTCATTATT
>NC_029788.2:18170414-18183095 GCF_000816755.2 Arachis ipaensis
TCATTTTTCAATTTAACTAAATTTTTACTTCAATTAAATTTTACAAATTAAGTTTTAAATTTTAGAGAAAAGGACAAATCGATCCTTGACTTTTTGGTCTGTAGACATTTAAATTTCTGAGAATTTAAAAATACATTTAAATTCCTAACCTCTTTAAAATTTAGACATATCGATCCATGAGTTTAATTTGTTCAATTTTAAAAACTCTCTTACATTTGCATCCATATCAACCAGGTCGGTACAACGGGAGTCACGTTTGATTTTTATGTTCAGTTTGACAGATCCAAGTGAACATGAAGAATCAATGTGTTTAGATTTTAAAAAGATCATGAACTTAAATATATTTTAAAAGCTTCACAAACTTAAATGTCTGCAAATCAAAAGGTTAAGCATCTATTTAACTTTTTCACTTAATCTTTTTTTTCGAACATAGTAATTGAATTCTCCAAACATCCTTATTATATATAAATTAAAATTATACAACGGAGACTTACGCCGAAAAGCGCATCTGGTGTAGTGGTATCATAGTACCCTCCCACGGTACTGACCGGGGTTCGATTCCCCGGATGCGCACGCTTCTGTTTTTCATCTTGGATTTGGGCTTTTCATCAGTTTACCTTCCAACTCCAAAGTTTTTTTTCCTCGTTTTTTCTATAGGTTTGGGCTCTTCATCATTTTAATTCCCAAATCCAAATCGTTTTTTCTGTTCCTTTTTTTTTAATGTCAAAATATACTCAAGTTATTAATTTATTCTTTTATCTATTAAAAATGTGTAAAAGTAAAATAATTTGATTTAGTTGAGTAGCTCACTCGTTTGTTTAAATAAGTACTGGGAGTTTGAATTTCATCTTATGCATGTAGTAACTTGTTAGCTAGCAACAAACTCTTAAATTTTCAACCTATCTGATTAGGAGAAACCAAGATTCTAAAAATCAGATCTTGTATAATCAAATATAATGCTATATATTTGATAATAGATTACGTGAAATTGATAGATAAGAGTCATTGGAAGATTAATAGATTTTATTTTTAAATTATATATATAGATTGTACATATAGAGATATGACCATTGAACTGACTCACTTTGAGAATTTCTAATGGTTATAGTTATCGCATATTTGTCAAAAGGATATTCTGAAGATGAATATGATAATAGATTTTTCTTTGACCTGTGACTATCATAGTAATTAACAACGTATTTATTATACTTTGATTTTGGATACCTAATACCTTAGGGTGCTAGTTGAATGAATATTGGGTATGATTTAAATAATTGTAAAATTAATTATTAGTCAATAAGAAATCTGTCAACTCTCAGTAAAGAGTTTGAGCTTTATGATTATAATGATTGAGATGAATAAAACCTTGGTCAAGGAGATTAAATGAATGAAGAAATGAGTTTTTTAAGTCATTCACAGTTCATTATAATAATAGTAATAAGTTAGAGTTTGACAATTAAACCATACCTGTGGGTTAACCAAGAGTTAGAAAGATGGAAGGAATTGTACTTTGTTCTTCTCGAGTTCTTAGTAAAAATATATTATTTCATACTATCAGGTTGTTACGTAGTGTTGCTAGCGAGTGTTTTAATCTTTGTTAAAGAATTATTTAATTATTATTTTGATTTGATCAAAATAAATAATTATATTAATTCAAATGGAATATTATTATATTCTTTACTAGCACTAAGGATATAATAATAATATAATAATTAAAAATATTAAATGAGAATTGAGAATAATTAGTTATTCTGTTTCTAAATTTGAATTCTAAATTTAGATGAGATCTTAGCGATTCTATTTCAAATTGAATTATGATATGATATGATTCATAAGATTTCAATTTGAAATAAAATAAGATAATATTCAAATTTGAAATAAGATATTATTTAAATTTAAATTGATATTCAAATTTGAAATCAATAACAAATCTTATACTATCTATATGTATGATAAGAGTAGAGGAAATACATGAACCAACATAAGAGTTTTATTCCTTTACCTCTAAATATACAAATATATATGAGCATAATTTTTGGAAAAAAATTTTATGGTGTGCAAAGAGTTGCATAGAGATTTTCTTAATTTAAATCATATATTCATTGGTCAAAGAGTTGATAAGCAAAAATTGGTCTTGGTATGGATACGCGTAGAGCTTCGTATCATCGAAAGATAAAGTTATTTTTTAGTAGCACACTCAGGTATTTAGATATGATCTATCTTATTAGATAAATAGATCTTTAGGATTACTTTTTTTTCTTCCACTGCGTGAACACATAGTAATCCTTCACATACACAACACGCGGCCACTACTAACATACCACACACAGAGTTTAATTCAAATGGACGAATTGATCATGCTCAAAGTAAAAATATACTATTACAGCAGAAGTAGAAAGTGACATTTCTAAAGCACCGCCACTGGTAGATGTTAGAAGGTCATCTAGAATTAGAAATCCACCATCATACTTGAAAGATTATCAATGTATGGCCGCATCAACTTCTGATTCAACTACATATAATCATTCTTCAATTACCATTTCTTTCTCACAAGAATTCATTTTTGAGTCAACATGCCATCACATCATGCATCCATTTTAACTGCATCCATGCATAAAGAACCTAAAACATATAAAGAAGCCATTGTTGATCCAAACTTGACAAAGGCTATTCACGATGAGTTGGATGCTTTGGAGAGAAATGCGACTTAGACACTTACCAAGATACTGGTTGGTAAAAGAGCTGTAGAAAGCAAATGGGTTTTTAGGTTGAAATTGAATCCTGATAGATCCATTAAGAGATAGAAGGCAAGGTTAGTTGTACAAGGTTTCATTCAAATAAAGGGGATGGATTATAAAGACACATTCAATTTGGTTGTGAAGACTAATGCCTTTCAGATTGTTCTCTCTATTGCAGCAGTAAAGGGTTGGAAACTTCATCAGTTAGACATCAATACAGTATTCCTTCATGGAGACTTAGATGAGACAATCTACATGAAGCCCCCTTGCTTTGCCACTTTTAGACCCGTCATTGGTGTGTCGGTTGGATAGATCCTGGTGCACGAAATTGCGATCATCAACAATGGCGCTAAAGACTTGGTGCTCTCAAACGTGAATCATACTTTGTCACAACTTCGCACAACTAACCAGCAAGTGCATTGGGTCGTCCAAGTAATAAACCTTACGTGAGTAAGGGTCGATCCCACGGAGATTGTCGGCTTGAAGCAAGCTATGGTCACCTTGTAAATCTCAGTCAGGCGGATTCAAATGGTTATGGTGAATTGATAATAAAAATATAAATAAAATATAAACTAGGATAGAGATACTTATGTAATTCATTGGTGAGAATTTCAGATAAGCGTATAGAGATGCTTTCGTTCCTCGTGAACCTCTACTTTCCTGCTGTCTTCATCCAATCATTCCTACTCCCTTCCATGGCAAGCTTATGCAGGGCATCACCGTTGTCAATGGCTACATCCCGTCCTCTCAGTGAAAATGGTCCAAAATGCGCTATCACCGCATGGCTATTGTAAGACCCAAGACTTTTAAGAAGTCCTATTTTGAACTAATCTCAAATCATATATTTATTTATATTTTTAATTTCATAAATTATCTTATTGAAGGTAATTAAAGGTAGTTTTGATTAATTGGATTTGAAATAAATTAAGGTTTTTATCCAAACTCTATCCTTATGGAGTATTTCTCTATTTACAACTTAAAGTTCTAGAAATCTAAAAATAATGAGTTTGGGCTATTTAAATTAAGATTTTATCTAATTTTACAATTATTGAGTTATTTTATATATTTAAATTGTAAAGTTGGTAGTTGTGAAATAATAAGGATTTTTATATGATTTGGACTAAATAATTAATATTTTAAAATATTGATACTACTATTTTGGAAAATAAAGAAATTTAGTATATTATTTCTAATTTTTGGATTTGAATATTTTATTAAAAATAATTTGCAAAATGGATAATCAAATAGTATTTTATATATATTATTATTGTTGGAT
The DNA here is from genome assembly GCF_000816755.2 of Arachis ipaensis. Taxonomy (NCBI): domain Eukaryota; kingdom Viridiplantae; phylum Streptophyta; class Magnoliopsida; order Fabales; family Fabaceae; genus Arachis; species Arachis ipaensis. The sequence goes on from NC_029788.2 coordinate 18,174,429, forward strand.
TAGAATTTATTTTCAATTGCCATATTATTCCTATTTTATTTGAAATTACAAAATTACCGTTGTACCTAATTTTACCCTAATCCTAAAACTCAACACACACAACCCTAACCTTGGAAATCCTACCCGGTTACCCGGTTTCCCTGACCCAGTGCACACTAGTGCACCTAACCCTAACAACAGCAGCAGTAGCTGCAAACAAAATGAAGAAAGGAAGAGATAGAAAGGGAAAAAGAGAAGAGGGGGAGGACCGGAGGGAAAAGAGAGGAGGAAGGAAAGGAGGTGGCGCCGGTGGGCGTCACTGCCACCGTCGCCACCGTCGTGACGCCGCCAGGAGGTCGGAACGGAGAGAGAGTGAGGAATCGGGAAAGAGGGATGGTGCGGTGCCGGCGAGGAGCGCCGTCGCCGTTGCTGTCGCCAGGAGAGGGAGGAGCCACTCCAGAGTTGCGCCGTCTTGCCGCTAGGTCACCACGCCGTCGCGCTGAGGGAGAAAGCTTGCGGGAAGGAAGAGGACGCCATCGAGCTTCTTCCCATCGCCACCATCGCCAACCATGGAGGAGAGAGAAGAGGCGAGCGCGAGCCAAGATCCGTGCCAGAGAGCTACCGCCTGGGTTCTGTCGTCGCCATCTTGCCTCTGCCGGCGAGCACGACGAGAGAGAGAGATCGGGCAGAGAGAGAAGACTCGCGAGGGAGTCACCACGGGAAGGAGTTCGCCGCCGCGTCCCATTGCTTGCGCCGCTGCCATCCACCCTCCCTGCTGCCATTCACCGTTCGCAAAGAAGAGAGGGGGAACCGCCGTGGAGCTGCTGTCGCCGCCGCGTTGCTGGCCTCTCCGTTGTCGTGCTTGCGCTACTGCTGCATCACCGGAGTTCCAAGCCGCCGCTGCTGCCGCCGGGAACGCCACGGCCGATAAGGGTTTAAGTTGGTCTTCATTTTCTTTGGGTTTCCGGAAGCTTCATTGTCGTTGCATGTTAATTTCAGTTGTTGTTGTCGGAATCCAGTAGCTGCTGCTGTTTGAGGTGGCTGCCGGGCTGCCACTAAGCTGGTTCGGAGACCGCCGCTGTTTCGGTTCAGCCGTTCCTTCTTCGTTCGGTAAGCGTCTCGATCTGAAAGCCCTCTAGTTACTGCTTCATTATACGTTGAGGTGTTGTAGCATTCGTTGTTACGAGAGTTAATCTCGGCTATTATATGTTGCAATTAGAGTGGTTGTGGTTGCTGAGAAAGCGGGTTGGAGCTGAGGTTTTGACTGCAGTCGATTCGGGTCAATACGATAGGAGTCAGTTAGCGAGTTTGGGTTGTGATTTCAACGTATCGAGGTAGGGGCTTTTTATACAAACTGATTCATTTTAAAGTGGAAGTTGTTATAAATAGATATACTGTACAAAATGTATTTCTGGTGGTTATGTGAGTCTTATGAATTGTCTGGTTTTATCTTGAATGAATATGGATGCTTGTTTGATTGTAACAATGTCTGATTTTGATAAATTGGAGATTTATGGATTGGTTGATTTGAATGATTTTTGATAATTTGAAAGTTGAGTTTTGTTTTATTGAAAACTGATTTAGTCTTGAACCTGTTAGAAAGGATTGATGATTGGTTTTGTTGGGACCCGAAAAGGGTGACAAAGTCCAAGTTTTAGGGGAGATGCTGCCGAAATTTCTAGAAAATCTGAGATTTTGATTGGAATTGTTATTTTGGAAAAGAATGAATTATGCTTTGACTTAAATATTTGAGAAATAAATTATGTTTGAACTTGCCTTAGTAGGAAAATCTCTATATCTTGGATGTAATTATTAAGAAAGGAATTATGCCTTAAAAATCAATTTAAATATGAAATTTTTATGTTTTGGAAATTGATTTACGTAAACAGATTTTGGAGGGGGTTTTAATGGGTTTAAAATAAACGTGGTTTTCAATTAATCTATTTCACTTTACGACATTTAGGAAGAGCTTGAAGTATTTTCTGGAACTTTGATTTATTAAAATTGAAACACTTCCCTAGCCCTTGGAAACAGATTTAAGAATGAAACTGAAATTGGTTTTCGGTTTAAAAATGATTTGGTTTTGGCTTAAGTTTGGTTGGTTTTGAAATTGGTGCGGAATAATTGGAAACACGATTTGGTTTTGGGTTTAAACCCTATTCTATTTATTCAACTCAAGAAGTTATAGTTTCAGAGGTTTTCAAGAAATTTAAGAAATGAGTTAGGTTATTCTCCCCTGAAGTCTTGAGACTCCGCTGAGGAATCTTACGACCAAATCTTGATATAGAAATGAATGATTTTGAGTCTTTCAAAGAGATTTTGAACTTGGCATGGTTTTGAGATCTTTGGAAGTGTTGGAAAGATGTGGAAAGTGGCTCCATTTTGAAAAGTGATTCTTGACTAGCTGTGAATTGAATACGTTTGTTATTTAAAAGAAAATGGGCCAAGAATAAATTTGAAATCAGTTATTGAGCCTGATTGATTGTGGATATCATCAAGATTGATGAGTTATTGGTTGGTAGGCATAAGGGCCGGGTTCGTCCCGCTTATGCTGAGAGATTTGATAAATGACGAGATTGTTGATAAGTCGCTTGCGCCTGGCAAGGACGGTGGTTAATCCCGCTTGTCGAGGTTGCGGCGCTCGCGTAAGGACAGTGGTTAATCCCGCTTATGTGTAGATGTGAGGTCAGAGGCAAAGTATCCCACTCACATCCTGGACCGTGTGGCGGGCACGTTATCCCAGAGGTTCCCATTTATACGTGACCGAAGGGCAACATTCCCATGGAAATGTGTCGGGTTGGCAATTGAACCGACAATGTGATATCACAGCCAGTAGGACAGGCATTCATCATTTGCATCTATGTGATATTATTTGGGTGTGCATATTGTATTTGGTTTGCCTATGTGAATACTTATGTTAACTGCTAACTGTTATACTTGTTGTAATTGCTCTTGATTGTGCTTGAACCACATTAATTGTGATTGTGTTTGAATTGATTGGTTTGTGATGAGTTGGTTGCTGATTGAGCTGTTTGGGCCGGGGGCCGTGTTGGATTGGATTGGCTTGAGGCCGTGATTGGTATATTGAGTCCTAGTTCTGTATAAAGTATCTGATCGGTTCAGTATAGACTTAATGAACCTATGCTTGGAACGAGATGATCATTTATACCGCGTAGGTAACTACTTTCATGGTTGCGGTCTAGGAAAAAACTTTTCAGACATTTTCTTTGAGAAAGGAAAAAGGTTTTGTTTTAGAATATTTGAGAAATTTAGCAAGTTTTCAAAAAAGGAATTTTCTGGATTACGAATGTGAACCTATGGTTTTTGGAAAGACTCATAAGACGAGCAATGATCACTGAACTCTAAGAATGATCTTATCTTTACGTATCTTGTTATAGCAAATTCTGTAATCCTATAGTGAGAACAAGCGAGGACGACGTTCTCACTCCCCTACAGGTTATTCCTTTTCAGGATATGGAAGACGAAGCTTCAGGAGAGTTATGTTTATTTTCTGTTTATTCGGTCTTTTTGTATCACCGTAGCTATTATTTTTTTCTTCACCTTATCTTTATGAAGTTTGTAAGAGGGATAGATAATTATGATATGTATAATTGTAAACTAGTGTTATGTATATGTATATATATATATCTTAAGGTTATATTTGAATTGTATGTGCATGTATGTTTAGGTTTTCACAAAAAAGAGTTATCTAAGTGTTATGCGGTTTTAAGTTTTAAACAGGCTCATATTTTAGTCTTAAATATTATAAAAGTTGTGGTAATACTCGAGCTATCAGAGTGGCGCAGCCGGAAGCGTGACATTTTGATAGTTAGGGTGTTACATTTGTGGTATCAGAGCGGTCTTTCCTGTAGAGCCTGAGGAATGGACCAACTATGCTTCAATTGTATACTCTGAGCGTTTGTCATGTAATAGGTCTTGTTGAATGACGAGAATTAGAGCTTTATGCACATGACTGTCTATTGATTAATGCCATTAGTCTTGCGTTGCATAATTCCCGATATTAAGTTTGGCCGGCTTAATACTAGTGAATTATGTATATGAAAGCACTGATGGGTTATCATAGATGATATACGAGTTTTGAGTAAAGTAAATCGCGGGTTTTGGAAACGTTAGAAACTATTTCTCGAGGTTACTCAGTTATGTGCTTTGGATTCTGTTGAATGTCATATGACTTATTGTTTCTTAGCCTATTTTTGAGATCCTTTCTTGTTTGGTCTAATTCCCTTTTAAGTACATCTTAATACTCTTGAATATTCTTATGTGATGGCAATTTCAAGTGTATTCTTAGAGTTTTGATGTGAACTTTTGAAGCAAGTTTTGGATTCTCTTAAGAAACTTAAATCAATTCTTCTCGCTTAAAAATTGCATCCATAGCTATCCTTTAAATTGGAAAAGTTATTTTGGAGTTGACATGCATTATTTTAAATAAAGTTTTTGAAACCGACTGATAAGTAAATTTTTACCTCAGGGTTTTCTTTTCTAAATAGAGTTTAACTTGTTCCATATTTGCTATAAAATTTTATACACACTTGTTTGAATTTATACTTTGAGAGTTCTTGAACAAACATTTGATTTTCTTACAACCCTGCCACAATATCAGTGTATACTTTTAGCTGATTGAGTACCTAAATGTCTTTCAGGATTTTTGAAAGATTGTTTTGGCCTTAACCCAATTGACTTTCAATTTTCAACCCTCACCTATTATATCTTTTACTTGGAAACTATTTGGACAAAACGCAATTTAGTTTTCTTTTAACCATATTGCAGTTTTGATATATGTTTATGTTACCCTTTTGTGAACTGCGAGTTACATACTTTTCTTTTAGCACAGGAGGTGATCTTCTTTCAGTTTTTCATTCTCTATATTAAAATGTATTATGTGAACTTGATCAAAAATTTTAAATCTTGAGAGTGTCATCACTAGCTTTAGTTGACCTTCTTCTATGATTTTATACTTGTTAACTCAGCTTGATTTAGTTCCAAATTACTGTCTTGCTTATCCTTTTGTGTTTCTATCAGTTGTCTCTGATTCAGGAGTCATCTTTGAGGTTGTTAAATTGAATTTCTTTCCAATACTCTTCATCGATTGTACATCCTTGTTTACTTGTAGATTCAAAAATTCTTTCAGAACTCTTGCGGAGATTATCCTTGTTGTTTGTCCTTCTATTTCAAAGTCTACCTTTCTGAGTAAACTCGAGAATTGTTTTGATGTCACGTGCGATCTTTAGGTATAGTAATGCGATGCGTAGTTCTTTAAGGCCTGTTCGTGGATACGGAAGGTGAAGTGGTAAGAGTGCAACGTTATGAAAAGTTGTGGGAGTTTTGTTTCTCGTGGAAGAGTCTGCGGATGTTAGGTTTGTGACCGGTTATGGAGTTGTGAAGTGATTGATGGAGTTGGGAAGTGGGAGTTTCGAAGGGGTAAGAGATCTGTGAGGAAATGCTATATCCGTTGTTTTAATACCAACTTGTCTTGTAGCCTTTTGCCACATTAACTATAGCTCTGCTTTGTGAACGCCTATCTTGACTTGCACCTTATATTGTTTCTCCAAGCTTTTGTAAGATTTTGAATATTTTATTTGAAATTACAAAATTACCCTTGTACCTAATTTTACCCTAATCCTAAAACTCAACACACAACCCTAACCTTGGAAACCCTACCCGGTTATCCGGTTCCCCTGACCCAGTGCACACTAGTGCACCTAACCCTAACAACAGCAGCAGTAGCTGCAAACAAAATGAAGAAAGGAAGAGATAGAAAGGGAAAAAGAGAAGAGGGGGAGGACCGGAGGGGAAAGAGAGGAGGAAGGAAAGGAGGTGGCGCCGGTGGGTGTCACTGCCACCGTCGCCGCCGTCGTGACGCCGCCAGGAGGTCGGAACAGAGAGAGTGAGGAATCGGGAAAGAGGGATGGTGCGGTGCCGGCGAGGAGCGCCGTCGCCGTTGCTGTCGCCAGGAGAGGGAGGAGCCGCTCCAGAGTTGCGCCGTCTTGCCGCTAGGTCACTACGCCGTCGCGCTGAGGGAGAAAGCTTGCGGGAAGGAAGAGGACGCCATCAAGCTTCTTCCCGTCACTACCATCGCCAACCATGGAGGAGAGAGAAGAGGCGAGCGCGAGCCAAGATCCGCGCCGGAGAGTTACCGCCTGGGTTCTGTCATCACCATCTTGCCTCTGCCGGCGAGCACGACGAGAGAGAGAGATCGGGCAGAGAGAGAAGACTCGTGAGGGAGTCACCACGGGAAGGAGTTCGCCGCCGTGTCCCATTGCTTGCGCCGCCGCCATCCACCCTCCCTGCTGCCAGTCGCCGTTCGCAAAGAAGAGAGGGAGAACCACCGCGGATCTGCTGTCGCCGCCGCGTTGCTGGCCTCGCCGTTGTCGTGCTTGCGCTACTGCTGCGTCACCGGAGTTCCATGCCGCCACTGCTGCCGCCGGGAACGCCACGGCCGGTAAGGGTTTAAGTTGGTCTTCGTTTCCTTTGGGTTTCCGGAAGCTTCATTGTCGTTGCATGTTAATTTCAGTTGTTGTTGTCGGAATCCAGTAGCCGCTGCTGTTTGAGGTGGCTGCCGGGCTGCCGCCAAGCCGGTTCGGAGACCGCCGCTATTTCGGTTCAGCCGTTCCTTCTTCGTTCGGTAAGCGTCTCGATCTAAAAGCCCTCTAGTTACTGCTTCATTATATGTTGAGGTGTTGTAGCATTCATTGTTATGAGAGTTAATCTCGGCTATTATATGTTGCGATTAGAGTGGTTGTGGTTGCTGAGAAAGCGGGTTGGAGCTGAGGTTTTGACTGCAGTCGATATTCGGGTCAATACGAAAGGAGTCAGTTAGCGAGTTTGGGTTGTGATTTCAACGTATCGAGGTAGGGGCTTTTTATACAAACTGATTCATTTTAAAGTGGAAGTTGTTATAAATAGATATACTGTACAAAATGTATTTCTGGTGGTTATGTGAGTCTTATGAATTGTCTGGTTTTATCTTGAATGAATATGGGTGCTTGTTTGATTGTAACAATGTCTGATTTTGATAAATTGGAGATTTATGGATTGGTTGATTTGAATGATTTTTGATAATTTGAAAGTTGAGTTTTGTTTTATTGAAAATTGATTTAGTCTTGAACCTGTCAGAAAGGATTGATGATTGGTTTTGTTGGGACCCGAAAAGGGTGGCAAAGTCCAAGTTTTAGGAGAGATGCTGCCGAAATTTCTAGAAAATCTGAGATTTTGATTGGAATTGTTATTTTGGAAAAGAATGAATTATGCTTTGACTTAAAGATTTCATAAATAAATTATGTTTGAACTTGCCTTAGTAGGAAAATCTCTATATCTTGGATGTAATTATTAAGAAAGGAATTATGCCTTAAAAATCAATTTAAATATGAAATTTTTATGTTTTGGAAATTGATTTACGTAAACAGATTTTGGAGGGGGTTTTAATGGGTTTAAAATAAACGTGGTTTTCAATTAATCTATTTCACTTTACGACATTTAGGAAGAGCTTGAAGTATTTTCTGGAACTTTGATTTATTAAAATTGAAACACTTCCCGAGCCCTTGGAAACAGATAACAGATTTAAACTGAAATTGGTTTTCGGTTTAAAAATGATTTGGTTTTGGCTTAAGTTTGGTTGGTTTTGAAATTGGTGCGGAATAATTAATAATTGGATTTGGTTTTGGGTTTAAACCCTATTCTATTTATTCAACTCAAGAAGTTAAAGTTTCAGAGGTTTTCAAGGAATTTAAGAAATGAGTTAGGTTATTCTCCCCTGAAGTCTTGAGACTCCGCTGAGGAATCTTACGACCAAATCTTGATTTAGAAATGAATGATTTTGAGTCTTTCAAAGAGATTTTGAACTTGGCATGGTTTTGAGATCTTTGGAAGTATTGGAAAGATGTGGAAAGTGGCTCCATTTTGAAAAGTGATTCTTGGCTAGCTGTGAATTGACTACGTTTGTTACTTAAAAGTAAATGGGCCAAGAATGATTTTGAATTAAGATTTTGAGCCTGATTGATTGTAGATATCATCAAGATTGATGAGTTATTGTTTGGTAGGCATAAGGGCCGGGTTCGTCCCACTTATGCTGAGAGATTTGATAATTGACGAGATTGTTGATAAGTCGTTTGCGCCTGGCAAGGACGGTGGTTAATCCCACTTGTCGAGGTTGCGGCGCCCGTGTAAGGACGGTGGTTAATCCCGCTTACGTGTAGATGTGAGGTCGGAGGCAAAGTATCCCGCTCACATCCTTTTGGATCACAGGAGTGTGCAGGAACTAACATCCTGGACCGTGTGGCGGGCACGTTATCCCAGAGGGTTCCCATTTATACGTGATCGAAACGCAACATTCCCATGGAAATGTGTCGGGTTGGCAATTGAACCGACAATATGATATCACAGCCAGTAGGACAGGCATTCATCATTTGCATCTATGTGATATTGTTTGGGTGTGCATATTGTATTTGGTTTGCCTATGTGAATACTTATGTTAACTGCTAACTGTTATACTTGTTGTAATTGTTCTTGATTGTGCTTGAACCACATTAATTGTGATTGTGTTTGAATTGATTGGTTTGTGATGAGTTGGTTGCTGATTGAGCTGTTTGGGCCGGGGGCCGTGTTGGATTGGATGGGCTTGAGGCCGTGATTGGTATATTGAGTCCTAGTTCTGTATAAAGTATCTGATCG
>NC_029788.2:18184718-18194782 GCF_000816755.2 Arachis ipaensis
TTGTAGCATTCGTTGTTATGAGAGTTAATCTCGGCTATTATATGTTGCGATTAGAGTGGTTGTGGTTGCTGAGAAAGCGGGTTGGAGCTGAGGTTTTGACTGCAGTCGATTCGGGTCAATACGAAAGGAGTCAGTTAGCATGTTTGGGTTGTGATTTCAACGTATCGAGGTAGGGGCTTTTTATACAAATTGATTCATTTTAAAGTGGAAGTTTTTATAAATAGATATGCTGTACAAAATGTATTTTTGGTGGTTATGTGAGTCCTATGAATTGTCTGGTTTTATCTTGAATGAATATGGGTGCTTGTTTGATTGTAACAATGTCTGATTTTGATAAATTGGAGATTTCTGGATTGGTTGATTTGAATGATTTTTGATAATTTGAAATTTGAGTTTTGTTTTATTGGAAACTGATTTAGTCTTGAACCTGTCAGAAAGGATTGATGATTGGTTTTGTTGGGACCCGAAAAGGGTGGCAAAGTCCAAGTTTTAGGGGAGATGCTGCCGAAATTTCTAGAAAATCTGAGATTTTGATTGGAATTGTTATTTTGGAAAAGAATAAATTATGCTTTGACTTAAATGTTTGAGAAATAAATTATGTTTGAACTTGCCTTAGTAGGAAAATCTCTATATCTTGGATGTAATTATTAAGAAAGGAATTATGCCTTAAAAATCAATTTAAATATGAAATTTTTATGTTTTGGAAATTGATTTACGTAAACAGATTTTGGAGGGGGTTTTAATGGGTTTAAAATAAACGTGGTTTTCAATTAATCTATTTCACTTTACGACATTTAGGAAGAGCTTGAAGTATTTTCTGAAACTTTGATTTATTAAAATTGAAACACTTCCCGAGCCCTTGGAAACAGATTTAAGAATGAAACTGAAATTGGTTTTCGGTTTAAAAATGATTTGGTTTTGGCTTAAGTTTGGTTGGTTTTGAAATTGGTGCGGAATAATTGGAAACACGATTTGGTTTTGGGTTTAAACTCTATTCTATTTATTCAACTCAAGAAGTTAAAGTTTCAGAGGTTTTCAAGGAATTTAAGAAATGAGTTAGGTTATTCTCCCCTGAAGTCTTGAGACTCCGCTGAGGAATCTTACAACCAAATCTTGATATAGAAAAGAATGATTTTGAGTCTTTCAAAAAGATTTTGAACTTGGCATGGTTTTGAGATCTTTGGAAGTGTTGGAAAGATGTGGAAAGTGGCTCCATTTTGAAAAGTGATTCTTGGCTAGCTGTGAATTGAATACGTTTGTTATTTAAAAGAAAATGGGCCAAGAATGAATTTGAAATCAGTTATTGAGCCTGATTGATTGTGGATATCATCAAGATTGATGAGTTATTGGTTGGTAGGCATAAGGGCCGGGTTCGTCCCGCTTATGCTGAGAGATTTGATAAATGACGAGATTGTTGATAAGTCGCTTGTGCCTGGTAAGGACGGTGGTTAATCCCGCTTATATGTAGATGTAAGGTCAGAAGCAAAATATCCCACTCACATCCTTTCGGATCACAGGAGTGTGCAGGCACTCACATCCTGGACCGTGTGGCGGGCACGTTATCCCAGAGGGTTCCCATTTATACGTGACCAAAGGGCAACATTCCCATGGGAATGTGTCGGGTTGGCAATTGAACCGACAATGTGATATCACAGCCAGTAGGACAGGCATTCATCATTTGCATCTATGTGATATTGTTTGGGTGTGCATATTGTATTTGGTTTGCCTATGTGAATACTTATGTTAACTGCTAACTGTTATACTTGTTGTAATTGCTCTTGATTGTGCTTGAACCACATTAATTGTGATTGTGTTTGAATTGATTGGTTTGTGATGAGTTGGTTGCTGATTGAGCTGTTTGGGTTAAATATTATAAAAGTCGTGGTAATACTCGAGCTATCAGAGTGGCGCAGCCGGAAGCGTGACATTTTGATAGTTAGGGTGTTACAGCTATTCATCTGTCGGTTCTCGAACATACTGGAATAGGATTTAGCCATCCTTTTGCATCTGTCACTACGTCCAGCACTCACGAGTTTGAAGCTCATCATAGCCATCCCTTCCCAGATCCTACTCGGAATACCACAGACAAGGTTTAGACTTTCCGGATCTCAAGAATGGCCGCCAATAATTCTAGCCTATACCACGAAGACTCTGATCTCATGGAATGGAAGGCTCGGTTGTCAGGCGAGGCAACCATGCGTCATGAACCAGAAGGCTAAGAGATATGCACTTAAGCGATTGCAAGTAGAACGGAGGTGGTTGTCAGGCACGCGTTCATGGGTGAGAATGATGATGAGTGTCACGGATCATCACCTTCCTCAGGTTGAAGAACAAGTGTATATCTTAGATAAGAAATAGACTTGAGTTGAATAGAAAAACAATAGTACTTTGCATTAATTCATGAGGAACAGCAGAGCTCCACACCTTAATCTATGGTGTGTAGAAACTCTACCGTTGAAAATACATAAGTGATAATGGTCCAGGCATGGCCGAATGGCCAGCCCCCATAAAGGTCTAAGATAGCATAAAATTGATCAAAGATAGATCCCCAGATGTAAATACAATAGTAAAAAGTCCTATTTATACTAAACTAGTTACTAGGGTTTACAGAAATGAGTAAATGATGCAGAAATCCACTTCCGGGGCCCACTTGGTGTGTGCTTGGGCTGAGCATTGAGCTTTACACGTGTAGAGGCTTCTCTTGGAGTTGAACTCCAGTTTGTAACCTGTTTCTGGCGTTTAACTCCACTTTGCAACCTGTTTCTGGCGTTTAACTCCAGAATAGGGCAGGAAGCTGGCGTTGAACGCCAGTTTGCGTCATCTAAACTCGGGCAAAGTATCGACTATTATATATTGCTGAAAAGCCCTAGATGTCTACTTTCCAACGCAATTGAGAGCACGCCATTTGGAGTTCTTTAGCTCCAGAAAATCCACTTCGAGTGCAAAAAGGTCAGAATCCAACAGCATCTGCAGTCCTTCTTCAGCCTCTGAATCTGATTTTTGCTCAAGTCCCTCAATTTCAGCCAGAAAATACCTGAAATCACAGAAAAATACACAAACTCATAGTAAAGTCCAGAAATGTGATTTTTATTTAAAAACTAATAAAAATATATTAAAAACTAACTAAATCATACTGAAAACTATTTAAAAACAATGCCAAAATCCGCTCATCACAACACCAAACTTAAATTGTTGCTTGTCCCCAAGCAACTGAAAATCAAATAGGATAAAAAGAAGAGAATATACTATAAATTCCAAAATATCAATGAAACTTAGCTCCAATCAGATGAGCGGGACTAGTAGCTTTTTGCCTCTTGAATAGTTTTGGCATCTCACTTTATCCATTGAAGTTTAGAATGATTGGCATCTATAGGAACTTAGAATTCAGATAGTGTTATTGATTCTCCTAGTTCAGTATATTGATTCTTGAACACAGCTACTTTATGAGTCTTGGTCGTGGCCCTAAGCACTCTGTTTTCCAGTATTACCACCGGATACATACATGCCACAGACACATAACTAGGTGAACTTTTTCAGATTGTGACTCAGCTTTGCTAAAGTCCCCAATTAGATGTGTCCAGGGTTCTTAAGCACACTCTTTTTTTTTGCTTTGGACCTTGACTTTAACTGCTCAGTCTCAAGTTTTCACTTGACACCTTCACGCCACAAGCACATGGTTAAGGATAGCTTGGTTTAGCCGCTTAGGCCAGGATTTTATTCCTTTAGGCCCTCCTATCCACTGATGCTCAAAGCCTTGGATCCTTTTTATTACCCTTGCCTTTTGGTTTTAAGGGCTATTGGCTTTTTGCTCTTGCCTTTTGGTTTAAAGAGCTTTTGGCTTTTTCTGCTTGCTTTTTCTTTTTCTCTCTTTTTTTTTCGCCAAATTTTTTTTTCTTTTCTCTTTTTTTTCGCAAGCTTTTGTATTCACTGCTTTTTCTTGCTTCAAGAATCATTTTTATGATTTTTCAGATTATCAGATAACATTTCTCCTTTTTCCTTATTCTTCAAGAGCCAACATATTTAACATTCTTAAACAACAAATTCAAAAGATATATGCACTGTTCAAGCATTCATTCAGAAAACAAAAAGTATTGTCACCACATCAAAATAATTAAACTAATTTCAAGGATGAATTCGAAACCATGTACTTCTTGTTCTTTTGTTTTTAGAACATTTTTCATTTAAGAGAGGTGATGGATTCATAGGACATTCATAACTTTAAGGCATAGACACTTAAATACTAATGATCATGTAATAAGACACAAACATAAACATAAAGCATAGTAAACAAAAAACAGGAAAATAAGAACAAGGAGATTAAGGAACGGGTCCACCTTAGTGAGGGTGGCGTTTTCCTCTTCTTGAAGAACCAATGGTGCTCTTGAGCTCCTCTATGTCTCTTCCTTGTCTTTGTTGCTCTTCCCTCATAGCTCTTTGATCTTCTCTAATCTCATGGAGAATGATGGAGTGCTCTTGGTGTTCCACCCTTAGTTGTCCCATGTTGGAACTTAATTCTCCTAGGGAGGTGTTGATTTGCTCCCAATAGTTTTGTGGAGGAAAGTGCATCCCCTGAGATATCTCAGGGATTTCATGGTGAGGAATTTCCTCATGCTCTAGTTGAGGTCCATGATCTCTTGTTTGCTCCATCCTTTTCTTAGTGATGGGCTTTTGAGATGAATCTCTCCATCTCCCATGACTCGAAGTTGGAAGCAACTGCCTTCCCTTTCCTCTTTCTAAAGGTTTCTCCGGCCTTAGGTGCCATTAATGGTTATGGAAAAACAAAAATCAATACTTTTACCACACCAAACTTAAAATGTTTGCTCGTCTCCGAGCAAAAGAAGAAAGAAAGAAGGAGAAGAAGAAGAAAAATGGAGGAGAGGGAGAGAGGTGTGTATTCGGCAAAGGGGGAGAAGAAAGGGTTGTGTTGTGTGAAAATGAAGAAGGAATGAAGGGTATTTGTGGAAGAGAGTTATGAAAAGGTGTGAAGAGGAGAGAAGAAAAGGTGGGGATCCTGTGGGGTCCACAGATCCTGAGAGACCAAGGACTTAACATCCCTGCTCCAATTAGGCGTGTAAAACGCCCTTGCTGTGCAATCCTGGCATTTAACGCCAGACTGCTGCTTGTTTCTGGCGTTAAACGCCCAAATGTAGCCTGTTTCTGGTGTTTAACACCAGGTAGATGCTTGTTTCTGGCGTTAAACGCCAGACAGATGCTTGTTTCTAGCGTTTAAACTAGTTACTAGGGTTTACAAAAATGAGTAAATGATGCAAAAATCTACTTTCGGGGCCCACTTGGTGTGTGCTTGGGCTGAGCATTGAGCTTTACACGTGTAGAGATTTCTCTTGGAGTTGAACGCTAGTTTGTAACCTGTTTCTGGCGTTTAACTCCACTTTGTAACCTGTTTCTGGCGTTTAACTCTAGAATAGGGCAGGAAGCTGACGTTGAACGCTAGTTTGCGTCGTCTAAACTCGGGCAAAGTATGGACTATTATATATTGCTAGAAAGCCCTGGATGTCTACTTTCCAACGCATTTGAGAGCGCGCCATTTGGAGTTCTTTAGCTCCAGAAAATCCACTTAGAGTGCAGGGAGGTCAGAATCCAACAGCATCTGCAGTCCTTCTTCAGCCTCTGAATCTGATTTTTGCTCAAGTCTCTCAATTTCAGCCAGAAAATACCTGAAATCATAGAAAAATACACAAACTCATAGTAAAGTTCATAAATGTGATTTTATTTAAAAACTAATAAAAATATATTAAAAACTAACTAAATCATACTGAAAACTACGTAAAAACAATGCCAAAAAGCGTATAAATTATCCGCTCATCAATCCCTCTATGGCTTGAAGCAAGCAAGCTGCCAATGGAAGACCAAACTTGCAACATCCATGATCTTAGCTGGTTATGTGCAATCACGACATGATTATAGCCTTTTTACCAAAAGTTCTTCCATTGGTTTTACTGTTATCTTAGTCTATGTTGATGATCTTTTATTGGTAGGGATAGATTTGAATGAAATTTTTCAAATGAACTACTATCTTCATGAACTATCCAAGATAAAAGACTTAGGTGAGCTTAAGTACTTTCTTAGCATGGAGGTATCTCGAAGCAAGAAGGGATTACAATTTGCCAACAGAAATACGGCCTTGATCTACTCAAAGATTATGGTCTACTTAATGCTAAACTAGTTTCTAGCCCCATGGACTATACTACTCATTTGTCTAAGCACTCAGGCACACTCCTACCTTCAACCTTAGAGTATAGAAAACTTATTGGGAGATTGCTTTACCTTACCAATACAAGACCCAAAATCTGGTATGTTATAGCTAAACTAAGTCAATTTCTGGATTGTGCAACCGATAAACATTTTGTAAAAGGTTTGAGGATTCTGAAATACTTAAAAGGAGCACCAGCCATGGGGTTATTTTTCTCCTCCAACACCGATTTAACTCCCACTAGGTTTTCAGATAGTGACTGGGGGACTTGTTCGGATTCTCGAAGTTCAGTTAGTGGTTATTTTTTCTTTTTAGGAATTTCAATAATTTCTTGGAAGAGTAAAAAAACAAAACACGGTGGCAACATCTTCATGTGAGGTGGAGTATAGAGCACTAACTTCAGCAACAAAGGAGGCTTAGTGGCTTACTTACGTCATGCAAGAGCTTAAAGTATAACAATTAAAGCCTGTGGTGGTGTACTGTGACAGCCAATCAACCTTGCATATTGCGGCAAATTCGGTATTTTATGAGAGAACGAAACACATAGAAGTTAATTGTCACATTGTAAGGGATAAGTGGCAAAAGGGAGTCACCAAGTCAATGCCTATTTCAAGTGTTCACCAAACTGCTGATCCGGATTCTAATTCCGAATGACACTGACATCACTCTGATTCAAAGGAGAGTGAGATGCCAAAACTGTTTAGAGTTATAATAAATAAATTCCATTTTAAGAAGAGACATGAGTATAACTAAACTCTCATCTCTCATGCAAATTCACATCTTAATCATGTATTAGTTTTGGTTGCTTGAGGACAAGCAACAATTCAAGTTTGGTATTGTGATGCGTGAGCATCTTTCCTATTTTTTTCTAGTGAATTTGCATTCAATTTGTTGAGTTTAATCAAGAATTAAATATCTTTTAGCCACTATGGATGCTACTTTGAGTCGTGTACAATTCTGTTTATTTTAGGTAGCATTTGGTTGGATTTGATGGAGCTTCCGTAGAAAAAGAGAAGAAGGCTATATAGGGCAAGAATGGCTTAGAGGATGGAGAGGAAGCTTACACAAATGGAAGAAGCACAAGAATTAAAGGAGATGGCCAGCGAGGAGCGACACGTGCGCGTACCTGACGCGTGCGCGTGATTTGGAGATTTGCACAGCGACGCGTGCGCGTACCTGACGCGTACGCGTGACACGCGAAGAAGACCATCGATGTGTACGCAAGAATGACGCGTACGCGTGACATGCGCCACGTGCAGAAAACGCAAAAAATGCTGATTATTTAATTAATTCTGATTTAAACTTTATTTTTATTTTAAAGTAGGAAAAGATATTATTTTAGTTTTAGAAAATAGATTTTAAATTTATTAGGATTAGATATAAAAATGAGAAAAGAAACTTCTCTTCTGGAGATTCCAACATTATTCCACTTTTCATTCCACCTCATTCCGCAATTTACAGTTTACCTAAATCCTTATTTTCTCTCTGAACCATGAGCAACTAAACCTCTACTATTAAGGTTAGGAGCTCTGTCTATTGTATGGATTGATACTATTATTTTTCTATTTTAATTCATGTACTGATTTATATTTCAAGAATTGTTTTCGTTCTTTATCTTATGAATTTGGGTGGAATGGAAGTATGACCCTTGTTCTAATTGAGTTCTTGTATAACTTGGAAAAGCTCTTTACTTGAACAACAGCTTGAAAACATATTCTCCTAAATTTCTAATTATCTGGATTTAACGGGATACGTGACATATAATCCTCTTATATTTGGGTAATTAGGATTTCTGTGGCATATAAACTAGAATTGAACTTCACCCTCTAATTGGAATTAAGTGACCAAGAAATTGGCAGTTGATGAATTTTAGAGGAGACTAAAAAAGTCTAAGGAATTAGGGTTTAGTCACATATAGTTTGCCATGAATTAAATCTTGCATGATTAAAATATTTAGTAAGAAAAGTCAATCCGGAAAATAGATATCTCTGAAGCCTTAACTGTTTTCTCCATATATTATTTACAACTTGTTTACTGCTTGATTTGTTTATTTTCTGATTTAACTGTTTAATGCAATTGAGACCCAAACGCTCTTTTCTGTTTGTCTAACTAAGTAATTTAATCAACCATTGTTGCTTAGTCCATCAATCCTCGTGGGATTGACCCTCATTCACTTGAGGTACTACTTGGTACGACCCAGTGCACTTGCTGGTTAGTTTGTGGGTTATAAATTCCGCACCAAGTTTTTGGCGCCGTTACCGGTGATTGACTGTGATTAACAACTATCACTTGTTTGATTGCTTAGATTAGGCATTTTAATTTTAATTTTATTTAAATTTTGCTTTAGTATTTTCAAATAAATAAATAAATAAATAAATAGCATTAATATTTTTCTTAATTTCTGAAATTAAGTTTGGTGTCCCCTAGTTATTTTTATTTCAATTTTTCCTGTTTATTTTTCTTGTTAATTTCAAATTTTTCTGTCCTAATTTTGCCTACAAATTTCGAAATTTATTTATTTATTCTATTTAGTATTTTTATTTTAATTGTTTACAGAGGTTATCTCACTGAGAATTCTCTGCACTATGACGTAGAGAGTTCCATCTTTTCTTGTCTTCTGTCTATTTATGCGCAGGAATAGAGACAAGGAACCTCTTTTAAACTTTGATCCTAAACCTGAAAAGACTTTCAGGCGGCGTTTGCAACAAGCAAGACTTTACAAGGCTGTAGAGTCCACTATGGATCCTAATGATGCTGTTAATGCCAATGTGGTAAATCCGAATGGGAATGAGCAACAAAAAAGAGTGCTTGGCTCTTACTCTGCTCCTACTGCAGATCTTTATGGAAAAAGCATTGTGGTGCCTCCTACAGTTGCGAACAACTTTGAGTTGAAATCACAATTGGTCACCCTGGTGCAACAAAACTGCCAGTATCATGGTCTTCCCCAAAAAGACCCAAATCAATTTATTTCTAACTTTCTTCATATTTGTGATACTGTGAAGACAAATGGAGTAAACCCAGAGGTGTACAAACTCATGCTCTTTCCGTTTGCTCTGAGGGATGGAGCAAAGCTATGGCTAGATTCCCAACCCAAGGAGAGTTTGGATACTTGGGACAAGGTTGTTACTGAGTTTTTTACTAAATTTTTCCCACCAAAGAAGCTGACTAAGCTTAGGGTGGAGGTTCAGACCTTCAGGCAGAAGGATGGTGAAACTCTTTATGAAGCTTGAGAGAGGTACAAGCTACTGACTAGGCAATGCCCTCCGGACATGTTCTCCAAATGGACCCAACTAGATATCTTTTATGAAGGTTTGGGTGAAATGTCCAAGATGTGCTTAGATAATTCTGCAGGTGGTTCATTGCACAAGAAGAAGACACCGGAGGAGACTATTGAGCTTATTGAATTGGTTGCTAGAAACCAATATTTATATTTATCTAACAGGAACCCTGTGAACTCAGAGACTTCTTAGAAGAGAGGTGTGTTAAAAATGGAAGCTGTTAATGCTATTCTTGCTCAAAACAAGCTTATGTCTCAGCAAATGATGGGTGGCTCAGCTATCAACACCCAAAATCCATCTCAAGAGGTCTCTTATGACATGACAGATAATTTTGTACAAAATGATAATTATGATAATTATGATTATTTTTCTGAATAGGTCAGATTACGTAGGGAGTGGTCCTAGAAATCCAACAATGATCCCTATTCTCAGACCTACAACCAGGGGTGGAGAAATCACCCAAATTTTGGGTGGAGGGACTGATGAGAGAAACTTTTGCGTGGTCTAGAAATTTGCAGATAAATCCTCGTTGCAAGTATAGTTTCTAAACCTTCAAAAGTCCTTTCATACAAAAG
>NC_029788.2:18196359-18207382 GCF_000816755.2 Arachis ipaensis
AGCTGACTAAGCTTAGGGTGGAGGTTCAGACCTTCAGGCAGAGGGATGGTGAAACTCTTTATGAAGCTTGAGAGAGGTACAAGCTACTGACTAGGCAATGCCCTCCGGACATGTTCTCCAAATGGACCCAACTAGATATCTTTTATGAAGGTTTGGGTGAAATGTCCAAGATGTGCTTAGATAATTCTGCAGGTGGTTCATTGCACAAGAAGAAGACACCGGAGGAGACAATTGAGCTGATTGAATTGGTTGCTAGCAACCAATATTTATACTCATCTAACAGGAATCCTGTGAACTCTGAGGCTCCTCAGAAGAAAGGTGTTATGGAAGTAGAAGCCCTTAATGCTATTCTTGCTCATAACAAGCTTATGTCTCAGCAAATAAATCTACTTACTCAGCAGATGGGTGGCATGCAAGTCTCAGCTATCAACACCCAAAATCCATCTCAAGAGGTCTCTTATGACATGACAGATAATTTTGTACAAAATGATAATTATGATTATGCTCAATCCTTTTCTGAACAGGTCAATTACATGGGGAGTAATCCTAGAAATCCCAGCAATGATCCATATTCTAAGACATACAATCAGGGGTGGAGAAATCACCCAAATTTTGGGTGGAGGGACCAAACTCAGAGGCCTCAGAATTTCAACAATAATTCTCAGGGCGGCTTCCAACAGAACAATCACAATAACCACCAATTTCAATCTCATCAACAACAACCACCTCTGCAGGCAAATTCTAAATCCCAAGAAGACTCTAATTAGGAGATGATGAGGAGTTTTATGTAAGAAACCTGAGCCTCCATTAGAAACTTAGAGGTGCAAATGGGCCAACTGAGCAAGTAAATACCTGAGAGGTCTGCATGTACATTTCCAGGTGATACAGTGGTGAACCCAAGAGAAGATTGCAAGGTTATTCAATTGAGAAGTGGTAAAACAGCTAGATCTGAGACAAAGGCCAATAAAGAACTAGTTGAAAAGGAAGCTACAGAGGAGAAGAAAGAAGAAGTAGAGCACGTCCTTCCAAAGCGTGCGGACAACCCATTCCCAGACTCTCTTGACACTTATCCTACATTGCCAAAGGCTCCTGAGTACAAGCGAAAAATGCCATATCCTCAAAGGCTTCAGAAGGCTTCCAAAGAAAAGCAATTCTCTAAATTTTTAGATGTCTTCAAGGAGCTACAGATCAACATTCCCCTTGCAGAGGCTCTTGAGCAAATGCCTCTCTATGCAAAATTTATGAAAGAATTATTGACCCACAAGAGGAATTGGAAGGAACAAGAAATAGTGGTGTTAACCAAGGAATGTAGTGCCATTATCTAACACAACCTTCCTGAGAAGATGCTAGATCCAGGGAGCTTTGTAATTTCTTGCACCATTGGAGATGTCACCATTCAGAGGGCTTTATGTGATCTTAGAGCTAGCATCAATCTCATGCCACTTTCAATGATGAAAAAACTTCAAATTGAGGAGATAAAACCCACTTGTATTTCTCTTCAACTTACTAATCTTTCAATTAAATTACCTGTGGGTGTTGTTGAGGATTTACTTATGAAAGTAGGACCATTTATTTTTCCTGTTGATTTTGTTATATTAGACATGAAAGAAGAGGTAAAATCCTCTATTATACTTGGTAGACCCTTTTTAGCTACAGGTAGAGCTCTAATTGATGTGCAAAAGGCTGAATTAATCCTGGGGGTCAATGAAGAACAGATGGTCCTTAATGTTTTTGAAGCTCTCAAGCACCCTAATGATTCTGAAGGGTGTATGAAAATAGATGTTATTGAACCATTTGTTCAAGAGGTACTGAAAGCTAAGGTGCTTGATGACATTCTGGATCCTATTTCTGAGTATGAATTAGTTGAAGTTGATGATTCACCACCCTAGAAGGCTATGGTTCACACGCCTAAAGCAGAGGAGGAAGCCCCCAAGCTTGAGCTCAAACCTTTACCTCCTTCTCTGAAATATGTGTTCTTGGGTAAAAATGATTCATATCCAGTGATTATTAGCTCTTCGTTAAAGCCTGAAGAGGAAGAGGCGCTTATTTCAGTGCTCAGGAGCCATAAAACAGCTCTTAGGTGGACCATTAGTGACTTGAAGGGGATTAGTTCAACCAAGTGTATGCACAAGATCCTCCTTGAAGATGATGCTAAACCAGTTGTGCAACCACAAAGGAGACTCAATCCAACCATGAAAGAGGTGGTCCAAAAAGAGGTAATGAAATTATAGGAAGCAGGTATTATTTATCCTATTTCTGACAGTCCTTGGGTAAGTCCTGTGCAGGTAGTTCCCAAGAAAGGAGGGATGACAGTGATCAAGAATGAAAAGAATGAGCTTATTCCTACAAGAACAGTCACAGGTTCGAGAATGTGTATAGACTACAGGAGGCTCAACACGGCTACAAGGAAGGATCACTTCCCCCTGCCTTTCATTGATCAAATGCTTGAGAGGTTAGCTGGTCATACTTTTTATTGTTTTCTAGATGGATATTCTGGATATAATCAAATTGCAATGGACCTTCAAGATCAAGAGAAGACAACATTCACATGCCCCTTTGGAGTATTTGCCTACAGGAGAATGCCTTTTGGACTTTGCAATGCTCCAGCAACTTTTCAGAGGTGTATGCTTTTAATTTTTTCTGATATGGTTGAAAAGTTCATTGAAGTATTTATGGATGATTTTTCTATTTTTGGTAATTCTTTTGAATCCTGCCTTAAGCATTTATCTCTTGTCTTGAAACGGTGTCAAGAATCAAACCTTGTTTTAAATTGGAAAAAATGCCATTTTATGGTTACAGAAGGTATTGTTCTTGGACACCGGATTTCAAGTAAGGGGATTGAGGTTGATAGAGCAAAGGTGGAGGTAATTGAAAAATTACCACCACCAGCTAATGTTAAGGCAGTCAGGAGTTTTTTGGGTCATGCAGGATTTTATAGAAGATTTATAAAGGATTTTTCTAAAATTGCTAAACCATTAAGCAACCTGTTAGTTGCTGATGTTCCTTTTGTCTTTGATTCTGATTACCTGCATGCTTTTGAAACTCTGAAAGCAAACCTTACCTTTGCTCCCATTATAGCTCCCCCTGACTGGGATTTACCATTTGAGTTGATGTGTGATGCTAGTGATTTTGCTATAGGAGCTGTTCTAGGACAGAGGCATGGCAAGCTTATACATGTCATTTACTATGCTAGCCATGTGTTAAATGATGCCCAAAAGAATTACACAACTATAGAAAAAGAATTATTAGCTATTGTGTATGCTGTTGATAAGTTTATGTCTTATTTAATTGGTTCTAAGGTTATTGTTTATACTGATCATGCTGCTTTGAAGTACCTTCTAACCAAATAGGATTCTAAACCAAGATTAATCAGATGGGTGTTGCTCCTTCAGAAGTTTGATATTGAGATAAAAGACAGGAAAGAGTCAGAAAATTAAGTAGCTGACCATCTATCCAGAATTGAGCCTGAAGTAGGAGTACAACCACCCACAGCTGGGACTGAGATGTTTTCGGATGAACAATTATTCCTCATTCAGCAGGCTCCATGGTTTGTAGACATTGCAAATTATAAGGCCATGAATTTTATTCCAAGGGACTACAGTAGGCAACAAGTAAAGAAGCTATTGACTGATGCCAAGTACTACATTTGGGAGGAACCACACTTTTTTAAAAGGTGTTCAGATGGTATAATCCGGAGATGTGTCCCGGATAAGGAAAAACAGTAGATTCTTTGGCACTGTCATGGTTCTAATTATGGCGGCCACTTTGGTTGTGAAAGGACAGCTACAAAGGTCCTTCAGAGCGGGTTTTACTAGCTGACTCTCTTCAGGGACTCAAGAGAATTTGTGAAGCACTGTGACAGATGTGAAAAAGCCACAAATCTCCCTGCCAACCATGAAATGCCACAGCAGGGGATTCTTGAGGTTGAGCTGTTTAATGTGTGGCGCATTGATTTCATGGGACCTTTCCCACCCTCACATTCAAACAAATATATTCTAGTGGCAGTTGACTATGTGTCCAAGTGGGTGGAAGCTATGGCTCTACCCACCAATGACGCCAAGGTTGTAATAAGCTTTCTTCAGAAATATATCTTTAGTCGGTTTGGTGTCCCAAGGACACTCATTAGTGACGATGGAAGTCACTTCTGTAACAGACAGCTGGACTCTCTTCTGCAGAGATATGGAGTCCGTCATAAAGTGGCAACCCCCTATCACCCTCAGACAAGCGGACAGGTTGAAGTTTCCAACGGGGAACTCAAGAGGATTCTAGAGAAGATCGTCAGTGTTTTAAGAAAGGACTGGTCTAGGAAGCTTGATGATGCTCTCTGGGCATACCGAACAGCGTACAAGACTCCCATTGGCATGTCCCCTTATCAGTTGGTCTATGGCAAAGCCTGTCACTTGCCAGTTGAGCTGGAGCATAAAGCTTACTGGGCAATCAGGTATCTGAATCTTGATTCAGAAGCTGCAGGAATTAAGCAAATGCTTCAGTTGAATGAACTTGATGAATTCATATATTCAGCCTATGAGAATGCCAAGTGATGAGCGGATAATTTATACCCTTTTTGGCATTGTTTTTACATAGTTTTTAGTATGTTTTAGTTACTTTTTATTATATTTTTATTAGTTTTATTCAAAAATCACATTTTTGGACTTTACTATGAGTTTGTGTGTTTTTCTGTGATTTCAGGTATTTTCTGGCTGAAAATGAGGGACCTGAGCAAAAATCTGATTCAAAGGCTGAAAAAGGACTGCAGATGCTGTTGGATTCTGACCCTCCTACCCTTGAAGTGGATTTTTTGGAGCTACAAAAGCCCAATTGGCTCGCTCTTAATTGCGTTGGAAAGTAGACATCATGGGCTTTCCAGAAATATATAATAGTTCATACTTTGCTTGAGATTTGATGGCTCAAACTGGCGTTCAAAGTCAGCCTAAAACTTTTTGGCGTAAAACGCCCAAACTGGCACCCAAGCTGGCGTTTAACTCTGGGAACAGCCTATGCACATGTAAAGCTCAATACTCAGCCCAAGCACACACCAAGTAGACCCCGGAAGTAGATTTCTGCACTATCTGCACTTCGTTACTCATTTTCTGTAAACCTAGGTTACTAGTTTAGTATAAAAACTACTTTTAGAGATTTATTTTATAACAAATGCTATCATAGACCATTGTTCATGTTTTGGGGGCTGGCCTCATGGCCATGCCTAGACCTTTTTCACTTATGTATTTTCTACGGTGGAGTTTATACACCCCATAGATTAAGGTGTGGAGCTTTGCTGTTCTTCATGAATTAATGCAATTACTACTGTTTTCTATTCAATTCACGCCTACTTCTTATCCAAGATATATTCTCGTACTTAATTCAGTTAAGTCAGAATGAAGGAGTGACCCGTGACAATCACCCAATCTTCGTTACTCGCTTAGCCAAGATCTGTGTTCCTGACAACCACAAAGCGGTCTACATGATGTTCAACGTAGTCATTGGACGATAGCCGGAGTATATTCTCTTGGATATCTAATACACGGACCGAGTCCGTGAGATTAGTATCTTCGTGGTATAGGCTAGAACCAATTGGCAGCATTCCTGGAATTCGAAAAGTCTAAACCTTGTCTATGGTATTCCGAGTAGGATCCGGGAAGAAATGACTGTGATGAGCTTCAAACCTACGAATGTTGGGCGCAAGTGACAGTGTGCAAAAGGATCAATGGATCCTATTTCGACGCTAGTGGGAACCGACAGATGATTAGCCATGCGGTAGCTGTACCTGGTATTTTTCATCTGAGACGAGAAATCCGACAGTTGATTAGCCGTGCAGAAATTGTAGAGGACCATTTTCACTGAGAGGATCTTACAGCTTGCCATGGAAGGAAGTAACGCATGGTTGGAAGAAGGCAATAGGAAAGCAGAGGTTCAGAAGCAACAAAGTATCTCCAAATGCTTATCTAAAATTCCCACCAGTGAATTACATAAGTAACTTTATTTTATTTTATGTTTTATTTATCTTTTAATTATCAAAACTCATAACCATTTGAATCCGCCTGACTGAGATTTACAAGATGACCATAGCTTGCTTCAACCCGACAATCTCCGTGGGATCGACCCTTACTCACGTAAGGTTTATTACTTGGACGACCCAGTGCACTTGCTGGTTAGTTGTGCGGAGATGTGAAAAGTGTGAATGACGATTTCCCACACCACCAAGCTCTATAAGGAGAGAACCAAGTTATTGCATGACAAGAAAATTGCCATCAAAGTCTTTGAGCCAGGACAGAGAGTGCTTCTGTATAATTCAAGGTTCAAACTCTTTTTTGGGAAGCTGAAATCCCAGTGGTTAGGACTGTTTGTGGTTACCAGAGCTTCATCATATGGTCATGTGGAAATACAAGCAGAAAATTCTGACAGAAAATTTACAGTGAATGGCCAGAGGTTGAAGCACTATCTTGGAGGCGAGATCGATCGCCAGAGGTCCGCTCATCTGCTAAATTAGCAGAACTGACCGTCAAGCTGGTGACGTTAAAGAAGCACTTATCAGGAGGCAACCCGATAATTTCGTATCCTTAGTTATTTTTTGTAGCAGTGATTTTCTTATTTATTTGCTTTTTATTGAGTTTTTACTATTTTCTTTTATTTTAAGTGTGTCCTGATCATGCAGCTATTTTAGAACAAGAACCGAACTCTTCGAAAAAAAAGGGGCACGCGACGCACAAGCATCGCTAACGCGTATGCGTCATATGTGTGTGCGTGAAAAAATAAAATTTAACAGAGAGTTGGGCAGGAGTGGTGCTGGTGGCGTGCCTTGCGCACAAGCAAGTCCACGCGTACGCGTCGCTTGCGTACACACCAGTCCACACGTACGCGTCCTCCACGCGTACAAGTGACCATGCAAATTGGCGTAAATGGGTGTATGGCCAGAGAGTTATGGTGGTGTGGGGATGGAACTGTGCTGGGAGCACAGGCCCCACCAGGGACGCGTGCGCGTCGTTTTCCCACAATGGCCATCTACGCATACGCGTCATATGAGAATTTTGGTTCCCAGGCCACGCGAACAGAGAGTTGTGCGTGCACGCGGCCGCCTTCGCGTGATTCGCACAAACCAAGGACACGCGTACGTGTGCCAGATGCTTACGCGTCACTTTCAAAATCGGGTGACCCACGCGTACGCGTGCTGTACGCGTACGCGTCGCATGCGCCGCACAACTCCACTAGTGTGCCACCCAGTTTTGATTTTCATTCCCTCTCCCTCCCAAATCCTAATTCTCTCTTGTTCTTTTATCCTTTTATTCTTCTTTCATCATACTATTTGTTTTTGTTTTCAATTCTTCTTTGCTTGAGGACAAGCAAACCTTTAAGTTTGGTGTTGTCGCTTCGCTGATGGTTTTTCTGTTTAATTTTATGGTACCAAAGGGAGGCGAAACATCTCTACAGAGGAGCACAGCCTGAAGAATAAAATGGCCACTAGGATAACTGAGGTGGTTGAATTCCTTTCATTCTATATTCCTTCCCACTTTTACTGTGTTATGTTTCGGTTTTCTACTATTTTGTCTCGTTTGTTGCATGATCCTTTATTAGATAAATTCCTAGGGTCTAGTTTAGTTCTGTTATTTTCAAAATTTCTATTAGTTGCTTTAATTCTGAAAGGTGTCTCATGTATTGGCCACTGAGCTTGAAATCAAAAAGAAAGAAGAAAAGGGGGATGTAATGCATGAGAAATTGAGTTTATTTTTTTAAGAGTAGTCTCATTTAATCAAATATGGTGGTGTTCTCTGTGATTCTGAATGCATGACATAAACCGTGCATGTTTGAATTTGAATCAAGGAATGTTGACGTATAAAGAAAAGGAATTTAGAGAAGTATTATGAATTTTCTGAAAATTTGTGACAGTTAATCCTTAAAAAAAGAAAAAAAAAAGAGGATATAAAAGTAAGGTCCAAGGCTCTGAGCATCAATGACTAGGGAGGTCAGACATGATTAAAAGCTCAAAGAGTTGTTTCCCTAGTCATATGCTTGTGGTGTTCTTGTGTCAAGTAATCCTTGAGACAAAACATTTAGAGTCGAGATCAATTGCAATTAGCAGAGTATGCCAAAGGCTTTGAGCACCACTGTCTGGGAGTAGCTGAAAGAAAAAAAATTAGAACTTCAAAAGAGTTATCCAGTTAAGTGCTTGTGGTGTTCCTGTGTCAAGTAAAGCTTGAGACAAAATATTTAAAGTCACGGTTAGGCTCAAGGTGCAAAGCAACAAAGAAAAGAGAATTAAAGTAAATTTTACTGTGTTCAAGGATTAAACTGGCGTATAAAGATCAGAGAATTCATAATATGATCTGGATTCTAATTCCGAATGACACTGACATCCCTCTGATTCAAAGGAGAGTGAGATGCCAAAACTGTTTAGAGTTACAATGAATAAATTCCATTTTAAGAAGAGACATGAGCATAACTGAACTCTCACCTCTCATGCAAATTCACATCTTAATCATGTATTAGTTTTGGTTGCTTGAGGACAAGCAACAATTCAAGTTTGGTGTTGTGATGCGTGAGCATCTTTCCTATCTTTTCCTAGTGAATTTGCATTCAATTTATTGAGTTTAATCAAGAATTAATTATCTTTTAGCCACTATAGATGCTACTTTGAGTCGTGTGCAATTTTGTTTATTTTAGGTAGCATTTGGTTGGATTTGATGGAGCTTCCACAGAAAAAGAGAAGAAGGCTATATAGGGCAGGAATGGCTTAGAGGATGGAGAGGAAGCTTGCACAAATGGAAAGGAGCACAAGAATTAAAGGAGATGGCCAGCGAGGAGCGACGCGTGTGTGTACCTGACGCATACGCGTGACACGCGAAGAAGATTATCGACGCGTACGCATGAATGACGCGTACGCGTGACATGCGCCACGTGCAGAAAACGCAGAAAACGCTGATTATTTAATTAATTCTGATTTAAACTTTATTTTTATTTTAAAATAGGAAAAGATATTATTTTAGTTTTAGAAAATAGATTTTAAATTTATTAGGATTAGATATAAAAGAGAAAAGAAACTTCTCTTCTGGAGATTCCAACATTATTCCACTTTTCATTCCACCTCATTCCGCAATTTACAGTTTACCTAAATCCTTATTTTCTCTCTGAACCATGAGCAACTAAACTTCCACTGTTAAGGTTAAGAGCTCTGTCTATTGTATGAATTGACACTATTATTTTTCTATTTTAATTCATGTACTGATTTATATTTCAAGAATTATTTTCGTTCTTTATCTTATGAATTTGGGTAGAACGGAAGTATGACCCTTGTTCTAATTGAGTTCTTATATAACTTGGAAAAGCTCTTTACTTGAACAACAGCTTGAAAACATATTCTCCTAAATTTCTAATTATCTGGATTTAACGGGATACGTGACATATAATCCTCTTATATTTGGGTAATTAGGATTTCTGTGGCATATAAACTAGAATTGAACTTCACCCTCTAATTGGAATTAAGTGACCAAGGAATTGGCAGTTGATGAATTTTAGAGGAGACTAAAAAGGTCTAAGAAATTAGGGTTTAGTCACATATAGTTTGCCATGAATTAAATCTTGCATGATTAAAATAGTTATAAGAAAAGTCAATTCGAAAAATAGATATCTCTGAAGCCTTAACTGTTTTCTCCATATATTATTTACAACTTGTTTACTGCTTGCTTTATTTATTTTTTGATTTAATTGTTTAATGCAATTGAAACCCAAACGCTCTTTTTTGTTTGTCTAACTAAGTAATTTAATCAACCATTGTTGCTTAGTCCATCAATCCTCGTGGGATCGACCCTCATTC
The DNA here is from genome assembly GCF_000816755.2 of Arachis ipaensis. Taxonomy (NCBI): domain Eukaryota; kingdom Viridiplantae; phylum Streptophyta; class Magnoliopsida; order Fabales; family Fabaceae; genus Arachis; species Arachis ipaensis. The sequence continues at coordinate 18,206,165 of NC_029788.2, forward strand.
ACTTGAGGTACTACTTGGTATGACCCGGTGCACTTGTCGATTAGTTTGTGGGTTATAAATTCCGCACCAACGGTAGACTTGGATAATCCTAGTTTGAGAGGGGGTATTACCTAACTAGATACTTCAATTAATTACAGTTAGGTAGAAGTAATTAGCGAATAGTTAGAGTTAGTTGTATAGTTACAATGATGAATGATGAAAAATAAATGTGACTGTAATTCACTCAATTTATTACAACTGAGTGACTAGTAGAGTAGGTAATATCCAACTGCTTTGTATATCATTATAGTGAGGAATTGTAACTTAAGCTCCTCACTTTTGTTTTTTTTTTCTATAAAATAAATACAGAATCAATTTTTTTCTGTAAAGTAAATGAAAAATCAGTTTTTTTTCTCTCTTTCATCTAGAACCTCCTTCTTCTTCACAGAGATGCTGAGAGCAGCTTTACCATTTGCACGGGATTAATTGCTACTTGCCTTCACATCCATCTAGGTTTTTACAGCTACAGATTCTGTGGATTTGTTGGATCCAAGAAGATCATCTCCAATGTTATGGTACTTTCTTGCCAAATATCAATTAATTGCTTTTGATTTTGACCACGGGAATGATTATATATAAGCATTCGAAAAGTATAATAAATTAAAGGTTAAAACTTAGGTGTAATTATTTTTATGTAAAGTTAATAATTAAAAATCGTTAAATAATAATTTAGTTAAATATATTTAATTATTTAATAGTTATTAATTATTAATTTTTATTTTAAATAAAAATAATTGTATATGAGTCTTCATCTAAAATAAACAAATTCTACGATAATAAGTTTTATATATAACATTTTACATATAAGTTATCTTGAGACTAGGGCTGGGCCGCTGGCAGTATTAATTCTATCTATGGGTATTCAATCCGATCCAATCTGTTCAAATACGGTTGACAACCCAATCTGCAGCAGGTCAGGTTGAGAGTGGAGCAGGTTAAGCTACATGGGTAGGGTCAGGTGCAGGTTTATACCTAATTTAGTCAGACCAAGCCGATGGATATATTATAGTATGTAACTAAAAATTATTATACATATATAATGAAGTTGATGAAGATCGAACCTACATTCTCTCACTTTTATAATTTGAACATAAATTGTATTATCATTTGTTCCTTTTAGTTTTATTATGGGTTTAATTTTGTATTTTTGTTTTATTGATATGTTTTTTAATTATAGAA
>NC_029788.2:18207393-18209318 GCF_000816755.2 Arachis ipaensis
ATTTAACCGACAGTAAATTCGATGGTAGATGGTAAACTTAAATTTTTTAAAAAAATTGTTTGAAAATTAATATATTAATTTTAAATATTTAAATTTAATAATTTCTAAACTAATAAATCAGAAAATACAACACCAATTAACTCCAAAAATAATTAACTCAGATAATAATAAATTTAGAAAATTGACAACAATAAAAAATAAGTCAATAAAATGTTTAATGGCCTCAATAATAAATCAGATAATTAATAATAATCAACTAATTAACTCAAAAATAATTATAAATAGAAAAAAACGTAATTCGTGCATATTAAACAACTGACTTCGAAACTTGAGGCTAATAAAGATCAAACATCACGCTAATTCTGCAACCTAAACTCTAGCAATACTTATGTGAAAATGAGATTGGAGAAGATGGGTTTTTAAACCATCAAATTACAAGCTAATCAACCTTAGAACACAGCACAATAAATTTTTTCTATCACAACAAATTTAGAGATGATATCAGAATCTCAAAATGGAGAATAAAAGAGGTTTTGAATCTCTCCTAAGACGATGACAAAACCAAAGGTTACAGTTCAAGCGTTCTTACTAATAGTAATAAAACAACATAATCAAATTCAAGCTGCAAAAAGTATGCATAAAAACTATTTCTACTATACTTGAATAAGGTATCAAATAACTACTTGACTCTACTGTACTTTATTTCCAGTTCCATTTACGTCAACAACAAAACTGCTGTAGATTTGACAACTAAGCTTCTTTCAATACTTTACACCAATTTAGAGAGCAGGTGCTTCAGTGCTGGAGGGCACATTCTCAGATATTGGTGTAATGGGAGGAGTATATATGCATGTTTTCTTGAGAATTCTAGCAACAATCCAATGTTTGCGCTTGCTCAAAGGTCTAGAAGGATCCAATCAAACCTGAAAGAACAATAGCACAAGAGACCTTACTAAGTTTTCTTGAAAAATCTAGAGGGTATATTAACATTTAACCATCAATGATAAAAATAATACAAGTACCAAGCTTTATTCCATTAAGAGAAATCAACTATATAAATCAAATGCTATCATAATATCCTATCATAAACTATGTCTAAAGTTAAAATACTAAAATATCAAGATACAAAGACAATACTAATAACTAAGTTCAATATTTTAAGAAATAAATAAGGATTGCAAATTAGATGGGTAAGTTGAAAGTTGTTACTAACTCGATCATTAATGTTACATTAATTGTGCTCATCATGTGCCATAAATTTAGAAGTTTGATTAATGTAACAGTTGTATACTTTGTGGTGGAATAGCATGTCCACTGCCACCATCAATGACTTTTACATCTTATTAGAAACCACCATTCCTACGACTTACTTCATCATTCTAACCCAATAAAAAACAAAAAATATAAATAATGAATGCCAAAATTATATTTCGAGAATACACGTATAACAAATAACATAGGAATCCCAGCACATACACGTACTCCAAAGAAAATAAGTAAAAGGTATATTAATAACATGATAACAAACAGACCTTGATTGCACATAACAACCTAACAAAGAAGAAGATGAAGAAAGCATTCTAAATTTATAGGTACTAAGCTCAATTGACGCATTTTAACAAACAGGTAAATGATGAGGCTGTAACCAAAACAATCTCACGTGTTTTGTTCTGTGATTCTTACAAGTCTCATGCTAAGTACGTTTCAGAATTACATAAAATTGTTAAAACCTAAAGGTTTCGAGAATTTTCTTAATCACTCAAATAGTAAAGTGGTTCTCAATCTCCCCCACGTAAGTATTTATCTACGTATGTACGTACATACAATTGGAGCTTAGTAAGATGAACGGGAAGATATTGGCAGAGACAAAGGGGGCAACGAGCGGTAGCTGAGGGCAACAGCTGGCGGTCAACTGGCGACGACAC
>NC_029788.2:18209451-18226753 GCF_000816755.2 Arachis ipaensis
TTTGAGTGTATTTTATTTTAATTTAGTCTTTTATTTTTTTTGATAGAGATTTTTTTGAGGTAAAACTTGATCTTTAAAAAACTAAAGGAATACTAATAACTAATGACATTTCTAACTCTTCCTAATATGATCCTCATCATTTTCAAACTGAAAATTCAATTACACAAAGAAACCAACCACACCAACCTCAATCTTAGTCATAATTCTCAAAACCCCCTAACCGACTTTGTACTTTTCAAATATTCAATACATCAGCAACATTTTTAATGCAAATTCAAGTAATAAACCCTTAACAATATAGAAATAATCACTTTCATTCTTTGTGATATCAGAACAATAAACTGAAATCATAATAATAAACACAAAATCATCAAAATAAAATCCAAAATCAGAATTATAAACAAAATTTTAAACACAGAATCATCAAAACAGAAATTTTTTTTAAATTAAAACAGAATTAAAAACCGTAAATCTAAACTAATACATGAACTAAATCGAAAAAATAATAATAGGAAGAAGGAGGAGGAGAATATACCTAAAGGGAGGGAGGAAGGAGACAGCTCCGGTGAAGTGGTAGCAGCACAGACCAACCGGCAGGATTGCATTATTAGGAGTTTTTTAAATAAATTAAAAAAATAATAGGAAGAAGGAGGAGGACAACATACCTGGAAGGAGGAAGAAGGCAGCTCCGGTGACACAGGGAGCAGCTGATACATGCTCGGAAAGACAACTGGGGCATTCTAAGACAAAATGGTAGAATGGGAATTTCACACTTCCAGAGGACCCCATCACTAGAGCACGTGCAAAAAAACTCAAGGAGAGCTTTGGAAACTTGGCAGCACTTATGCATAAGGAGTTACATCAAATTCTAACCAAGGAAGAATAAGCAAGGCCTATTGGGCTAAGTCAGGACAGCAAGTAGCCCAATAATGCTTTCCAAATTCAAATTCAGTGGGAAGCATAATTTATCATTAAATTTCAAAAATTTAGGCCTTTGTTTTAGTTTGTTTTGCGGTTAGAGTTTGTTAGAAGATTTGTTTAGTTTTGATTTGCTTAGTAGTATTTTTTTGAAATTTAAAATTTAAATAAAATATGATCTAATCCATTAAAGATCAAATCTGATTTAAATTTTAAAATCTTATCTTATCTTTTTAGTTTGTTAGGGGTCTATTTAAACACCTTTGGTGAGACCATTTATGTAACTTTTGATAAATAAATTTTCCATTGCTTTTAGCACGTTTTTATTGTGTGATTAAGTGAGGTGAGTGATTTGCTTTACTTATTGCATTAAGAAGATTGAAGGATCCAACACTAAGGTGATCTGCGTGGTGGTTGCTTTCAGTTTTCATCCCTCTGATCTAGGTTGTCAAGGATAGGTTCTTTAAAGGTCTAGTAGGGAGTCCCTTCCGGTGACCTAGGTTGCTAAGAACAGGTTTCTTAGAGATCTAATAGGAAAAACTCCATTTATCTATCTTTTATGTTTCCGCTGTGTTCTTTTGGGTATGCCCTTTACTGAATAATCCTTATCTATTGTGATAAAACCCCTAATCCCCAATATATTTCTTATCATCTGGTATCAGTTACAGGTCGTAGGTAAATTCTTATTTATCTACACGTTCTAGGATTCTTGTTTAGTCTCTTTATTTTCTCTTCAATTTTTGTGAAATTTACTTTAGAGTTACAAAAAAACCGAAAATTTCTTCCTTAAATTCTATTACTGCAATTTCTATATATTCAAATTAACATATGCAAAAAAAATTAAAAAAAAAATGATATTTCAATTTGAAAAGTTTTGTTTTACCATTTCAATTTTTTTTTATTTCAATTAGGATTCAATTTTTCTAGTTCTATCATCTTAGTATCACTTATTGTTTTTCTTCCTTTGCCACATTCTTTGCTTGTCTTTTTGTCAAGTTGAACGTCTCTATCATTCAGATCACCATAGTTTGGTGTATCAACTCCTCATCTTCTGAAGTACAACTTGTTAAAGAAATCCAAGAGTGAAAAATGGCAAGAGTGGTGAGCTCAACAAAGGGTAAAAGTCACGTATTGAGTGTAAACACGAGTGCCCTACTCCGAGTGATACACGTGAGAAGAGTGTTGCGAGGACTTTTCTTTCACAGGTTCCTTGATGGCTAACAATGAAAAAAACTCTGATACACAACTAACTTTCTGCATCGATGCACTCGCTAGCATCCTTACAAGGATTGAACAGCGTCTTGATGACATGGATTTCCGAATCAATTCTCTTTCCCCTAGTTGAAGAGCACGGTCCCGAGAATCTGTTTATAATTGTTCTGTGGAGTCTGAGGAGGAGACTTCGTCTATATCTCGACGTCATGGACTACACAAAGATGTTGATAGTAACCTCAATGCTATCAAGATACGCATCCCAGAATTTAAAGGCAGAAGTGACCTTGAAGCTTACCTAGAACGGGAACGAAAGGTGGAGCTCCTTTTTCAGTGTCACAACTACTCTGAGGTGAAAAAGGTAAGACTAGCGGCTGTGAAATTCTCGGATTATGCCCTTGTCTGGTGGGCCGAACTGGACAAAAAGAGAAGACAGAATAGAAAACCACCAATTCAATCTTGGGAGAAGATAAAGAAAGTCTTGCAACAACGGTTTGTCCTTTCTTACTACTACAGGGAGCTACATCAATGGCTCCAATGGTTATACCAAGGTTCTAAGTCTGTAGATGAGTATCATAAGGAGATCGATATGCTACTAATCCATGCAAATATTGAGGAGAATTCTGAGGCTACTATGGCACATTTTTTGAGTGGGCTGGACCAAGATATTGCAAATAATTTTGAACGTTACCCATTTGTGAATATGAAAGACTTGGTGAATCTGGCCATCAAGGTAGAAAAACAGCAAAAGATGAAAGGGCTGTATACTTCTTCCAACCCTACTTCAAGGTGAGATTCTAGAGGTGCTAATTTCGGAGAGAAGACTGGATCCAAACCTACCGAATCAAAGGAGAAGCCTACAGACCAGTACAGAAAGACGCACACACCTAATTCTACTTCTAAACCTCCTGCACAGCATCGTGATATTACCTGCTTTAAGTGTCACGGATTAGGCCATTATGCTTCCGAGTGTCCAAATAAAAGGACCATGGTCATTAAAGCGAATGATATTTTCTCAGAATCTAATAACTCAGATGAGTATGAGAACACGCCACATGTGGATGATGCTAAAGATAATGATGATATCATTGAGTATGCTGTTAGTGGCAAAGCCCTTGTTACTAGACGGATCTTAAATGTACAAGTCAAGGATGATCGTCTAGAACAGCATGAGAACATCTTTCATACAAAAGTTTTATTGGGAGGCAAGATTGGACTCATGATCATTGATGCTGGAAGTCATACAAACGTTGCTAGCTCTACATTGATCACAAAATTGGGGTTGAAATGCACCAAACACCCTAAACTTTACAAACTGAAATGGCTAAGTGATGTTGGTGAACTTAAGGTTATGAAGCAAGCCCGCGTACAGTTTTCTATTGGGAGATATGGTGATGAGGTACTTTATGACATGGTTCCAATGTAGGCTTGTCATCTACTCATAGTGCGTCCATAGCAGTATGATAGGAGGGTGGTCCATGATGGCTTCACAAACCGATACTCCTTTACTTACCTTGGGAAGAAGATTACCCTTGCACCTTTATCCCCTAAAGAAGTGTACTTGGAGCAATTGAGCATGCATGAATCCACAAAAGAGTCTTTAGGATGTGAGAAAATTGAAAAATAAGAGGGTAAAGAGAGGGCTCTGAAAGAAGAAAAAAGTGAGAAAAAGAGTCAGGGTTTGAGTGAAAAAGAGAGTTGTAAGAGAGAAAAATCTGTATAGAGTGAGAGTGCTCACAAGATGTGTTTTTATGCAAAAGAGAGGGATCTGAGGTATGCTAGTTTAGGAAAAAAAGCATTAGTATTAGTGAGATTTAGAGAGCCTTTACTTTCTACCATTGAAACTAACCATGAACTGCCTAGTGCTTTTATTTCACTTTTGCAGGAATTTGGAGATGTCTTCCTAGAAGAGATTCCCCCAGGTTTACCTCCGTTACAAAGCATTGAGCATCAGATTGACTTTGTCCCCGGATCAAGCATTCCTAACTGGTAGGAGTGTTCGCGGTGCGGTTTGGTTCGATTTTTGAGAGAAAAGTCATCTGATCCGATCGTCTAATTAAACTGCGGTTTGGTTTGGTTCGGTTTTTTATTGAAGTCATCCGAACCAAACCAAACCAATTAAAATCGGTTTGGTTTGGTTCGGTTTTTTCGGTTTTCCAATTAATTACAGAAAAAAGTCTAAAAATTGCAAGAACTACTAGAGCCAAGACTGAAATATAAAAAAATAGTGAAGTGTAAGCAACTAACAAACATTAGTATGTACACTTCCATTCAAACATTCCTAATTTCATGTACTAACTGGAATTGGACAAAATGCAGAAATTCCTACTGCAAATTGTACAACTTTTCACCATTAACAACAAAATGTTATGAAGGCTATGACATTCATGACAAATCAATGGAACTTCTTCAGTAAAAATCAAGTTCAATTAATCATGAAAATGAGCAAGAGCTGAGGGCTGAGGGTGGAGCAAAATACATTTTAGGAAGGAAAAGATAAGAGCCAGAACCATTCCTCTAAACAGTTTATAAAAAGGGTAGTATAATAATACAGAATCAATATATATAACATCTTAAAAATACAAAAAGAAAAGATGTTAGTCCATTAATGACAGCATAAAAATAATAACTAACAACCAACTAAAAGGTGAGAACCAAGTATATTGGTACTGGTACGTGTTTAACCAATAACCAGCAGAAGAAGAAGCAAAAATATCAATAGGTTGAACATAAAAAATCAAGGGAAAAAAAAAGATTAACAACATGATAAAGATTGAAACTATAATGAAATAAAAGATCACAGAATCTGCTGTTTGGTAAGTTTTTCACAGTATTGGTCTATTGGACCCAAATCCTTGATCCAAGCCAATAAATCTATCTCGTGCCACAATCCCTGCATCAATGAAACAAACTTCCAAAAATCAATAACAAATACTAAAAGCCGCAACCGAGACATGTGTAGAAAGACCAATTACCTTAGACAATTGCACCTTCTGTTCATCAATTATATTGATTCCAAGTTCTCTTCTTATATCCTGCCAAAGACCAATACTAGATAATGAACAAGAAATACTAGGAATCAACAACAATGAACAATAAACAACAATGAACAAATAATTAAAAAAAAAAAACAGAAGCAGAAACACAACAAAATAAAAGTACTAGCATTCAGTAACAATGAACAATGAACAATAATCAGCAACAATGAACAAATAATGAACAACAATCAGCAACAATGAACAAATATGTCTAATTAACAAGAAATTAACAAAACCCTAAATAAGAAATTAACAAATTTGAACCCAGCAACTCAGAAGCACAGAATCAGAGTTATTAACAAGCAAATTAACAAAACCCTAAACAAATCCAGCAACTCAGAATCACAGAAATTATAATTAACAAAATCAAACCCCCTAACTATTTCATAATTATAAACCCAATTTGTCTAATTGCTTCAGATACATAGAAGGAGAGAAAATCAAACCTGAAGTCAAGTGGATGGGAAAGAGGAAGAGCATTGCCAGGCCAAAAACGCAACAGTACTGCTATGGGTGGCCACAAACGGTGCTGCAGGTGGCCAGATTGGTCCTGTTGGTGGCGCTGGGGTGCCGCTGGATGGTGCTGGCCTGCTGGGTGGTGTAGTGTCTATGACCGTGAGGGAGGTGCTGGCTGGGGTTGAGTGGTGCTGTCCGCAAGGAGGGGCTGGGAAGAATGGTCTGGTGGCGCTGGGAGGAAGGCTTCAACGGCGCTACGAGGTGGTGGAAGGAAGGGGTTCGCCGCCGGCCCTGGGTTTCTTCGAGTGAGACTGAGAGTGAGTGCAGAGAGAAAAACTGAGAGAGTGAGAGTAGAGAGGGGCTAGGTTTACGTTTGGGGGTGGGGGTGTTAGGTTAGGTCACGTTAATTGGGGGTGTGGGGGGTTTGGTTTTCAGGGTGTTGTATAATACCGGTTCGGTTAGGGTTTTCATTGTCAAAACCGAAAATCGAACCGAACCGCAATAAAAATAGCAAAATATATTTTTTTTAGTTTTTTCGGTTTTCGGTTTTTTCGGTTCGGTTAGTCAGTTTAATTCTGTCTGAATCGGTTTTGAACACCCCTACTAACTGGCCAGCTTACCGGACCAATCCTGAGGAGACGAAGGAGTTGCAACAGCAAGTCAAGGACCTTTTGGCTAAGGGTTTTGTGAGAGAAAGCATGAGTCCTTGTGCTATTCCGGAACTGTTGGTGCCCAAGAAAGATGGCTCATGGAGGATGTGTGTTGACTGCTGAGCTATAAACAAGATTACGGTAAAGTATCGCTATCCTATTCCTAGACTTGATGATATACTTGATGAATTTCATGGTTCTGTTATTTTTACTAAAATAGATTTAAAGAGTAGTTATCATCAAATACGAATGAAACTTGGTGATGAATGAAAAACAGCTTTCAAAACTAAATATGGTTTGTATGAGTGGTTAGTTATGCCATTTGGATTGACCAATGCACCTAGCACATTCATGAGATTAATGAATAATGTTTTGCGAAAATTTTTAGGTAAATTTGTAGTTGTTTATTTTGATGATATCCTTATCTACAGTAAATATCTTGATGATCATATTTTGCATGTTCAATCTGTTTTAGAGGTACTTAGAAAGGAAAAATTGTATGCTAATCTCCAAAAGTACTCGTTCTGTCTGAGTAAAGTCGTGTTCCTAGGTTTTGTGATAAGTTCTGAAGGGATTGAGGTAGATGACGAGAAGATTAAAGCTATTAGAGAGTGGCCCACACCTCAGAGTGTCTCTAATATTAGAAGTTTTCATGGTCTTGCAGATTTTTATAGGAGGTTTGTTAAAGATTTTTCCACTATTGCTACACCTTTAACTGAAATCATCAAGAAACATGTCAGCTTTAAATGGGATCAAGAACAAGAACTTGCCTTTAACACCTTGAAAGGATTATTGTGTTCTTTCCCCATTCTTATTTTACCGAATTTTTCTAAAACTTTTGAAATAGAATGTGATGCTTCTGGAATTGGTATAGGTGCTGTTTTGATGCAGGAAAAGAGAGCAATCACCTATTTTGAATGGAGCCCGTCTCAACTACTCAACTTATGATAAGGAGCTTTATGCCTTTGTGAGAGCTTTGGAAGTGTGGTAGCATTATTTGCTACCTAAGGAATTTGTGGTTCATACTGACCATAAATCCCTCAAACACTTGAAAGGTCAAGAGAAGCTGAACAAGAGACATGCAAAATGGATAGAATTCCTTGAATCCTTTCCATACGTAATCGCCTATAAGCAAGGTAAAGAGAATGTGGTTGCTGATGCATTATCTAGAAGGTATTCCTTAATCACAACCCTTACTTCTAAGCTGTTAGGTTTTGAGTATATGAAGGAATTGTATGCAACTGATTCTGATTTTGCCTCTATTTATGCTGCATGTGAACATGGTGCACATAACAAATTCTATAAGCATGATGATTTTTTTTCGGGGTAATAGGATTTGTGTACCTACTTGCTCTATTAGGAATCTACTTGTTCTAGAATCACATAGTAGGGGTTTGATGGGTCATTTTTGTGTGCATAAGACTTTGGATGTTTTATCTGAGCATTTTTACTGGCCCCATATGCGTAAAGATGTTGAAAAGTTTTGTGCTAAATGCATTGTATGTAAACAAGCTAAATCTAAGTCATTACCACATGGTTTGTATACTCCTTTACCTGTTTCTGTGCATCCATGGGTTGATATTTCCATTGATTTTTTTCTTGGTTTGCTTAGAACTCGAAGAGGTCGAGATAGCATTTTTGTTGTGGTAAATAAATTTAGTAAAATGACTCATTTCATTGCTTGCCATAAAACTGATGATGCCACAAATATTGCTGACCTATTCTTTAAAGAAGTTGTGCACTTACATGGTGTTTCCCAAACTATTGTTTCTGATCGTGATGTCAAATTCTTAAGTCACTTTTGGAAAATTTTGTGGAGTAAGTTAGGAACAAAATTGTTATACTCAACTATTTTTCACCCTCAAACTGATGGTCAAAGTGAAGTGGTAAATAGAACATTGGGAACCTTATTGTGTACTGTTGTTGGTAAGAATTTGAGAACCTGAGAAGATTGTTTATCTTTTATTGAGTTTGCTTATAACAGGACAATCCATTCTTCCACTAGTTTTTCACCCTTTGAACTTGTCTATGGTTTTAATTCTCTAACTATCTTGGATTTAATCCCTTTATCTTTGAGTAATTTTGATAGCTTAGATGGAGCAAGCAAGGCTGAGAAGGTTAAAGCAATACATGCAAAGGCTCGTGACCTGCTTGAACGGAAGAACAAAGCCACGGCTGAAAGGATTAACAAGAGCCGAAAGCATGTAGTCTTCGAACCCGAAGATTGAGTTTAGGTACATTTAAGGAAGGAGAGATTTCCTACTCAAAGGAAATCTAAACTTGATGCTAGAGGGGATGGTCCATTTCAAGTGCTTGAGAAGATCAATGATAATGCCTACAAGATTGACCTACCAGGTGAGTATAATGTCCCTGCTACCTTCAATGTTTCTAATCTCTCTCCTTTTGATATGGACACAGATTATATTCAAGGACGAATCTTTTTTAGGAAGGAGGAAATGATACCTGCTCGAAAAGACAAGTGGGGCATTCGAAGGCAAAATGGCAGAATAGGAATTTCACACTTCCAGAGGTCCCCATCGCTAGAGCACGTGAAAAAAAAACTCAAGGAGAGTTTTGGAAACTTGGCAACACTTATGCATAAGGAGTTATATCAAGTTCTAACCAAGGAAGAATGGGAAAGGCCTATTGGGCTAAGTCAGGACAGCAAGAAGCCCAATAATGCTTTCCGAATTCAGTGGGAATCATAATTTATCATTAAATTTTGAAAATTTAGGCCTTTGTTTTAGTTTGTTTTGCAGTTAGAGTTTGTTAGAAGATTTGTTTAGTTTTGATTTGCTTAGTAGTATTTTTTTGAAATTTAAAATTTAAATCAAATCTGATATAATCCATTAAAGATCAAATCTGATTTAAATTTCAAAATCTTATCTTATCTTTTTAGTTTGTTAGGAGCCTATTTAAATACCTTTGGTGAGACCATTTACATAACTTTTGATGAATAAATTTTCCGTTTCTTTTAGCACGTTTTTATTGTGTGATTAAGTGAGGTGAGTGATTTGCTTTACTTGTTGCATGAAGAAGATTAAATGATCCAACACTAAGGTGATCTGCGTGGTGATTGCTTTCAGTTTTTATTCCTCTGATCTAGGTTGTCAAGGACAGGTTCTTTGAAGGTCAAGTAGGGAGCCCCTTCCAGTGACCTAGATTGCTAAGAACAGGTTTCTTAGAGGTCTAGTAGGAAAAACTCCATTTATCTATCTTTTATGTTTCTGCTGTGTTCTTTTCGGTATGCCCTTTACTGAATAATCCTTATCTATTGTGATAAAATCCTAATCCCCAATCTATTTCTTATCATCAGCGGCAACAGCAGTGGCGGGAGTGACGAAAATGGCGGCGATAGAGCGACCAACGCAACGCAATGAGTCCACGCAGTCTTTGAACGTTGTTGGTGGTGGCCGATGCTGGTGGAGGAGCTGCCAGAGGTGGTTTGTGGGAGGGAGAGGGAGAGGGAGAGAGAGAGGAGAAGGTTAGCGAGAGAGAGAATAGTTCGAAAATAAGGGGAAACAGGGTTTGCAGTTTGAATTTAGGATAAGATTATTGTCAGATTTACCATCGGATTTACTTTATGAATGATCAAAACGCAGCGTTGCACTAATTTGGATTACCGGCAGATAAATCTGACGGTAATAATCTCGCCATTTTTTTCCCTTCAATTATTACCAGCGAATTTACTATCAAAAAACTGAATCTGACGGTAATCTTTTTATTCGATGAATTTATTGCCAAATCTGCAGATCCATCATTAAATCCGCTATTAACTTTTGACAATAAATTTAATAGTATTCAACATTCTTTTTGTATTGGTGTTTGCCATTTTTTATCATGCAATTATAGTTTAGGGGAATGCTTTGCCTTGTATTTAAATGGAATCACATCAACATCATCATACTTGTTGAAAAACAAAGGAGAGCACTAATTTAACTTCAAGTCACGATTCACATGTTGTAATTCATTTTCAAGTTTTGTTGCATCTAATACCGAAAATGTTTGAATGGAGATCGTTGCTGCTCTTAGCAATTAGCAGCTATGAAGCACGATCACTAGTTGAGTTGTCGGTGTTAGGAAATTATTTTAATTTTTTAATTTGTTTGTGCGTAATATATATATAAATTATAATCACAAATTATACTATTTCAAATTAAATGACTTATATAATGGTAATTTCATTTATTATTATAAATGCTAAATTAAATAAGCCATAATTACTTTTGATTTAGAATTAAATGAGAATAAAATCAGATATTATCTTTTGTTCTTTAAATAATTATCTTTTGGATTTTAGATATATTATTTTTTGGACTTTAGATACTATGTTATTTGGACTTTAGGGTTTAATGGGTGCCATACTCAAATTTAAATGGCGTCTTTAGGGTTTCAGTCCCAATATACCAAAGTCGTCTTTATTGTTCTTTTTTTCATCAAAAGAGTTGTATTCAGCCGCCTAGGATTACAGAAGGCTTTGGTTGAGAAAGATCAAAAGAACCACAAGACTGAGACAATCCTCCCGTCTAATTTCTAATTTCTATTAGTAAAAATACGTTCACATTATGATATATTTTTGGTGATTCAATATGGATAATCTAAGTTATTAAAATTAATTTATTCTAACAAATAATATCAGAGCTATCCATAATTTAATCATAAAAAATATTCAGTTTTATTTTCTTTATTACTGAATCAATATATGGATCAACGTATTTTTGTGTTCCTTACGTTATGACATTGCATATAAAAGAATATAAAGGAATATATATATTTTTGTGTTCCTTACGTCATGAATCAATATATGCATGTATTATGTATGTGGGATTGTGCGTGTGTACATATATATGATTTTAGTATTGTTTTAGAATACATGTTATTGCCGCCATTTGGATTGCTTTATATATACTTTCGGCTGCTTATATATATTTTATCGTATCCAATTTTCCTTTTTTTTAGTTAATAATAATTGATTTATTCTAAAATATTAGGAGAGCATTATTATGATTGTTTCAAATTTAATTGTGTGTCATTAATTTGGTACAAAATTGATTGATTATTCTCTTTGGATATAAAGGATTATTATACCACCAATTTTATAAAAGATTTAGTTTTAGAATAAATTGATTGAACATTATGCTGTTAAAGTAAATTTTTTTGTGAAAATGTTTTATTTAAAACATTAGGGATATAGTGATATGTAATTCATGCGAATATTAGTCAACCCAAAAGAAGGTCTATATTTGGCCTAATTACATACACATATTAATGGTAAATACGTGTTTGGGTAACTAATTAAGAATAAAGTAATGCTTATTATTTATGCGAACAATAATCGGCCCAAAAGAAGTTTATTGTTTGGCCAAATAATAAGTATTGCACACTTTTGTTTATTTTCTATTAATTATGTGGTCAATAATCTGCCTAAAAGAAGGTTATTGTTTGGCCAATGAATAAAAAATATATGCGGTAATAAATAGGTTGCGAAGTTTAAGTTTTCATGTGCACATTAAGTCGGTCCAAAGAAAGGCTTAATGTGTGACAGGAATTTTGACAATATTTGATTACTGCAATGAGAGTATCACTTACAGTTAATTTTTCTATCCAAATATTGAAAATTAATGTTGTTCTAGATATCTCAATATGATTTTTTTTTCATTATTTAACTAATGTTTACTACATCTTCTTTTGTTCTAATCCAGAAACTATGGCTTCAACTACCAATGTTTCTGCACAAATTAGTAGTATTTCTATGCTGAATGGTTCAAACTTTAAAGTTTGGAAGGATGCCGTGGAGATTGTCCTCGGTTGTATGGATCTGGATATAACTCTTCGAGAGGAGAAACCCACTTCCACTCCAGAAAATCTCAATGAGGTTAAAATAGAGAAGTGAGAGAGATCCAATCAAATGAACATTATGATCATGAAACGCTCAATTCCTGAGGCATTTCAGGACTCAATTGCTGAGGATAAAGATGCCAAACAGTTCCCGAAAGATGTTGAAAAACTATTTGCTAAGAATAAAAGGCGGAGGCAAGTAGCTTTTTGAGCAAGCTTGTCTCTATGAGGTATAAAGATAAAAGAAACATAAGGGAGTACATTATGGAAATGTCTCATCTTGCTTCAAAATTGAAAACACTAAAGTTAGAGTTGTTTGAAAACTTACTCGTGTATTTTATTTTGATCTCCCTTCCTGCATACTTTGGGCAATTCAAAGTGAGTTATAACACTCTGAAGGATACTTGGTCCTTAAATGAGCTTATATCTCACTGTGTGCAAGAAGAAGAGAGGCTACAGCAAGATAAGACTGAAAGTGCTCATATGGCTTCATCTACTCAGTATAAAAGAAAGCGTGATACTACTGTGGATGTGCCTTCTCAGCAGAAAAAGACTAAGAAATAGGATCAAGTTTCAACCTGTTTCTTCTGTAAGAAGATGGGACACATGAAGAAGGATTGTACCAAATATGCCACTTGGCGTGTAAAGAATGGTATAATTCTTACTTTCGTTTATTCTGAGACTAGTTTAAGTTATGCACCTGTTGATACTTGGTGGGTAAATTATGCTGCTACTACTCATGTAAGTGTTACTATGCAGGGTTGCCTATGGAGCCAATCGCCAAGTGATGCTGAAAGATACATCTATGTGGCAGACGACAATATAGTTGCAGTCGAAACTATAGGAACCTTTAGATTATGTTCCACGAGTGGATTTTACTTGGATTTATTAGAGACATTTTATGTACCATCATTTAGGCGGAATTTTGGTTTCTGTTTTTCGTTAGGATAAATTAGGTTATTTTTGTTTGTTCAGAAATAATACAATCAGTCTCTTTTATAATTCGAATAATATTTGCTCTGATCATTTGGTGGATAATCTATATGGGCTTGATTTGAATTCATATGATAATGAAATACTGCAAACAGGTACAAAACAAAAACTAAATGAGAATTTGGCATCATTATGGCACAAATGCCTAGGTCACATCTCTAAACAGAGAATTCAGAGGCTCGTGTCGGATGAAATTTTTGGACCCTTAAATTTGGCAGACTTTGAAGTCTGCATTGAGTGCATAAAGGGAAAAAGGACAAACAAAAGAAAATTAGGTGCCGAGAGAGCTAAAGAGGTCTTAGAACTAATACATACCGATATATGTGGCCCATTCCCTACTGTCTCTTGGAATGGACAACGGTACTTTATTACGTTCATAGATGATTACTTTCATTATGGGTATCTATATTTAAATTCATGAAGAGTTCTAAGCCTTGGATGTTTTCAAGTCTTTCAAAGCTGAAGTTGAACTTCAACTTGGAAAGAAAATTAAAGATGTCAAATCTGATCGTAGGGGTGAATACTACGGAAGATTTGATAGTTCAAGTGAGCAATGTTCTGGGTCTTTTGCTCTTTTTTCTAGAGGAGTGTGGTATTATTTTGTAATACACCATGCCAGGCAAACCTAGCATGAATGGTGTTGCAGAGTGAAGGAATCAAACTCTTAAGGACATGGTGAGAAGTATGGTTAGTCATTCTTCCTTGCCTGAATCACTCTAGGGAGAAGCGTTAAAGAACGCAGTGTACATCCTTAATAAGGTGCCAAGCAAAGACGTTAACAAAACCCTTTATAAAATTTGGACTGAAAAAAGACCCAGTATAAAGCATTTGCATATTTGGGGATGTCCAGTTGAGGCGCGACCTTATAGGCCGCATGAAAGAAAATTGGACTTAAGGACAATTAGTTGCTACTTTATTGGTTACGCTGAGCGTTCACGGGGGTACAAGTTTTACAATCTTGCATCAAGGTCTATTTTTTTGAAACGGGAAATGTGAGATTTCTTGAGGATGTTGAGTTTGGGGAGAAAGAAATATTAGGAATGTTTCTTTTGATGAGGATTCTGTAACTAACAATGATAAGGTCCTTGTGCCTATTATTATCCAAGATATAGTTATAATACAAGAGTACAATGACAATCCTTCTCAATCCCAACCCATACAGCAAGCTCAACAACCTCAAGAACTGTCATTAACCAAGGAATTGATCCTTAAAGTCTTTCATGAGCACACTGCTCGGATGGGTGTCAATATTTGTGATGCCTTGGTTTAAGTGGGAGTTTATTTTATGCTATATGTCCTATGACAGATAATTGAATTATTTTTCTGCAGAATTAAGTTGATGGTTTATTTCATGTTATGTGAAATGTTCATTTTGCAATATTTGTATTGTGTTTGATCTCAATAAAGTTTTAAAGTTGGACCAGCTAGAAATAGACTTGGACCAGCCAGAAATAGACATGCATGAGATCACTTGGCATTTCATTTCTATATTACTCATCCAAATTTGATCTATGTCATTAAGTATATTAGGATGGTGATTGTCGTGGTTTACTCACGATATTTAATGTGATAAAAGCTACGGTGATTCCATATCTAATATATGAGACGGACCAGATTATTAAAGTAATGAGAGAAATAGCATTCAGATGTGCGCATAAAGTTTATAAGATGTGATTATATCAAGAAAGAATATATGTATAGCCCAAGTGGGAAATTGTTAGGAAATTATTTTAATTTTCTAATTTATTTGTGGGCAATACATATATTAATTATAATCACAAATTATGCTATTTCAAATTAAATGACTTATATAATGGTGATCTCATTTATTGTTATAAATGCTAAATTGAATAAGTCATAATTACTTTTAATTTGGAATTAAATGAGAATAAAACCAGATATTATCTTTTGTTCTTTAGATAATTATCTTTTGGATTTTAGATATATTATCTTTTGGACTTTAGATACTATTTTATTTGGGCTTTAGGGTTTAATGGGTACCATGCTCAAATATAAATAGTGCCTTCAGGGTTTCGGTCTCCAATATACCCAAGCCACCTTTGTTGCTCTTTTCCCATCAAAAGAGTTGCAATTTAGCCGCCTAGGAATACAGAAGGCTTTGGTTGAGGAAGATCGAAGGAACCACAAGACTGAGACAATCCTTCCGTCTAGAGATGCGGTTAGAAACGGGTGCATATCTCCGCTACTGGTTGGTAGAAATCATATTGAGCTGTCGCATCTTCAGTTTGCGGATGACACCATTCTGTTATGCCTCCCAAAGGAAGAGACCGTTAAGAATTACAGGAGGATTCTTCGCTATTTTGAGTTGATGTCAGGGTTAAGCATTAACTTTGATAAATCTAGTTTGATTCCAATTAACTGTGATGTTCAGTGGGTACAACGTATGTGCTACGTGCTGGGTTGCAAGGAAGCCTCCCTTCCAGTAAAATACTTGGGGATCTCGCTAGGAGCTAATCCAAGGTTGGTGAAGACTTGAAAGCCAATTATTGACAAAGTGGAGGAAAAACTCAGCCTATGGAAAGCCAAGGTTCTTAATAAAACCGGTAAGTTGGTGCTCATTACATCTGTACTAAATAGCCTCCCTATATATTATTTGAGCATGTATAAGATGCCAAAGGCTATTGCGGAGAAGCTTATTTCCTGACAGAGAAGATTTCTATGGAATAAGAAGGATGGTAGGAATGGTATGACTTTAGTCATGTGGGAGGTGGTGCAGGCGCCCAAAAAATTTAGTGGGTTGGGTGTTGGGGATGCCATGCTGTAAAACACAGCCCTTCTTTTTAAGTGGTGGTGGTGCTTTTCAAAGGAGGATTGTTCGCTGTGGAAGAAGGTGATTTGCGCTTGTAATAACCTAAACCCAAATATGTTGTTGTCCTCTCAAGTTTTACCTATCAAGGAGGGCTCTTGGAAGGTTATCTGCCAGATACAATTCAAGAATCAACAAGTAAGACAGAAGATGATTACTGGGTTGGCTATGGAGGTTGGTGATAAGAGAGGGACTCGGTTCTGGGAGGATGTTTGGCTGCGTGGTGGTGCTCTGAAAGATCAGTTTTCGAGACTTTTCTCAGTCTCAAACCAAAGAGGATCTTTTATAGGGGATTGCGGGTTTTGGGATGGGGCTGAGTGGATATGGAACTTCCAATGGAGGCGAGAGCTATTCCAATAGAAGTTGGATCTAGTGAACCAGTTGCATGATGCATTAAGGCTGGTCAAACTGGCTTATGGTAGAGAGGATAGAGTTGTATGGAAATTTGATAAACAAGGGGTCTTTTCTACTAACTCTTTTGTGCAGGTACTGCAGGAGGATATCATTCCGGAGGGTATAATAAGTTACAGCTTTACAAGGACAATTTGGAAAGGTTTAGTTCCACCAAGAGTTGAACTGTTTGTCTGGTTTGTATTGACTGGTAGGGTCAATACGAAGGAGAGGCTGAGTCGGTTGGGAGTTATCCACTAGGAAGATGTTGTATGTGTGTTTTGTAACAAGAGTATTGAATATGGTCACCACTTGTTCCTTGGTTGTGATTTTTCTTGGCAGGTTTGGTGTGCTTGGTTATCATTTGTTGGAAGGCAATGGTCATACCCGGGGACGTTGAAGAAATATTTTATAAGTTGGACTGAGATATCAGCTAGCAAGGAGGAGCGCAAGAGGTGGTTGATGGGTTTTTGTGCGATTATCCGGAACATCTTGCTAGAAAGGAACAGAAGGATTTTTCAAAATAAAAGAAAAGGGGTTGATGAGATTATCCATATGTCCTTCATGAACTATAAGGAGTGGTTAGGTGTGGATCTTTTTTGTTGTTGATGGCAATGCCGAAGATGACAATGAGATAAACATTAGTGTTATTTGGAGTTGGGTAGCTTGCTTTATGGTTTACACTGGTTCTTTTTGTTATTGTTTCGCTCCACTTGATGTGTTGAGCTTCTTTCTTTCAAAAAAAAAAAAATCCTTCCGTCTAATTTCTAATTTCTATTAGTAAATGTACGCTTTCGCATTATGATATATTTTTGGTGATTCAATATGGATAATCTTGGTTATTGAAATTAATTTATTCCAACAGTCGGGACACAAAATTGATTTGATATGTGTCTACTTGTGTTTTAATAAAGAATAAAAAAATTATTCTCTGGACACGCATAAATACATTTATATATTATCACGTGTCAGCGTATCTA
>NC_029788.2:18227205-18230541 GCF_000816755.2 Arachis ipaensis
ATCTACGTATTTTATATAGTATGGTGTCAGTTTACATGCATACTAAGTTAGCACCAACCAACAAGAGACTTTACCGCTTTTAAATATTATCTTTAGTCACTTATGTTGATAGAACATAACAGAAGATAAAGACTAGCATTTGCCATCTTTTCTATCTTCTGCATGTGTATAATTATTCCTATAATTTTTTTTAATTTATTTGTTTTTTTTTTCTTAATTTGTTTTACAAGAATCAAATTAGATTAAATTTAAAAGTGTTATAGATTAAAACTTCTTGTAGTATTTCAGGAGAAATAGTTTCAGGTGGAAGTGTTTTCTGATGCTCCTTGTGTTGGTCCAATCCTTATTCTTTCTCATAATGTGCAGGGTGTTTTTCCCTAAAAACAATTGAAAGTCCTAACTCATCCTCCTAATTTAGATATTAGTTACTAAATAAATGTTGTAACATAATTTAAAATTTTTCAAAAACAATAAAGAATTTTGTTTTTTTTTTTCTTTTTTAATATGCTTTTTAAATAGAATTCGAATCAGGTCCAACTTGTCAAACATGCCAAAGCTGCTCATAAGTCATAATGAATTTATGTCGCAATCTTCTCTTAATATTTCAGACTTGTATGGTTTATTTTGAACCAATGGTTTAGAAGATAATCCTTTGAAACAGTAAAACATAATTTAGTGTGATAAATACTATAAGATACCCTGAGGCAAGACAAAAACATATTACTGCATAACATTAGTTTGAAAGTGATAACGTATGAACTTAAAATGCTGAAACCTATAACTTTAACATGTTAATTAGTTTGTGCCGAGTTCAATTTTGTTTCTGGTATTATGGCTGGTGCTTTAATTTTTTCTGTTAATACAAGAAAACTGTGCAGCCTTTGATTTAATTGAGAATTCTCTAGTTATTGGTAGAATGTTTTAACTTAAAAAAAGAATACTCTAATGCTAACTGATCATAGCGGCTACTGTATTATTCCAAGTGAAGATTATGGAGTTCTTAGATTTAAGGTGAGGCTCCATTTTGTATTGACCGTCACCAAAATTTACTGACAGAACAGAAGCTTGTATGCAATTAACATTGACAAGTCCTGTTGTTCTCTTCTTGAAGTTGCACTTTTTTATCCCAGCATAACCAATTAAATAATGCAATAGGCTAGTGATGATCACTGCATAAATCATACAAAAAGAATTTCCCCCTCTGATTAACTTCTAGAATAGATTCACAATTAGTATTATATACAATAAAGTATGAGCTTGCTTCTCTAACACTGATTCCAATCCAGCATTAAGAAATCAGAACTCCGAGTAAAGTAATAGACTGATTTAGAAGCTGTGTCAAGTCATCAAATGCTAATCGATGACAAAATTTGTTGCCTTTGTTGTAGGCCACAATAAGATAGACTTACAAACCAGCAGAGTGCAACAGGTGAAAACTGAAAGAGAGAGTGAATATTTTTCTACAATTCTTCGAGATTGCTTTGGAGCTGAAGAAGTGATTGAATTATGAATAAGAAAATTTCTCTGATCTTGGCTCCCAATATTTTGGTATCAGAAGTTGAACCTTCAGTTTATAACAGTTTTGCTGATCATAGTTCATATAATTATATCATATATTATTATTATCTATAATCTTACAGTTGAAATTAAATCAGTAAGAAGAAAAAGGAACAAAGCATGTAAGTATGTAAGTTCATCTATATAAACATCAAAATCAAAAGATATAAACATTCTGCATGAGTCGTAGTTAACCAAGTTCACAAGTCACAACCAACCCATTTATACAGTCCAACAAAAACAAAATAAGAACCAAAAAGAAAGAAAATTTAAAAATCGAATCCACCAGCATCATCAAATCCAGCATCGTAGCCAGCATCATAATCAGCCGCGTCAGACACCATGTCACCAATCAAAAGCCCACCAAGTGCGCCGCCAAGCAACCCGGCTCCCAATCCCATCCCAAAGTTGTTCTTGTTCTTCTTCGGTTTTTGAGGAGGCTGCGAGTATCCATACCCAGCTTGACCCGGATACCCGTACCCTTGTGGAGGATACCCATATCCGGGTTGCTGAGGCGGGTACCCATAGCCGCCATAGCCTTGCTGGGGTGGGTATCCAGCGGGTGGATATCCGTGTCCAGCAGGATATTGCTGATGTGGCGGCGGGTAAGCATATGGCGCGGAACTTGATCCTGCCGCCCCAGCAGCATGAGCAGGATAAGCCATAACTGGCTCATTCTTTGAATCCTTGGATGGCGGAGGGTACGCCGTCGCCGGTGGAGGATACTCCGCCGTCTTCGGCGGCGGTGGAGCGTAACTAACCGTCGCCCCCGTCGACGACGCCTTATCCATAGCCGGAGCAGCTGAACTCTTGCCGCCAACTTTGTACGAGAAATTCAGAGAGCCCTTGGGCTTCCCGGAGGGCTTCCTGACCTGGTAAGATACCTGACGGAATTCTTTGCCGTCTTTTCCGCCGGGATTGTCGAGAAGCTCCCGGAGGGGGACGTGGACGGTGCCGATGAGGGTGTCGCCAAGTGTACGGTCGGAGACGATCTTGATCTCAAGAGAGAGACGATTCTGCTGCGCCAAGGAGTCGCTGAAATTGAACTTCATCGGAAAATTCCACGTAGGGCTGGTTCCTCCGTCGCGATCGACGCTGGTTTTAAACTTCTGGGGGTTGTAGATGTCGCCGTTGAGTGAAACGACGGCGTATACGTCCATCTTGGATATCAAATTGACATTCTTGAGATCCTTGGCGGAAACGATCATGAGGTCTAGGGTTCTGTATTCCATTGTTGTGAACAACGCGATCAGTTTCTTGAGTTGTTGAATTTCGTGGCAGCGTTTAATAGCGGTCGAGATTAATTGGGATTATGACGGTGACGGGGGTATGAATTTATTTATTTATAGACGAAATTGAGAATTATGGAGATGGTTGCAAAATAAATAATTTTGGAATCTTCCAGGTATTTAAGTTAACGCGTTACTCTGGATTACTATTCTTGATTTTTCGTCGTTCTTTTTATTGGCATCCATTATTTTTTTTTTTTTCTCGTTCTAGATATATCAGATATATCTCCACTCTGAAAGGCGGTACGGTTTTTTAATTACTTATATTTATTTCTGTATGTAACCATGTCTTTTTAGTTTTTAATCGTTAAGAGAATAAAGTCACCAAAAAAAAAATCGTTAAAGAGAATTTTTTTATCTTTTTTGGATCGTTCATGAGATTTTTAACTATAAATGAGAATTGAATTAAAGCAAATTTAAATTTAAACATCATATGAACCGAAACCCAACTGAATTCATAAAAACGATCCCTTATCCATTGCCATACTGG
>NC_029788.2:18230991-18231269 GCF_000816755.2 Arachis ipaensis
TTACTTTTAAAATGAATTTAATTTTAATTTATCTAAATTGTTTTACAGAACTGTGTAATTATATATGTTCTTTCATATAATTATTCACTCAATTAATATAAAATGTAGTTATTTTTACTAATGTGATATTGAGTAATTAAATGCACATATAAAATTATTTTACATTGAGAATACATCAAAATTGAATTTTTAAAAATGAGTTTTACTAAACACATTTAGTTAGTAAAAAATTTTAAATTTTAAATTTATTTTGCATATATTTAAAGAAAAAAGGTTAA
>NC_029788.2:18231338-18242335 GCF_000816755.2 Arachis ipaensis
GATATCAACTTCAGTCTATCTTTTTTTATTGTCAAGCATTAAAATGTGCATCTCAAGTGACGTGTCACTTTACAGAAACCAAAAAACGCGGGTAGTTTGCGACTTGCGCTACTCGCTTTGTAAACGGGGCGTGCTAAGCAATCTTATAGAACTCATAGTTGACCAAAAATGTTAAGGAATCTTAAAACACAAACTTTAAACTCAACCAATGATCCAAATTACCACTCAAAACGAGTGATGGAAATTAAGTACATTTTTTGTCTTCTTCTTTCGTTGTATTAAAAATTAATTATTAATTATAATTAAAAGCAGCCTAGTTGCACGGAGTTGACGGAATCCATCTTATGCTTCTGTTGTAGAACTTTTCTTTCTTTTTTACCGAACACTGTTATGGATTTGCTAGTTTTCTGGACTTTAGGGCACTTGTCTCTCCAAGGAAGTGAGAATATCACGAGACGTGATTTGATGCTTTTAAAGTTGTTTGGAGTTTTAGTGTTTTTTAATTAAAGTAAGAGAAAAAATTTGTATGAAATTTTAATGTTTTTTAATTAAAATGAGAGAAAAGAATTATCATTTAATTATTAAAAAGAGAAAAAAGAATCAACATTAAATTCTATTTGGGTTAAATTTTTTGTTTTAATTTAAATTTATTTTTAAAAGAGTATTGTAACATCCACTGAGAATCATGGCGTGTTTTTTTTCCGGCCACTTCTACAAAGACATTGACTTTTCTTCGGTAAGGATTTCTACAATTTTTTATGGTCAACTAAATTTTAATTCTAAAACTTTTATTTTTTAAAAATAGGCTATTAAAATTAACTTTTGAAATATAACTTTTAATAATTTAGAATGATTACAACCTATTTTGTTGTGATTTTGTCCAAGAATCCCATATTATGTATCCATGATGCCTTTGTAATTTTTATTTCATTATTATTAGTGAATGAAAATTATTTTTTTTTTTTTTTTTTTAGGCGATAGCATTTTTTTAATCATAGACTGATGTACTCTTGGTTTTCATGCATGTCTTCCACGGCTGAACTCTTGGTTTTCATTATAAGTTTGGGGTTTCACTCTTCTTCTTTTTTTTCTTTTCTCTTTTTTTTGGCCATATTTTCTTTTCTCTATAGTTTGGGAATAGACATGTATTTTATATGAGGAAGGGGGGTGTAAGGGAATGGGCCTCTGGGCCCAAAGTCAGATTTTACAAAGAACAATGTTCACGTAATGGGCCTTGAAAGGATCGATGAAGTTGGAAATCTTATTTTTGATTATTTGTTTTCCACTGAACTCCCCAAGTTGGTTGATGAAATTTAAAATCTTGTTGATGTTGATAAAGGCCTGTTAACCATATATAGCATGCATGACGGACTACATGACCCAAAAATAAAACAGGAGATTTAATTAATTACCAAAAAAAGGCAATTGTCTCGCTAACGAAAACAAATTAAGACAATTGTTGGACTTCGAAATTAGTGGATAAATTCAATTATGTGATGACAGATTAAAGACCAAAAACAACTGTGTAGGTTGTATTTTGGCCCTGTGTCCCGGTTTTGACCATAAAAAAAAGAAAAACAAAAAGAGAATATGATAGCATTTATTATACACAGTTTTAACGTAAGATCTGGCCCATGAACAAAGAAAAAAAGTTTTTAAACATATCACATTATCAAATCTCTAAGCAATTCAACCTATGAAAACATGACAAAAAAAAAATCTATGCAAAGAAATTTGTTTCATGCATTAAATACATGTATAATTAGATTCATCATATAATTACATACAAATTACAATGGAGAATAATTTATCATTTAGTTTTGAAAAGTACCAGAAAAATTGCCTGCCTTTATTATTTGTTCAAAAAAATAATATTTGGTTTCCGCATTCAATTCATTATCCTCATACAGCTATAAATTCAAATACAATAATATGAACCTTTTTTTGCAAACATGTGTAATTAGTTGTCTACATCTTTTAAATTGAATTAGAATTGCAATTCAAGAGTGTATTATTTGGCTCCTTGGGTCGGTCCCTTGGGGGATCCAAGAGATGTCAATTGAAATATAATTGGAAGAAAACTTGTTTATGTCTGCTTCTATTATTTATGTTTAGTCTTCTGTTTGGTTTTTTCGAGTTTGGACTCTTTCTCACCACAAAGCTTCAGCCTATCCTCTTTTTCGTTACTTTATTTTATTTATTTTAGGTTAAATGCTAGAAAATTATTAGAATTTGTTGTTTTTGATCATCAATTAGTTATTTATATTTAAAAATATGAAATAAAATATATTGTTGTATTATCAAATTAGACTAAAAAATTTAAATTGATAATTAAATAATAATAAAGAATAATAAATTATAATAGCCTTAGTATTCCTCATATTTTAGGAGTGGAAAAGAAAGCATTTTGAAGCATGAGAATGATAGGCACGGATTCGGTACCCGGGTGGTGTTAGCGCACCGAAATACTAAAAAGTTGTTTGGCACACCGAAACGCTAAAAAGCATCAAAATAAAAATGTTTGTTTTTTTAGGGTCTTTTCTGCAATTGTATATAAAATAGAAGGGTCACTAACTTCTTTCTTCTCTTCGAGTCCACTTTCTCTTTCTTCCCTTCCCCTGTCGTGCAATCGCACTGTCCCTTTCATTATCTCTACCGCCGACAACGACTGAAACCTCCCCACCACCTCTCCTACTCGCTCCTTTGTCGTGCTACCAACTCCTTCTCCTTCTCACTCAGCCATGGTGACTCCGACAATGTCTTATTCGGCACGCCCGAAGTCCCCTACCCATACTCAACCGAAACTTTCAGCGACTCATGCCGTCCATCCTTTCAGAAGTGTTCACATCCTCATGCTCAACAGTAGGATCCACTTCCATAGCATAGAAATTGGTGAAGCTATTAGCTAAAATTGGAGTCTTTGTGAATCGCTGTTGAAAAGCATCAGTGAGATTGTGAGTTGGGTCGGTGGAAATTATGAGAACAGAGTCGCGAATAGTGACGATAAGAATCGAGAGTATTGAGCTGCATGTGGTTTTGCCAACGCCACTCTTGCCACCAACGAAGACCCATTTGAGAGTTTATTGTTCTAGAATTTTCTGCAACGTTCCTTCTGACAAATTCTACTGATCCGCCATGGCCACATTGCTCCTATTTCTCTCAACTGCGTTTTTCGAATATTCCGTTCAATCCTAAAATAATATTTGGCATTTTTGAATTATGAATGATATCTTTTGAACCATGAATTATTATTCACAGAAATATAATGATATCCTTTCATAAATGAATTATTGAGCAATTTAATGGAATTAATTTTGAATATCATTTTTTATTTTTGTAGTAACTAAAATAACTTAAAATTAAAAATTAAAAATTAAAATTTGTATTATGTTATAAAATAACTAAATAAATAAATAAGGAAGAGGTAACAAATATAAAATAAAGAAATATAAAGAGAGAAATAGAAGTATTGCAACATAAAAGAGAGAGAGAATTGTTTATTGTTTGTTGTTGTGTAAAAAGCCTCAGCCTATGCCCCTATTTATACATGTGCAAGGCTTTACTTTTTCAAACTATATTAAATACAATCATCCTTGAGAATGGGCATCCACATAAGATGTGATAAAGCATTCTTATCACAACACTCCCCCTAAGATGACCATTTAGGATTATTGCCTCATTAAAACCTTACTAAAGAAAACCCAATGGGAAAAAACTTTAGTGAAGGAAAAAGAGTACAATATCCTTTGTGATGGGACTGCTTCATTAAAAACCTTGTCAAGAAAAATCCAATGGAAAAAAAAACCTGATCAAGGAAAAAAGAGTACAGTATCCCCCTCTTGTCGATATCATTTAATGTCTCGAAATCGGCACATCCCAATCTCATGTACCAATCTTTCAAAGGAGGATTTTGGGAGTGACTTTGTGAATAAATCTGTCAGATTGTTACTTGAGCGGATCTGTTAGACATCAGTTGTCCCTTGATTTTGAAGATCATGAGTGAAGAAGAATTTGGGAGAAATATGCTTTGTTTTATCACCTTTGATGTATCCGCCTTTAAGTTGAGCAATGCATGCTGTATTATCTTCAAACAGGACAGTTGGAGCTATCTTATGATCAATCAGTCCACATGATGACATAATATATTGGATCAAACTCTTGAGCCAAAAACAATCGCGACTTGCTTCATGTATCGCTAGTATTTCAGCATGATTAGAGGAGGTTGCTGCTATCGTCTGTTTCGTGGATCTCCATGATATAGCTGTACCACATATGTGAACAGGTATCCTGTTTGAGATCTCCCTTTGTGTGGATCAGACAAGTATCCAGCATCTGCATAGCCAACTAGTTGTGACTTGGATTCATATGGATAAAATAATCCCATGTCAACCGTTCCATGAAGATATCGAAAGATCTGTTTGATTCCACTCCAATGTCTTCTGGTTGGAGAGGAACTATATCTTGCTAGTAAATTCACAGCAAATCATATATCAGGTCGTGTATTATTAGCAAGATACATTAGTGCGCCAATAGCACTAAGATATGGTACTTCAGGACCAAGAATATCTTCATTTTCTTCTTTAGGACGAAATTGATAAGATCTTACGATCATTGGGGTACTCAAGGGATGTGACTTTTTCATATAAAATCTTTTCAAGATCTTTTCTGTGTATGTCATTTCATGAATAAAGATCCCATTTTTGTATGCTCGATCTGCAGGTCGAGACAAAATTTAGTTTTTCCAAGATCTTTCATCTCAAACTCTTCTTTTAGAGCTTTTATAGCTATTGGAATCTCTTCAGGAGTTCCAATAATATTTAAATCATCAACGTACACAGCATTATCATAAATCCAGATGCAGATTTCTTTATGAAAATACATGGGCAGATATCATCATTCTTAAATCCATTTTTTTTGCCAGATACTCAGTAAGACGATTATACCACATTTATCCAGATTGCTTTAAACAATATAAAGATCTTTGCAATTTGATTGAGTATAACCCCTGCGGATATTCATTTGATGGTTTAGATATCTTTAGTCATTCAGGGACTTTTATATAGATATCCTGATCTAATGAGCCGTATAAATAGGCTGTTACCACATCCATTAAGTGCATATGCAGTTTATGATATGCAGATAAACTGACCAAATAACGCAATGTTATCGCATCCACTACAGGGGAATACGTTTCTTCATAATCTATACCGAGCCTTTGTGAAAAACCTTGTGCTACAAGTCGAGCTTTGTAGCGTACAACTTCATTTTTCTCATTTCATTTTCTCACAAATACCCATCGGTATTCAACAGGTTTTATATCTTCTGGTGTACGGACTACAGGTTCGAAGACTTCACGTTTTGCAAGTGAGTCTAATTCAGCCTTCATGGCTTCTTTCTATTTTGGCCAATCATTCTTTTGTCGACATTCTTTGACTGATCTTGGCTCAAGATCCTTACTTTTATGCATGATATTTAATGCCACATTATATGCAAATATTTCATTGGCAATTGTCTTATTTCGGTCCCATTTCTCTCCTGCAAAGACATAATTTATCGAGATCTCGTCATTTTC
Source organism: Arachis ipaensis (assembly GCF_000816755.2). NCBI lineage: Eukaryota > Viridiplantae > Streptophyta > Magnoliopsida > Fabales > Fabaceae > Arachis > Arachis ipaensis. Next base: position 18,236,911 of record NC_029788.2, read on the forward strand.
ACAAATTTTAGGTACTTGAACGTCTTTTGGCGTTAAAAATATATTAGAATTTTGGACAACTGCAGGTGTCTCTACTATGTCTTTTTCAACAGGAATCGTATTTACCTCTTTTCTCTTTCAAGGATTTTTGTCTTTGGAACCGACAGGCCTGCCACGCTTCTGGCGTGTATTTGCTTCAGTGGCTACTTGTCCTACTGGGACATCAATTCGAATTGGGGCATTTTCTGCTGGTATATAAGATTTGGTTATCCTCTTTGTATCGGAAAATGCATCAGGCAATTCATTTGCTATTCCTTGCAAATGTACAATTTTTTGAACTTCTAGTTCACATTGCCCTAATCGAGGATCTAAATGCATCAAGGATGATGCTTTCCAATTAAGTTCCTTTTCAGGAAGCTTATTCTCTCCTCCTAATGTTGAAAATTTTGATTCATCAAAATGACAACCCGTAAATCGGGCTTTAAATACATCTCCCGTTTGTATCTCAAGATACTTCACTATAGAAGGAGAATCATATCCAACATATATCCCCAATTTTCTTTGGGGTCCCATTTTGGTGCGATTAGGTGGTGCAATGGAAACATATATCGCACACCCGAATATTCTTAAATGGGAAACATTTGCCTGCTGGCCAAAAGCTAATTACATAGGAGAGAACTGATGGTAACTCGTTGGCCTCAAACGAATAAGTGCTGCGGCATGTAAAATAGCATGCCCCAAATCGAGGTTGGAAGATTTGTTCTCATAAGTAAGGGTCTAGCAATTAATTAGAGGCGCTTAATAAGTGATTCTGCTAACCCATTTTGTGTGTGAACATAAGCTACTAGATGTTCAACACTTATTCCATTAGCCATACAATAAGCATCAAAAGCTTGGGAAGTAAATTCACCAGCATTATCAAGACGAATTGCTTTGATTAGATTTTTCTGAAAATTGTGCCTTTAATCGAATAATTTGAGCCAGTAATCTCGCAAACGTCAGGTTGCGAGAAGATAATAAGCACACGTGTGACCATCTCGAAGATGCGTCTATTAGGACCATAAAATATCTAAAAGATGCACATGGTGGATAAATAGGTCCACATATATCATCTTGAATCCTTTCTAGAAATTCAGGAGACTCAAATCTAATCTTTACTGGTGATGGCCTTAAAATTAACTTCCCTTAAGAACATGCAGCATAACAAAATTCACTAGTTTTAAGAATCTTCTGATTCTTTAGTGAATGTCCATGAGAGTTTTCAATAATTCTCCTCATCATGGTTGTTCCCGGATGACCCAATCTATCATGCCAAGTTATGAATTCATTTGGGCTAGTAAACTTCTGGTTTACAATGGCATGTGATTCAATTGCACTAATCTTGGTATAATACAACCTAGATGAAAGTGAGTGTAACTTTTCTAATATAACCTTTTTATTTAAATCATGAGTTGTGATACATAAATACTCATGATTTTCCTCATTCATTATTTCAATATGATATCTATTTCGGCGAATATCTTTGAAACTCAACAAGTTCCTCAGAGACTTGATAGATAATAGTGCATTATTTATTACAAATTTTGTTCCTCCAAGAAACAAAATTATAGCTCTTCCTGTAACACCCTACCATACAGAGACTTATGCTTAAGTCATAATTCAGAGATGGCAAGGTATTACGATCTCTAAAACAAAAATTTAGTGATTGATTATAACTAGGAGCCTTGTAGAAAAAGGGGTAGACAAAAACCGCAACTCGAAAGCGCAACACTCCGATCACTAACACAACGAGCAAAGGATAAGCTAACGCAAGATCGTATATATAAAGAGTATCAAAAACAGGAATATCAAGACTCAAAATCCGGCGGCGAAGATAACCGGTTCGAGCATAGCAATATATACATATAATAAAATAAGGGAAACCCCAAAAGAAACCCAAAGGGACACAAATACAGAAATATAATCTCCAAAATCCCCCTCTAGAAGGAGTCATCACAGTTTGTATTATTTAGTGGAGATAAAAGTATCTAAACAAAATATATATCCCAAAACAGAGTCCTGAGAACAAAGGATCTTCGCTAATCCAGAAGTCTCCAGCATGCCTCAACGAGAAGCCTCGCGTCCTGCATCTGAAAATCACAAAATCCGCATGGGTGAGAACCAGAGGTCCCCAGCACGATAACAGCTTCCACATATATAATACATAATAATAGAGGAAAGCCGAAGGCAATCCTAGAACTTCCTCCAGATAATATCAAAGCTTATAAACAAGCTAAACCGTAAGTGGCAACTGACTAAAGATTCTTCAGTCTAACTAATACTTCCCTTTCCAATTCCTTCAGACCTCCCAACCACCAGCAGGAGTATAATATAGCAAACACAGTTATATCAGTGTGGATTGAAAATTAGCTAAACGACGCGCACGCGTCAGCCACGCGTACGCGTGGGTACTCTTGCGCCCCAGGCACAAAACTGGCACAACTCTGGCACAACTCTCTAGAAAATGGCTGGGCATTGGGTGCAGCACATTCGGCGCGCTCGCGCACATCACGCGCACGCGTGGATGGCGCTTCCTGGAAGAACGGCGCGTACGCGCCAAGTGCGCCTACGCGCGGGGGGTCATTCTGCTAAAAATTTTCTAAGTTAAAAACTGCAGAATTCACAGATTCAACCCCCAATCTTCCGACGGACATAACTTACTCATTTTAAATCGCTTTTCACCCGTTCTTCGAACGGCATGGACATCCCGGATCCAATTTCATTTCTAAACAGATTTGGCACAAATCAGAGATCCGTAGTCCAAGTTATGTCCCATCAAAGTATGCCCAAAAACCATGTTTTCATACAAAACCACAAAGAGCTCAACCGGAGCACTTCCAAACCACTTGTCCACAAGCTCTCAAGGTATCAACACCTCCAAGAATAGATTTTTATCACACAAAACCCTCTTTCAAGTTTTCCAAAATCACCAATCAAGCTCCAATATTCACATATACACAACCTAAGCCACAATCATCATATCCATACACAACATCTCAATACCCAAACATCATAGAACAACAATTTACACTAGGGTTGAGAATCTTACCACACCCAAGATTCAAGGAGACAAGATTAACCTTCTCCTTCAAGAGAGTTGGGTCCTATAACATCAAAGAACCCAAAATCTCAACATTTTTGCTCATGAAACTCGAAATCAAGGGCTGGAATTTCGAACAGTAAAATGTGGCTTACCTCAAGATTGATTGTATGGCTTTTGTAGAGCTCTCCGCGGTGAACGCGTGGCCGCAAACGGTGCGGCAATCGGAGCTCTAGATCAAAAGTTATGGTGGTTTGAAGATCAACCAAGGGAGAGAACTTGAGAGAGTGTTCTTCCCTCCATAGCCTCCATTTTCAGCGTGTTTAGTGTGTTGTGAGGAGAGAGAGTGCTGAAAACTAGGGTTTTGGTTTAGTTTAGTTGGGCCAAGGGCCCACTTTGGGTCCGGTTGGACCGATTTGGCCCGTTCGGTCCAATCTTGGTCCGAATTCTATAAAATTGGTACCGAAATTCTCGTCTCAATCTTCTCTATCACATTTAGCCATAAAAATAACATTTTTGGCTTTCTAGAATAAATTCTCATTTATGGATTAATTAGCCATTAATTAACCGGGTCTTACACTTCCAGAGCCTTTTATCACATTGCCCGAGACAATAATAGTATTAACATACTCTTCTTTTGGCATAAGATGGGTAAAATATATATATCACTTTTAAGAATAGTGTACGAACTTGCACTATCCGCAAGGCAAATATCTTCAGAATATGTCCTTGTCATTTTTCTTCAAAGACAAATAATAATAATAATAATAAAATGAGTAGAAGTACATACACAGTAAAATTACTAACATAAATACTTAACAAACACACATATTAAACTATTCCATCATTGATCAAATAGCCAATATTTCCTTCAGGATTCTCAAAGAAATTAGATACATCATAATGAGTGGTGAAATTTTCATAATTTGAAACAAAATTTGTTTCCTTTCCTTTATCATCCCTTTTCAAGGATGCTTGATAAAGATCAACAAGGTGCCTTGGGGTACAACAGGTACGTGACCAATGGTCCTTTCCACCATAATGGAAGTATTTATCCTCAATTGATTTACTTTACCCATTGTTTCTTTCTTTATCCCACTTCTGGTGAGATCCTTTATGAACATAATTCTTTTTTCTTCCATAATTTTTCTTGTTATCAAAATCTTGCCATTTACCTCTTCTGCGGTTATGATTTGCCGCATTTGCTTCCGGAAATGGGGCGGCGCCAGTTGGGCGCACTCTATGATTTCTTAAGAGCAACTCATTGTTGCGCTCAGCAACAAGAAAGCAAGAAATTAGCTCAAAATATTTTTTAAATTCTTTTTCTCGATACTGCTGCTGCATGAGCACATTCGAGGCATGGAAGATCGAGAAAGTTTTCTCTAACATATCGGGCTTGAGGAAGTATCACCATTTTTTTATGATTGTACCTTTCTTCAAGGTCTTTCCACAGATATGCAGGATCTTTTAATGTGGGATATTCATTTTTTAATCATACGTCAAGATGACGATGAAGGGAAACCATAACTTTGGCTTTATCCTTCTGGGATGTATTATTTTCAGCCTTAATAGTATTTCCAAGATCTATTGAATCAAGATAGATTTTAGCATGTAGTATCCATGATAAATAATTATTTTCAGATATATCAAAAGTATTAAATTCAAGATAAAAGAGTTTCGACATAATAAAAATTTATTACCTGAAGTCTTTCTAAAATATCGTTAGAGCTTCGTGCTGATAACGTGTTATAAAATAACTAAATAAATAAATAAGGAAGAGGTAACAAATATAAAATAAAGAAATATAAAGAAAGAGATAGAAGTATTGCAACATAAGAGAGAGAGAATTGTTTATTGTTTGTTGTTATGTAAAAAGCCTCAGCCTATGCCTCTATTTATACATGTGCAAGGTTTTACTTTTTCAAACTATATTAAATACAATCATCCTTAAGAATGGGCATCCACCTAAGATGTGATAAAGCATTCTTATCACAACATATTAGATACTATCTTTAAAATAATACCGATATCATATTAAAATTTACGTGGACACAAATATTAAAATATTGTAAACACATTTAAATATTGTAAAATTAGTTTTTTATTTTGTATTGGTTTATGTAAAAAGATATATTTTATATATCTAAATATTATTCAATTTGGGAGTTAGGGATTGGGGATTGAAATTAAAGGCTTAGGGTTTGGAGGGTTGAGGGTTGGAAAGTTGGAGTTTGAGAGCTTGTGATTTGAGGTTTAGGATTTTGGAGTTTAGGATTTTGGGTTGGGCATCTTAGGATTTAGGATTAAATTTTTTATTATACTAACAAAGTAAAAATTTTAAAGTGTATCAATTAGATTATAGATTAA
>NC_029788.2:18243925-18245431 GCF_000816755.2 Arachis ipaensis
ATCTTATATTAAAAAAAGATTGAACTGAATTATTTAGCTTATAATAATTGGTTTAGAATATAGAATTAATTTAGAATGTAAAATTTATTTATTATTTATTTTTCTTTTCATAAAATGTTCCATTCTTCTCAAAACTCTAAAAATTAATGACCAGTAAAAAAATTTAACCAACCTTATTTTTCACGTTTTGTTTAACAAAAAATTTAAAATGGTAATAATCCAACAAATCCAACACAACTATTCATTATAATTCCAAGCGATTAATTGATTTCAATTTTGCAAATGAATTAAAAGAAAGATCTTGTTGTGAAACTCGCGCTCTCGTTACTGCAAGGTTGTTGTGGGTCTAGAACTTCACTGCGATAGAGTTCTGGCCGAAAAAGGGAGGATGCCGGAGAAGATGGTGCCAAAGCCGCCATGGTTGAGTGAAGAAGAAGAGGAGTTGGTGGCGCGGCAAAAGAGTGAGTACTAGAGGCAGTGGGAAGGTTTGGAGTAATCGCCGACTGTGGAGATAGTAGAAGACGGTGTGCTTGCAACGGCGGAGGAAGAGGAGGAATCTAAGAGAACGATGAAGAAGAGGAACGCATCTGTTCTATCGTACACAGGACAACATCTCTCTCTTAATCTCATCCCTACTACACCTAATCCTCCTCGTCGGGACATTTGCTCCATGGTTACTGTCGAGGCGTTGATGCACACGTGACGCGGTTGCGGGTTGGGGATGCCGTCATTGAAGATGAAAGACCGTGTTGATGAGAAGGAGTCGTGCGCGTTGGCAGCGACGATATTGGCCAAGAAGCCATCCTGCCTACACACTAGGTCCTCATCGGAGGTGAAGTACCATCCTCTTCCACTCTGGCTTGATTTCCCCACTCCGGCGTTCAAGGAATCTCTGCTCGCATCTCTGATGTCTATACAAAATAATACAACAAAAAATATTTTACCCAACAAAATTTTTTCCGTTTTAAATTAATTTAAATATCTAATTTTTTAAATTTTTTGATATAATATTACAAAACATTTTAAATATAATAATAATAACCATCATAAAATTATCCCACTGACACGAAAACAGCATAAAGTATTATCTAGCCAACCACATGAAATTAGATTCAAAAAGATATCTACCGTTAGATTAAAAAATATATATAATCCAATAACTCTCATTAATAAGTACATCAGTCAGCCAAAGAGAAGTGCTATGCACACTGATGAGCCAAACCTCTTCGACACATGGAATCCGTGCCCGAAAATGATGAATTGATGAGTGAAGGGAGACAAAGTTGGTGAGATTTTGTTAGATCTTATCACTCTTACTTTTTTCTCCTAAGGACACTTCGTTATGAAAGAAAATATGAGTTTGTTACATAGTGACGAAAGAATGCAAGTGTAAGAAAGAGATATCATCATGTTTCTATATGCTCACCAGTCGCTATAGCCTTATGCAAGCAGACATATGTTTATACTTCCTTTGGATCCTTGTGACTTTGTGAGTGGTTTCTTTAT
>NC_029788.2:18245553-18248628 GCF_000816755.2 Arachis ipaensis
AAGTAAAATGCCTACGATATTTAATTAAATCTCTCATAATCTCTTATGTTGTCTGTTTGCTTATCGAATTCCATTGATCATGAAAAATAACTATCAACACCGCTTCTTTTAATATGAATCACATGAAGATAACACTGACTTTAGAGTCAAAAGTAGCCTCCTTTTATAACAAAGTTGTGCATGAAATATATATCGTGCCACTAAGGTTATTGTCAATGTTAGCCACTCCAGTTTGTTAGTTAATTAATGATATTTGCTACGGTACGTTAATAAATTCATATGTATCGATACATTAAAAATATAGACAAATAGTAATAAGTCACGTGAAATTTATTTTTTACATCAGCATTTAATTTTTTTAAAATATATATTATATCACCACTTTTACTAATACACCCTTATAATTTAATAAAAATAAAAAATATTTTTTTCAGCCTCCTTCGCGCAATCAGAAGCTGCTTCATGATTTGGTGAGTTCTAACAAAGGTAGGATTTTATCGTTCCAAGTTAGTTGAAACTTGAAACCGTGACGCTGATGTTTTCTTTCCTTTTCATTGGAATCATCGAAACCAAAGCCACACACTGTTAAAACCAGTGTTCCTCCTTCGTAGTTTCCATCATTCATTGCAAGTTTTTCTCCATTTCCTCGCACACCATTCTCCATTCCTTCTTCGACCTCATCGCCACAAAGAATACTTATATTCGCGCTCACCCACTTCGCTAGATCACACTGTGATTTGAGCTCAGCAGCTAAAAAAATCGGTTTTTGATTTGTGGGGTTTGTTCAAAATGACGTCTTTCACCATCCTTTGACCCAAGTGTCTCTCTTTTTCACATTTGGGATTGAACTCTCAGACCACACAACGGAACATGCATGTGGCTGGGTTGGGATTGAAGAAATCCCAGTCATTTGGATCTTTGGTTTGTGATTCAAATTCAATTGGGGTTTAGGTGTGTATGATTTGTTCTGATTCCAAATGTGATTGTTTTTTTTTGTTCCTTTGTCGTGCTGGATTATGTAGATTACATGTTTGAGATTTTGATTCTATGGTTTTGAAGCTGAAAATGTCGCTATAGAATGTTCAATTTTGATTATATTCTATCACCTTCAATTTCGATAGTGAAGGTTTGAAGCCTTGATTTGAAGGTAAGAAGAGATAGTTTTCAAGTTTATTGGCTGGATTAAGAAATTTGGGTGCCATGCTGGTAACTTGTTTCTTTTTTAGCATTTATCAGTTGTTAATTATTGTCTATGTTCTCATTTTAGCAATTCTATTGAAAAGTAGCAAAACCAGAAATGAGCACTGTCTACAAAAGCAAAGCATTTACAAAGTACTTAGTTGGAACATGCATAATATAAACACTAAACAACAAGAAACTCTCTCAGCTCATATTTGCTTGCATTTGCATGTCGGTTTTATCTCAATCAATATCTAAAAAGTAAAAACATCATAGTCTGGATCTTCAGTGGTAAACATAACAAGGTTGTTTTATCTAAGTGGTAGTTTTAATTTTACTATATATTTGTAGGACTTGTGGTTTTTTGAGACTGAAAATCGCAATAACAATAACTTCAACGCTGCCACAAAACAAAATATAACACTGGAAAAGTGTTACACTAGACAATATAAAATTAGAATGGAAAAACATCTTAGGTGGTTTGGCCATGCGTAAAAAGAAAAGTATGTAAAGTCATGAACTCCGTCGGGTACACTAAAACAAAACTACTGCTGAATCCATATAAAAAAGATATAGATTAAAAATATTTATCTATATACATAGTTCTAATAAAATGTCATTTATTTGTTTGTATAACTCGCCCACTTAGTAGGAAAAGAGTTGATTGTTGTTTTATTTATACTACATAAGTTGATGCTTTGCCAGAAATAAAGGGCAATTCTACACCCAAAGTCCTCCTTAGATATAGAAGTATATAATAACAAGACTATGTACTTAGTCATGTCATCATAATCATTAATTAAGAACGAGAAACCAGCTTTACAATGACATTCTGCAAGTAATAAGGTGCAAGCGACCCAACTAATGGTAATGAATGAGAAGCTTAATTTTACCTAGCATAGTGAATAAGCAGATTATCAGGCTTAAAATCACCATGAAATGCTAAAAAATGAGAACATAGACAATAATTGAAGAAATCCCAATCATTCGGATCTTTGGTTTGTGATTCAAACTCAATTGGGGTTCAGGTGTGTGTGATTTGTTCTGATTCCAAATGTGATTGTTTTTTTTTTGTTCCTTTATCGTGCCTGGTTTATGTAGATTACATGTTTGAGATTTTGATTCTATGGTTTTGAAGCTGAAAATGTCGCATAGAATGTTCAATTTTGATTATATTCTATCACCTTCAATTTCGATAGTGAAGGTTTGAAGCCTTGATTCGAAGGTAAGAAGCGATAGTTTTCAAGTTTATTGGCTGAATTAAGAAATTTGGGTGCCGTGCAGTTAACTTGTTTCTTTTTTAGCATTTATCAGTTGTTAATTATTGTCTGTGTTCTTATTTTAGCAATTCTATTGAAAAGTATTCCAAAGTGCATATTTTTTTGAACTACACTGTAAGCGCATCTGTTCAATCAGGTCCTATTTTTTTTAATACTTTGATATCTGATTTCTTGGCTGTCATTGGGATATGACCCGGTCATTTTATAAACACAGGTTTTGCTTGTTGTCAGCTCAATAAATTCTTATATGAATCAGATAAGATATTAACTGATTGATGAAACTGTCCTGTATGAACCACAATGATAGAAATAAAAATTTCCTTGGAGATGAATATACTTTGTTTTAAATTAAGGTTTCTTTTATATTGCATTCTTTCTCTTTTTTTTGCCAAAAATTTAATTTATTCAGTTAGAAATCAAGGTAACAAAGTCATTCTATTAAAGTCAAAACTTACTTATTTATTTGATGTAATTCCTAGGATACTGGTGCACGAAATTGTGATGTCCAGGCTCAAACTATTCCTGGCACGTGAGCAACTTGGTACGCGTAATCGTGATTACACATTCATAATTTGTCACAACTTCGATACAACTAACCAGCAAGTGCACTGGGTCG
>NC_029788.2:18248634-18249918 GCF_000816755.2 Arachis ipaensis
TTGCATTAATCTTTGAGGAACAGCAGAGCTCCACACCTTAATCTATGGAGTGTAGAAACTCTACCGTTGAAAATACATAAGTGAAGGTCCAGGTATGGCCGAGATGGCCAGTCCCCAAAACGTGATCAAAGGATCATAAGGTAATCCAAAGATGCCAAATACAATAGTAAATGGTCCTATTTATAATAAACTAGTCACTAGGGTTTACATGAGTAAGTAATTGATGCATAAATCCACTTCCGGGGCCCACTTGGTGTGTGTTTGGGCTGAGCTTGAGTGTGGCACGTGTAGAGGTCCTCCTTGGGATTGAACGCCAGTTTTAGTGCCAGTTTGGGCGTTCAACTCTGGTTTTGGCTCCTTTTCTGGCGCTGGACGCCAGATTTGCGTAGAAAGCTGGCGTTGAACGCCAGTTTACGTCGTCTATTCTTGGCCAAAGTATGAACTATTATACATTGATGGAAAGCCCTGGATGTATACTTTCCAACACAATTGGAAGCGCGCCATTTCGAGTTCTGTAGCTCCAGAAAATCCATTTTGAGTGCAGGGAGGTCAGAATCCAACAGCATCAGCAGTCCATTTTCAACCTCTGAATCTGATTTCTGCTCAAGTCCCTCAATTTCAGCCAGAAAATACCTGAAATCATAGAAAAACACACAAACTCATAGTAAAGTCCAGAAATGTGAATTTAACATAAAAACTAATGAAAACATCCCTAAAAGTAACTAGATCCTACTAAAAACATACTAACTTTTTTTTTCTGCAAGCTTTGTTCTTTGCTGCTTTTTCTTGCTTCAAGAAACATTTTTATGATTTTCCAGATTATCAAATAACATGTCTCCTAGTCATCATTCTTTCAAGAGCCAACATATTTAACATTCTTTGCTTTTTACCACACCAAACTTAGAATGTTGCTCTCCCTCGAGCAAAAGAAGAAAGAATAGAAGAAGAAGATATGGAGGAGATGGATGGGAGTGTGTATTCGGCCATATGGGTGGGATTGGGTAGGAGAGAGATGTTGAATTTTGAAGGTAGTGGGTGTATGGATGTGAGTGGTAAAGGGTTAATAGGGAAGAGTGTTTGTTGGGAATAGAGGATGATTGAGAAGAGAGAAGAGAGTGAGTGGAGGTAGGTGGGGATCCTGTGGTGTCCACAGATCCTGAGATGATCCTGTGAGGTCCACAGATCTTGAGGTGTCAAGGCATTTACATCCCTGCACCAATTTAGGCATGCAAAATGCCCTTGCACACAACTCTGGGCGTTCAGCGCCAGGTTGGTGCCCATTTT
>NC_029788.2:18249948-18289392 GCF_000816755.2 Arachis ipaensis
TTTTGAAAAAGATTTGATTTTTAAAATCACAATTAATGACTTGATTCATAAGAAATCACAAGATATGATTCTAGAACTTAAAGTTTGAATCTTTCTTAACAAGCAAGTAACAAACTTCAAATTTTTGAATCAAAACATTAATTGACTATGTTATTTTCGAAAATTTGATATAAAAATAAGAAAAAGATTTTTGAAAAATATTTTTGGAATTTTCGAAAATAACTAAGAATTTTGAAAAAAGATTTAATTTTTGAAAAAGATTTTGAAAAAGATAAGATTTTCAAATTGAAAATTTGATTTGACTCATAAGAAACAACTTGATTTTAAAATTTTTTGAAAAAGTCAACTCAAATTTTCGAATTTGATGAGAGAAAAAGGGAAAGATATATTTTTTTTTTGAATTTTTTATGATGAGAGAGAAAAACACTAAAAAGATGCAATGCATGAAAGTTATGGATCAAAACAATGAATGCATGCAAGAATGCTATGAATGTCAAGATGAACACCAAGAACACTTTGGATGTCAAGATGAACATCATAGACACAATTTTGAAAAATTTTTAATGCAAAGAAAACATGCAAGACACCAAACTTAGAATTCTTTAATGCTTACGCACTAAGAATTCAAGAATGCATATGATAAACATGAAAAGACACAAAAAAAATCATCAAGATCAAACAAGAAGACTTACCAAGAACAACTTGAAGATCATGAAGAACACTATGACTGCATGATATTTTCGAAAAAATGCAAGATGCATATGCAATTGACACCAAACTTATAACATGACTCAAGACTCAAACAAGAACACAAAGATATTTTTGATTTTTATGATTTTCTAAATTTTTTTGTATTTTTTCGAAAATTATTTGAAAAACAAAAATAAGGATTCCAAAATTTTTTAATATGAATTCAAGGAATCTTATGCTCTAAAGCTCCAATCAAAGGGTCAGGCTTGGCTCAATAGCCAGCCAAGCTTTAGTATGTAACTCAGACATGACACGCCTGGCATTCCTTACATTCAACAGCCAATTGGCTAAGAAAGATAAAGAAGCTCTTCTCTTGAGTATAAGAATTGAGACATGGCTTTACAGCCAGCCAGGCTTCAACATGCTTCATGAAACACTAGAATTCATTCTTAAAAATTCTGAAGCCATAGAATAATTTATTTTTGAAAACATTTTTTTTTCGAAAACAAAAGAAAAATTTTTGAAAGATTTTTGAAAAATTTTTGAAAACAAAAAAAAAAGAAAATTACCTAATCTGAGCAACACGATGAACCGTCAGTTGTCCAAACTCAAACAATCCCCGGCAACAGCGCCAAAAACTTGGTGCACGAAATTGTGATGTCCAGGCTCAAACTATTCCTGGCACGTGAGCAACTTGGTACGCGTAATCGTGATTATACATTCATAATTTGTCACAACTTCGATACAACTAACCAGCAAGTGCACTGGGTCGTCCAAGTAATACCTTACGTGAGTAAGGGTCGAATCCCACGGAGATTGTTGGTATGAAGCAAGCTATGGTCACCTTGCAAATCTCAGTCAGGCGGATATAAAATAATCATGGAGTTTTCGAATAATAAATAATAGAATAGGGATAGAGGTACTCATGTAAATCATTGGTAGGAATTTCAGATAAGCGAATGGAGATGCTTTTTGTTCCTCTGAACCTCTGCTTTCCTGCTATCTTCATCCAATCAGTCTCCCTCCTTTCCATGGTTGGCTTTATGTGATACATCACCACTGTCAATGGCTACTTTCGGTCATCTCTCGGGAAAATGATCCAATGCCCTGTCACGGCACGGCTATTCATCTGCCGGTTCTCGATCATGCTGGAATAGGATTTACTATCCTTTTGCGTCTGTCACTACGCCCAACACTCGCGAGTTTGAAGCTCGTCACAGTCATTCAATCATTGAATCCTACTCGGAATACCACAGACAAGGGTTAGACCTTCCGGATTGTCTTGAATGCCGCCATCATTCTAGCGTACGCCACGAAGATTCTGGTTAGGAGATCTAAGAGATATTCATTCTAGCTTATTTCATGTAGAACGGAAGTGTTTGTCAGGCACGTGTTCATAGGGGAGATGGTGATGAACGTCACACATAATCATCACCTTCATCAAGTTCTTGGGTGCGAATGGATATCTTAGAAGCGAAATAAGATGAATTGAATAGAAAACAGTAGTACTTTCATTAATCTTTGAGGAACAGCAGAGCTCCACACCTTAATCTATGGAGTGTAGAAACTCTACCGTTGAAAATACATAAGTGAAGGTCCAGGCATGGCCGAGATGACCAGCCCCCAAAACGTGATCAAAGGATCATAAGGTAATCCAAAGATGCCAAATACAATAGTAAATGGTCCTATTTATAATAAACTAGTCACTAGGGTTTACATGAGTAAGTAATTGATGCATAAATCCACTTCCGGGGCCCACTTGGTGTATGTTTGGGCTGAGCTTGAGTGTGGCACGTGTAGAGGTCCTCCTTGGGGTTGAACGCCAGTTTTAGTGCCAGTTTGGGCGTTCAACTCTGGTTTTGGCTCCTTTTCTGGCGCTGGACGCCAGATTTGGGTAGAAAGCTGGCGTTGAACGCCAGTTTACATTGTCTATTCTTGGCCAAAGTATGGACTATTATACATTTCTGGAAAGCCCTGGATGTCTACTTTCCAACGCAATTGGAAGCGCGCCATTTCTAGTTTTGTAGCTCTAGAAAATCCATTTTGAGTGCAAGGAGGTCAGAATCCAACAGCATCAGCAGTCCATTTTCAACCTCTGAATCTGATTTTTGCTCAAGTCCCTCAATTTCAGCCAGAAAATATCTGAAATCACAGAAAAACACACAAACTCATAGTAAAGTCCAGAAATGTGAATTTAACATAAAAACTAATGAAAACATCCCTAAAAGTAACTAGATCCTACTAAAAACATACTAAAAACAATGCCAAAAAGCGTATAAATTATCCGCTCATCACAACACCAAACTTAAATTGTTGCTTGTCCCCAAGCAACTGAAAATCAAATAGGATAAAATTAGTTGTTAATCCAACACTATGTTAATGTAAAATAAATTGAATGCTTCTAGGTTTGGGTAAAGTGGGGATAGAGACGCCAGTTCATTCCCTAGAACAAGCTAGGTAACGTAATTGATAATTTTTTATAATAGATCAGTTGTTCATTCCTTCAAGTTTTTCATTGTATGCTAATTTGTTTTTCTTTTTCAATGTTCATCTCAGGTGCAAGATTTACACTTTATTATTCCTGACTATTTTTTTTGAGTGGAGCAGTGATACACACCCGCTTTCTTATCAGCAGGTTAGTATTATGTACATTAAAATTGTACTTTCATAGATATTCTGATATTTTGGAAACCATGAGAGTAGACTGTTAATTATTTTTTTATTTTGCATATATATCAATTTTATAGTAATAACAAGCTACGTAGAATTTATTTTCCACATCAGTATTTAATTTTTTCTTTTTTAAATATGTACTATATCACCACTTTTACTAATACACCCCTTTAAAATAGCTGTGGCTTGGTCATACCGGCTTCAAATAGAAGGTTTTCTTTAAGACTTATTATTTTTACCTCCAATTGTATTTGACTTTTTTTTATTGCATTCTTGAATATATTAGATGCTTAAAATCATAGACACGTCTAGTGCATCAGTGAATTCTTTACTATAGTTGATGATTTACAGTGCCTGTTTCTTGTCTTCCTTACCTTTTGTATTCAGGCTAAGGGAGGGGGACTTGCGTTTTGAAAGGTGATCTGTCTGAACGAGCAGTTATTGATGGAAAAATGTCGCAGACACTGCTTGGTGTGGTGTGTTGGAGGGGAAACAAGAGAGGGACATGAATCCAGAACACTGTGAAACCATTGTAGGTCAAGAGAAAGAGGAAGAGGAGAGCATATAGTGAAGTGGGGAGAGAGAAGAGTAGATAAAGTAAACATATTTTAAAGTGAAGATATAGATAGATACATGAATTTCACAAAGAATGGGATCCAAAACTTTTTGCTACACTGTAATTATGGGAATATTAGTGACGATATAATTCAAGCTGTGTTTGACAATTCCAAATTAGAAATTTTTTTCTTTTTCTCCTTTCTTAGTAGTTGAAAGAAGCCTTATAATCATACATGTTAAATGGTTAGGTGAGTAACAGATTGATTATTAACCGACACAAGAATATGCTTTTCAAATCCCATTGCATTCGATATTCATTTGCTTCTTTCTTATAGTTACTTTACAATATGCACTTTGTTAAATTATGCAAAAGAATCTCAGCTTAACTTGTCACCATTGTAGACAGTATAACTGGGATTTTTCAAGAATAAATCAATTGACATTTTTATCACAGTAGCATAACAGGAAGATCCAGGCATGAATTTCACTAATGTATTTGTTCATCACTACATTTAAAACCCATTCATCAAAGCTTTAATATCTCATCTTAGCAATTGTATCCCTACCGAACCAAAACATAGAAACCATTTGTGTTATGATTTTATTCTGAAATTGGAACCCTCACTTATTTTCTATTATCATGTATTGTAAAAGGAAAGAACAGGGGGGAAATATACTAATCCCAGAATAATTTGCAGAATGATTTTTAAATATATAAAGAGCAGAAGCACTTTCTACATACATCCACAAATCCTAAATCCCTCATAGAAGTGTCACTAGACTTCTCGGGAAGACACCTTCTGATGTCACCATATGTCAGTATTCCTTCCAGAAAACCTTCTTGATCGACCACTAGCACACAGTTCTGGTGGCCATCATGAATGCATTGGATTGCATCTTTCAGGGTTGCAGATGATGAAACCTTCAGATAGCTGTCAGACATGGCCTGAGAAACCTGAAAAGAGCAATAATGACATTAATGAAGGCATAAAGTTGATGGACAAAAAAAAAAGGATCACATGTCAGCATTCTGCTGGAGAGTTAACAAGAGAAGGATTATTTTTATTGATTAAAAGCTTTTATCAACCTTAAGATTTTCGAGATGAAGTTCCTCGTCAATTGCTTCATGATCAGCAGCATCACCAACAACAGAGAGTTCTAAACCATCAGCAGCATTTGCCTGTCTCCAGTTATCTTCATTTTCATCAGCAGGTGAAACTGGAGAATATCCTTTAGGTGAGTTTCTTGTATCAGATTTGTTGTCAATTTCCTTCTTCCGGTTTGTCACAGAGGGAACCCATATTGCTAATCCAACAGCCCCCTAGGTACAAAGTTTACAGTAACACAGTACGACAACTGTAATCAATAAGAATTACAATAGGACAAAGTACTCCCTTTATAATAAAAATATTATGTAAAATCAATAAAATATTATGCCATAGAGAAACAATTTTCTTCTGCCTTGCTTTAACATAAGATACAGGGAAACAACCAATGAGAAAATGAGCATGTAAGAATATACCAAACATCTTCTCTTGTTCAGTCGAGGTAAAAGAATGCAGTTTGGAAATTTTTCATTTTGTTAAACATAAGAATAGGAGAACAGCAGAAAACTGCACATGCAAGACATAAAATAAACATTTAAAAAAAAAGGAGTTACTATTGATAGAACCAACTAACCTCTTCAGCTAACACTTCATTGTTTTTCATTGCATTGAGCCAAAAAGAAAGACAAAAGAGAAAGAAATAAAAGTAAAATAGCATGACAACAAAAGAGAAATAAAAAGACAAACCAGCAAAAGGAAGAGGTTACCCCTTTGTGCGATCATTACCTGAGAGAAATTTTATGATAGTTAAAATCAGCTCCACAAAAGAAATCGGAGTTGCTTGAGGAATGAGATTCCGTTTTAGTCCAAGAAAATGAGCCTGTTAAGATAAAGTACATACGATGAATGATAAATTAGGAATGCAGCAGAACATGAGTATACTATACAAAGGGGAAGTCAAGGAAGCAAGACTCAAGATGAAAATCATAAACTATGTCTATGGTGAGGTAGCAAGTTGGATTGTGTGTCAAATTTTAGTGGTGATTTGAACTTTGTGATCTATCTTGCGTAGCTGCTTTACCGGATTAAAAGTTTATGCAAGAATGATCCCTTTGCGGCTTTGCCCATTGGACTATTGGAGTGAGTTGATCACATTCAAGGTGATGATATCAAATTCTTAATCTCTCTATTAGATAAGGGAAGCACTTTTCAAAAGACCTAGGTGACCATAAATCTTGACAAGGACTGCAATTAGAGCACATCATCCTACGTACATCTCTGGGATTTTGAGAGTGCTTTAGAAAATATGAAATGAATGCAGTTTGATATTTAATCTTGTCTATCCATGAAAAAGAGTAAAAATAAAAAATCGTGTGTGCTTCTTAAATAGGCCTTGATGGCAAATAACATAAAATAAAATCTAGTCAATTTTGCCAAAAATGCCAAGCCATATGTATATTGGATTGAATAATTTCTGAATGTCTGATATATCATATGCTTAGCAATTGGTCTATGCATGACAAAAGAAAACTACAATTTGTGTTATGCTGCTGCATAATTTGGTTTTTCTTGTAGTAACAAGTGGCAATACAGCAATAGGCTTCTAAATTTGATATGAAATATTTATGTAAATTAGATGGTACATGACCAAGTAGGCACTGGTATTATTACATTAGTTCAGATTATGTGTTTGCTGTTTAAGATATCAAAAAATGCTTGTAGGTGCTGTTTGTAAGGATGATTTTAATAGAAAGGTTAATTTGACAAAACAGTGCATTCACTTCTTGATTGCAGCTGCAGAACTACACCTCAGGCTGCATGAGTGGGGCAAGAAGAGGGATACAAGCAGAAGGGTCAATGAAGGCACTTCTAGTGATGAGGGTACAACCCATGATTTGTCAACTTCAAGATAACATTAACAATTGCAACTTGGGAACCATTCAGAATCAAGGATTCTACCTTGGATTTTTATCTTGTTCTATTTAAGATACATTTAATTAGGATAGCATGAAAGCAAACTAATTTTTTTCTATTGTTGTTGTCTGCAATAAACCCAGCAAAGGGGTCTTATTGATTTATGCATCAATTTGAGTTAGACTTCTGCTTAAATATCATGTGATCAATTGCAATATTTCACATTGGCAAAATGTTAAATGAATTCAGGTTTCTGAAACAGACCAAGGCATACTTATAATTGTATTTGCAGACTAATATCTTCTTCTCTTGCAAGAATGCAAAATGAACATAATAACAGTGCAAAGTACATCTAACTAGCCATTAAACATATTACAAGCACAATGAAGTATTTTCATAATCCATCTTAAGAACAATGCCGTTTGAAATAAGATCATTACCTTAGTAATAGACTTTTGAGCACTCAAGCAAGCCACAACATCTTTCACCTCTGCAGTAACACCAAGGATTGGATGCAGTTAAAATATATACAGTTTTGGTATGTAATAATTCAATAGTTGAAAGAAACAGAAAAATTGATTCGAAACTTACTAGAGTAAAATTGAACCTTTTTATCTAACTTGCGATTGGACTTTGATTCCGCACTGCAAAAGCGAGAGAAGAACATAAATAACTACAAACTCCAGCTCAAGTCGCAAAGTAGATTTTAAATTTTGGGAACTAGGAAAACAAGGAAGGAGGGGAAGATATTAACTTTTCCCCTGGCCACGGACAGAGAAGCCAGCGAGGATGGGGACGACGTGCCGAGCTACCTAGGTTCCGGACAGAGGGAAGAGGAAGAAGCGGAAGCGCTGAGCCTGGGGACGCCGGCGGCAAAGAAGCTAGGACTAGGGTTTTGATGTCTTGGTTTGGGACTTTAGAGGAGGCATGAATGATTAGGAGAATTGGAGAAGATGAAGAACGATTGATTTTTTGTTTTTTTTTGTTTTTTATGTTTTGTTTTGCTTTAGGAGCACAAATGATTAGGAGGGAATTGGAGAAAATGAAAGAATAATTTTGATTTTTTGTTTTTTTTATATATTTTTGTTTTGTTGTTTAAATTATTGGAAACTATAAAATTAGGATTAATTGAATTCTAAAATTTGATTAATTTAAAAGGGTATTTTTGTCTAATCAAATAAAATGCAATAAATGCAATAAATGCAATCATGGAGAAGCTGTGTTTTTTTTAGGTAAATTCCATCTCAATGGCATTGAAGAATTGCTTTTCTTGTTATTTGATTTGATATTAAATATTTGAGGAAAGGGAGAAGAGGGTGTTCCAATCCAATATATGGGCAATTTCCAAATTTCCAATGATTGTGTATCCCATAAGTAGGATTCTGATTTTGCAATTTAGGAAATTTGATCTGTTGTGTGTGTTCATGGAATAATAAGTAGAGCCATTTATTTGACTCGTTGAAAGTCATGAATTATTTTGTGGATAAATTAAAATCTTGACTAGTCAGTAAAGATTTCAACTTGTATCACCTACTAAAGAACAAAATTTGTCTAAGGAAAGCCTATGAGTGTTGTTGCTTCAACAGGAATATTTCTAACTTAAACTTCATTCTATAATGCACTGAATATGTTTGTAATCTTACTCCCTTAAGCTGTGGATTTTTCATTTTTTGAGGTTTCAGATGTGTCTTTTTCTATTATTTTACATGTTTCTTTTTTATATATTCTGAATGTTTCTATTTCGTAAGTTTCAATTTTTTTTATGTTTTGAATTTTTTTTGTTAAAGATTTTGAATTATTTTTGTTATTGTACATTTGCAAAGTAAAAAACATACAAGAAGAAGATGACGACATCCGAAAATAGTCTTTACATGAGAGTTCTGGTTGTTGATGATGATCCAACATGGCTCAAGATCCTTAAAAAGATGCTCAAGAAATGCTCTTACCAAGGTAATTAGTAACTATTTCTTTTACTCATCATATCATTGCTATGGTTTGTTGATATTATTAGGGTCCAATTGTTAATATAATAAGGGATGATGTTTTCTTTCCTTTTCTTTTCTATTTTAGAATAGTTACAATTTCTTATTGCTGCTACGTGTTTATACAAGTGACTCGTATTACAAATAAAACAAGCATATCTTATATATCTTACTCTGAATCCGATCTCTTGTTTTTCAGTGACTACATGTTGTTTGGCAACCGAGGCTCTGAAGAAGCTTCAAGAGAGGAAAGATATATGATTTGGTGTGGATTATTTTTTAATGCAAATCGGATGTTCTAACTATGATATATGATTTGTTTTTGGTGGAATTCTTTTATGCAAGTTGTATGTTTCCTTTTAAATTTGTTCTAATTTTTGTCTTGATAGGTAGCAACAGTGATAATTTTGTGCATTTTTTTTATCTTTTGCAAATTAGTAGTGGAATTTTTATGTAAATTAGTTGATGATTATCAACTTGAGTTTTGCTAGTTGCTTAATTAGCTTGATGAAATATACATATATGGCTCCACAGCAATATGATTCACATTAAACTTGTGTGCTTAATTAATAATTTTACATTATTTATGCTTCAATTCATCGCGGCGCATGCATTGATACACATTATTCTTTTCAAATTGAATATTACTACTCTCTTTAATTTGCTTGCTTTCTTTTTGTTCAAATGTATATACTATGGAAGAGTTTCACCTAATAAAAAAAGGCATGCAAATTTTGAATGTGTGGGGTAAATGCTTCCAAATTAAATATTGCTATTTGTATATTATTTCTTATCCTTTGGGCGCACATTTCAATTGTTAATTTGGGAATAAATTTTCACAATTGCGATTAATAATTGAAGATTAAATATTTGCATTTTAACTTAAATAAACAATCTAATGAGTTCTTTAATATTTTCTCATTTTTTTATTATTTAATGGTGAGCATTATTTGATCTTCCGCAGTATAGTAGTAGCTTTTTTTATATAAACCAGTGGAAGTTTTTTTGTTTATTATGTTGGATCAAAAAGTAATAATTGGTATTTTTTATTTGATTCACTCTACACTTTTAGAAAATTTTGAATCAACACTAGTTATATAAGTTCTATTTGTGGAGGAAACAACTTGGGAGCTTCTGGTTAGTAAAAGTCAATTTTCCAAGTTTATATTGACAAGTTTTTAAAGAAATATATATATATTTTTTTTGGTTTACTAAAAGAAATTATTAGGAAGACAATGCACAAAAATCATATCCTCTCAAGACACTACCTATTAAGACACATCTACAAAAGACACTTCCATAAATAGATGTATAACAAAGACACTTCCATTAAAAAGACATATCATTTGAACACACTTCTAATAGAAGACACCTCCATTAAAAAGATATATCTTCTGAAGATATATTCACAAAAGACACTTCCGTTAAAGAAGACACATTTCTAGAAGACAAGTCTATTAAAAGACACATGTATAAAAAAGACACATCCTTTTAATAAAACATGCATAAAAAGACACTTCCATTGATAAAATTTACCACTTGAAGACACTTCCAATAGAAGACATATCCATTAAAAAGACATCTCATTTAAAAAGACATATTCTTTGATTACACATTCAAAAAAGACACCTCCATAAAAAGACACATGTAAAGACATATCCTCTGAAGTCACATTTACTAAAAGGCACTGTCATATAATCACACATGCATTAAAGTAGACGCGTCCAATGAAGTTATAAAGGGAATACACTTCCATAAAAGTTGCTTCAGAATAGTAACTCGTTAAAACAAACCAACTGTATGTCGGAAATAAAATGACACTTCTATTTTTGCTATCCTCGCTTGAGCCTGGTTTTTTTCCAGATCTCTCATCATGTCAGCAATATAACAGGATGAGCACCTTGACTCCAATTGTTTCTGTCAGCATATGAAGCGACCATGAGAGGGAAATAGAATCACAAATTAGGAAGCATCAACTAAATCAAAGGTACAAAGATAAGAAGAGATAAAGTGGCCTAATAGCAACCCCCATTAATCAAACGAAAACTATGGAACATTGAACTAAACCAATTGAATTTGGTTACTGAAAGCGTTACATATAATCTGAACCATAGAAAAGTGAAGAGCACAAAACTTTACTTGGAAGACACATCCAACTAAGTTTATACAGATAACACACATTAGTCTAACAAAGACACATCTAAGAAATTATTAGTCAAAAGACACAATCCACATCGAAAAATAGTATAGGTTTCAACTTTTTCCTTACCAAAAACCCCATATCTTTGAGGAAGCGTCGACTAAACCCAAGGTATAAACATAAGAAGAGAAACATTCTTTCAATAGCAGCCTCTATTAGTCACACAAAAATGATGAAACATTGACCAAATCACAATTAAATTCAGTTCATGACAAGCAATTTTAAGATTAGACACATTAATCTAGCAAAGACACTTCTAAATGGGTATTCACTCAAAAGACACACCCATGAAATATTTCAACATCAACATATACTAATCCAGCAAAAACAATAAGTGATAATTAGCATACTTAATATGAACAAAATAAATCATATTTAGTAACTGACAAATATCCATATAACATGAACAACGGAACATAGCATAAAAACAAATTTAACTTAAAGACCTAAACATGTTCTAGCCAGAGATTCTAATTTCATCAATTGAAATCCATATGATACTATACTTATAATAAGATCATGCAAGATACATAAATAAGTACTAACCAAGGAGGTCACTCAATAGCAGATTCACGGCAGTACAAGGTGAACCGGAGCAGCATGCGTACAGATCCGAGCACGGGTAAGGTGCCGTCGTCTGGACGGCTAGGTGGTGACCTTCAATCAAAGCTCGCCGATGGAAGACTTGTGTCACCACTGATGGAAGCTTGCCGGCGGAGGCTATAATGGGTGATGCAATTGCGGGTGGAATCGTTGGCAGCGCTGACCTGGATTGACGCCGGCGACGGGAATGCGTCGGAGGTTGACTGTCCGAAGACGCAGCCGTCACGGGTTTTGGGTGGGGGAAGGTGTTTTGCACGGTGAAAATCAATGTGAATTAGGTTTACTATTTGGTAAATTGGGTTAACCATGTGTAATTAGGGGTGTGTTAATTTATGATTTATGGGCTTTGGATCCAGCCCAATAGAAATTGGCAAAAGTTGGCAGACTCCTTCTTGGTAACGTAGCGGGGTTGTTAAGTTTATCCAAGTTCAAGTTTGGCTCATTTAATTTGTGAGCTCAATTCCAAGCTCAAGCTCGGCTCACCAGTTCAACTTGTCGAGCTCGAACTCGAACTGGCTTATGAACTGGTTTGACTTACTTCCAATTCTAGTTTGTGTCAATATAATTTATGTTTAACAATTCTATACCAAAATTGATTTTGATAAATGTTGGATAACCTTTTAATTTCCTAGCTAATTCTCTGTTCAACTACATTAAGAATACAATATACATCATAACAAAAAATATCCTGCTAAGACCAAATAATTTCTTTTTGGTTTAAGATAGTTACTCTAGGGTGTTAAAAATTATTTTCTTCTAATCACAAGATCATGGACACAATAAATAGGAGAACAAATATATTAGGAAGTTACAATTCAACTATTTAAATATCTAGGTTGGCTATTTTCAAATGTAAGACATACTCAAATTCCAAAAATTTGATCTAGAGATGTCAGAACAGGAATGGTGTATTCGGTGCAATTCAATGATCTTTTTCTCATTCATCATTCAACTGGTTCGTCCACTTCAAAAACCTTCCTCAATTTCTCTTCATCTGATTCGAAAACCTTTCTTGCCTGTTTCAGCTCTTCATTCATAGACAACAATTCTGTACATCGATTAAGTTTTGGCAAATCCTGCAGCACAGCAGCAGTAAAAAAGTTGGGATTAATCCTGAACAAAAATGTTCAATCATGTATTATAATGTAAGGTGCACTGGCCTAAATCAAGCTATCGTGTATCAGAATGGTCACAATACAAATATTTTGTAGTATGGAGTCACACAATTTCAGATATACCAATAATTTTTTATATTTCTTAACAGTTACTGTGTTGTATTACACAATGTCACAATGATCCTTTAATGGTAAAGAGTGAAGATTGTATGAGCCTTAACCTGTTTTGATAGATATATTTAGGGTTAAAAATAATTTAAGAAACACGGCTACATTAAATGCACCTTCTTGCATGTTTCACACACTTGACTTTTAGTTTAGTTTCAACTTGCGGATTGGTTGACAAAAACTTTAAAAATCTAGCATAAAAAACTGAATTGGATTAATTTTATGGATACTTGAAAGTTTGAACAAATTATGAAGAATTAGCCATTTAGCCTCTTAATCCATGACAGTACAGCTTCATATATCATGCCTCAAAGCAATTGAAGAGCAAATGGGACAAGATTTCAATGAGTGATTTCCTTTGAGATATTTCATTCAACGCAGAAGCTAAAAGAACTCCAGAGAGTTCGAGAATAGAACATAATCTTCAATTCTTCATGATAATTATTTGAAATTCTTTTATGAACAAAGAAGTACCTTGCGAATCAAATAAAGGAAATCCTCAACTGATAGTTTCCCTCTCTGTGATCCAATATCTTGAGCTTTATGTACCTTCGTAAGAAAAAATTTCAAAGCACAATAACAACAAAAAATTCAAATTAATCCAGAACACC
This sequence comes from Arachis ipaensis, assembly GCF_000816755.2. Classification (NCBI taxonomy): domain Eukaryota; kingdom Viridiplantae; phylum Streptophyta; class Magnoliopsida; order Fabales; family Fabaceae; genus Arachis; species Arachis ipaensis. The sequence goes on from NC_029788.2 coordinate 18,263,509, forward strand.
GTAATTCAGTTGAACAAGAACAATGAAAAATTAGGTTGAAAAAATAAATAAATAAATTTGGTTACCAATTCCGTGACATATTCCACAATAATATCCTCCATAAGCGCCACACTTTCAGGAAGAGGCTAATTGTGCAAAACATAAAATAGTTCAAAGTTTAATAGCCATTAAATTCACATCCCAAAAAGTAATTAAGAAATTAAAGAAAATGGTTTAGGTCACTTACATTGGGATCATCTCCAAAGCCGTACATCATATGCTGCACTGTATTAGCAAGCATAGAGAAAATTATTAGTGACAGTTACATGCATAACTTGCAAAGAACTTTTTTTTTTTCCTTTCTCTTCAAAGAAAAGGAAAAAGAAAACAGAAAATTGCAACGAAAAAAGAAGGTTGGATAGGGGTGATTACTGACGTTCTTTTTGGAAAACTCCTCTTTTGCGCTTTGAAGAAGTTTCGGAAGGTTGAGAAGAAGCAATTCTTGGTTTCGACGAGCTTCCACCACCGTAACTGCTCATTCTTCCGCACAAGAAGAAGAAGAAGGAATGAACGACGATGAGTTTCTTTCTTTCCACTTCACAAGCCGGTTTTTCTTTTTTGTGTGTGTGTGTGACATTTTGGGCCTAGATTTTATGTTTGGGCTTCTGATATTCTTGGGATTACTAGGATAGCACCTAGAAGTCCAGTTTTTTTATAAATCCAACTTCGGCCAAGGTGAAACGGATGGCTCACATTAGTAGGATAATGAATTAATGATGTTTTTCACCTGTAGCCTTTAATTTATTTTATGATGATTTTACTGATTCTAGTTCAAACACTTCACAACCATTTTTTGGTTAGGCTGAATTGGGCGACGGTTGGCATAAAACTCATTAAATTGTAACGAACCTTTCCTTAAGCCTTAACCACAAATACCTAACTTCATAACCACTTTCGTAACTATTTATTGAACCTCTTACCTGTATGCTGCATCTATTATTGCTTTTATCCCCAAACTATATTCCTAAATCCCGATGCTATACTATACTATTGTTTACGTACACAAAAAAAAAACAGGTTAATGAAAAAAAGAAAAACGTTCGGACAGATCACCTTTCAAAACGCAAGTCCCCTCCCTTAGCCTGAATACAAAAGGTAAGGAAGATAAGAAACAGGCACTGTAAATCATCAACTATAGTAAAGAATTCACTGATGCACTAGACGTGTCTATGATTTTAAGCATTTAATATATTCAAGAATGCAATAAAAAAAAAGTCAAATACAATTGGAGGTAAAAATAATAAGTCTTAAAGAAAACCTTCTATTTGAAGCCGGTATGACCAAGCCACAGCTATTTTAAAGGGGTGTATTAGTAAAAGTGGTGATATAGTACATATTTAAAAAAGAAAAAATTAAATGCTGATGTGGAAAATAAATTCTACGTAGCTTGTTATTACTTGTTATCTATAAAATTGATATATATGCAAAATAAAAAAATAATTAACAGTCTACTCTCATGGTTTCCAAAATATCAGAATATCTATGAAAGTGCAATTTTAATGTACATAATACTAACCTGCTGATAAGAAAGCGGGTGTGTATCACTGCTCCACTCAAAAGAAATAGTTAGGAATAATAAAGTGTAAATCTTGCACCTGAGATGAACATTGAAAAAGAAAAACAAATTAGCATACAGTGAAAAACTTGAAGGAATGAACAACTGATCTATTATAAAAAATTATCAATTATATTACCTAGCTTGTTCTAGGGAATGAACTGGCGTCTCTATCCCCACTTTACCCAAACCTAGAAGCATTCAATTTATTTTACATTAACATAGTGTTGGATTAACAACTAAATAAACAATGATATTGATGGAATCATCAAAGAAACAACACCTTTAAGAAGATAGATAATGAGATATATGGAAAGATACATATATGAATCGTTCATGTAACAGATGAATTTGAGAAACATAAGACATAGCATACTAAGATATCTAGGACCTAATAGGTAAACTATAAATTTAACCATGACAACCAATCCTTTAATTTCATTGTTATAAATTATCTTTGCAATTAAAGAGGCAAATTCGGCCTGTGCATCTGTTTTTCACCAACTTGAAAAAGGGAGATATCCATACAAGTTCTCAGTGAGCATGAAACAATAATCACATGTATCCTAGGAATTACATCAAATAAATAAGTAAGTTTTGACTTTAATGGAGTGACTTTGTTACTTTGATTTCTAACTGAATAAATTAAATTTTTGGCAAAAAAAAGAGAAAGAATGCAATATAAAAGAAACCTTAATTTAAAACAAAGTATATTCATCTCCAAGGAAATTTTATTTCTATCATTGTGGTTCATACAGGACAGTTTCATCAATCAGTTAATATCTTATCTGATTCATATAAGAATTTATTGAGCTGACAACAAGCAAAACCTGTGTTTATAAAATGACCGGGTCATATCCCAATGACAGCCAAGAAATCAGATATCAAAGTATTAAAAAAAATAGGACCTGATTGAACAGATGCGCTTACAGTGTAGTTCAAAAAAATATGCACTTTGGAATACTTTTCAATAGAATTGCTAAAATAAGAACACAGACAATAATTAACAACTGATAAATACTAAAAAAGAAACAAGTTAACTGCACGGCACCCAAATTTCTTAATTCAGCCAATAAACTTGAAAACTATCGCTTCTTACCTTCGAATCAAGGCTTCAAACCTTCACTATCGAAATTGAAGGTGATAGAATATAATCAAAATTGAACATTCTATGCGACATTTTCAGCTTCAAAACCATAGAATCAAAATTTCAAACATGTAATCTACATAAACCAGGCACGATAAAGGAACAAAAAAAAAACAATCACATTTGGAATCAGAACAAATCACACACACCTGAACCCCAATTGAGTTTGAATCACAAACCAAAGATCCGAATGATTGGGATTTCTTCAATTATTGTCTATGTTCTCATTTTTTAGCATTTTATGGTGATTTTAAGCCTGATAATCTGCTTATTCGCTATGCTAGGTAAAATTAAGCTTCTCATTCATTACCATTAGTTGGGTCGCTTGCACCTTATTACTTGCAGAATGTCATTGTAAAGCTGGTTTCTCGTTCTTAATTAATGATTATGATGACATGACTAAGTACATAGTCTTGTTATTATATACTTCTATATCTAAGGAGGACTTTGGGTGTAGAATTGCCCTTTATCTCTGGCAAAGCATCAACTTATGTAGTATAAATAAAACAACAATCAACTCTTTTCCTACTAAGTGGGCGAGTTATACAAACAAATAAATGACATTTTATTAGAACTATGTATATAGATAAATATTTTTAATCTATATCTTTTTTATATGGATTCAGCAGTAGTTTTGTTTTAGTGTACCCGACGGAGTTCATGACTTTACATACTTTTCTTTTTACGCATGGCCAAACCACCTAAGATGTTTTTCCATTCTAATTTTATATTGTCTAGTGTAACAATTTTCCAGTGTTATATTCTGTTTTCTGGCAGCGTTGAAGTTATTGTTACTGCGATTTTCAGTCTCAAAAAGCCACAAGTCCTACAAATATATAGTAAAATTAAAACTACCACTTAGATAAAACAACCTTGTTATGTTTACCACTGAAGATCCAGACCATGATGTTTTTACCTTTTAGATATTGATTGAGATAAAACCGACATGCAAATGCAAGCAAATATGAGCTGAGAGAGTTTCTTGTTGTTTAGTGTTTATATTATGCATGTTCCAACTAAGTACTTTGTAAATGCTTTGCTTTTGTAGACAGTGCTCATTTCTGGTTTTGCTACTTTTCAATAGAATTGCTAAAATGAGAACATAGACAATAATTAGCAACTGATAAATGCTAAAAAAGAAACAAGTTACCAGCACGGCACCCAAATTTCTTAATCCAGCCAATAAATTTGAAAACTATCTCTTCTTACCTTCAAATCAAGGCTTCAAACCTTCACTATCGAAATTGAAGGTGATAGAATATAATCAAAATTGAACATTCTATAGCGACATTTTCAGCTTCAAAACCATAGAATCAAAATCTCAAACATGTAATCTACATAAACCAGCACGACAAAGGAACAAAAAAAAACAATCACATTTGGAATCAGAACAAATCACACACACCTGAACCCCAATTGAGTTTGAATCACAAACCAAAGATCCAAATGACTGGGATTTCTTCAATCCCAACCCAGCCACGTGCATGTTCCGTTGTGTGGTCTGAGAGTTCAATCCCAAATGTGAAAAAGAGAGACACTTGGGTCAAGGGATGGTGAAAGACGTCATTTTGAACAAACCCCACAAATCAAAAACCGATTTTTTTAGCTGCTGAGCTCAAATCACAGTGTGATCTAGCGAAGTGGGTGAGCGAGAATATAAGGATTCTTTGTGGCGATGAGGTCGAAGAAGGAATGGAGAATGGTGTGCGAGGAAATGGAGAAAAACTTGCAATGAATGATGGAAACTACGAAGGAGGAACACTGGTTTTAACAGTGTGTGGCTTTGGTTTCGATGATTCCAATGAAAAGGGAAGAAAACATCAGCGTCACGGTTTCAAGTTTCAACTAACTTGGAACAATAAAATCCTACCTTTGTTAGAACTCACCAAATCATGAAGCAGCTTCTGATTGCGCGAAGGAGGCTGACGGCGACACTCGAAGCAAGAAGACGACGAGCCCCAGGACCTGCTGCTTCTGCCGCCGGCGACGAAGAGCGCAACGAAGGCGCGCGACTATGTGCAAGACGATGACGAGACAGAGAGCAACGGCGACGCCACGGTGAGAAAGATGAGAGAGCCCGAGCTCCAGGGGGAGAGAGAGATACGAACAGGAGGGAGGAACTTGAGAAGATGAAGTGGGTTTCTGTCTTTCTGAAACCAGATTTCAGAAGGAATTTTTTATTTTTTTTTTTGTTTTTTAGATATATTTTTGTTTTGTTGTTTAAATTATTTAAAAATATAAAATTAGGATAGGATGAATTCTAAAATTTTAATGTTGGATAATTAATATTTTATATTTATTTACATTTGAATTAATATTATTTTTTAATTAAAAATATTGACTCTCTTTCTTTAACGTATAAAATCTAGAAAATAAACTATAACAGTATAACCTTCGATTGCCTTTATATAAAGTCCATAATAAAAATAATTAAATAATTTAACAAATTTAACTAAAGTTTTATTAACTGTTTTTTAACTATGTACTTCACGTCAATATGTGAGTCTCCATTTAACAACATACCTCCCAAATACGTAGTTTGGAGTAGTTGATGACGTAGTAGGCCATGGCAAACTGTGTGTGGTTCTCAGGTGGATAAAGAGGTTCGATCTCACGAAGAATGCACCCTTGAGACTCCAATATCCTACGGTGCTCTTCTGGTACATCAGGTAGAACAGCGACCACCAATGGGTACGCACTCTTCACCTTCCTCAACCCTTTTGCCAAACCCACCACACCTTTCACGTAATCACCGTTCCCTGCCAGGAACGTCACGTACGCACAACTCGGAACACTCGCCTGTTTTGTGATCCCTGCCGCACCGGATTTCACACTGCCCTGAACTAGTTCTGGGGTAGCCATGTGTAACTAATTGAAGAGAACAATGAAACAGAAAGAGAGCACTGCACAACAATGTTTTGTTTTCAGGTTGATTGTCAACTCTTTCCTAGCATGTTCGGAAGAGGGAGGGTGTATATATAGAACAACGAAATGGGTTCTACGGTTATACCGTTGTTTATTCTGATGTTACAATAATCCTTTGCTAAATTAACAATTAGCATTTTTTCACCTGAATCACATGTAGCTGTTTATTACAATTTATTGAATCTAAGGTTTCAGTTTATTTGTTAAACAATTTGAAGAAATAAAATATTTCAACCACAAGGGTAGGGCGTGGTCCCTTAACAAAATTAAATGGTAGGAGGTTGGATCACCATTACCATCGAGTACGGTCATATCATGGTTCAAAACTTTACCTTAAAGTTTTATGCTAATGGTCATGATTTAAAATTGTAACCTAAAGTTTAATGAAATAAATATGACTATAGTTATATCCATGTTTATCATCTTAGCCAAAAAAAAAAAATTATGACTTTAGCTTTGAAAACCGTGATCAATGACTACACTCGTATTATTTATTGTTAAAATGGGGACTTATTAGTTAGGTATTTGCTACGGTACGATGATAAATTCATACGTACCGATACGTTTAAAATATGGACAAATAATAACAAACCACGTGGAATTTATTTTTCACATCAACATTTAATTTTTGTTTTTTTAAATATATTATATCACCACTTTTACTAATACACCCATTTAATTAAATAAAAATAAAAAAATATTTTTTATTTAATTTTATAAAAAGTCTTAAATATCCTTCTTTTATTTAATTAGACAAAAATATCATTTTAAATTAACGAAATTTTAGAATTCAATTAATCCTAATTTTATAGTTTCAAATAATTTAAACAACAAAACAAAAACATATTAAAAAAACAAAAAATCAAAATTTCTTCATCTTCTCCAATTTCTCTAATCATTCATGCCCTCTCTAAGCAAAACATATCAAAGAAACACAAAATCGATCGTTCTTCGTCTTCTCCAATTACCCCTGTGAAGCAAAGCAGTGAAAATTTCAAACCAAAACCCTAGGTTCTTTGCCGCCGCCGTCCCAAATCAAGTGGAGGGTTGGATTCTTCCGGAGGCACGCTAACGCTTCGATTCTTCCTTCTGGGGTTGGTGTAAGATTCAATATACCATCTTTGGTGAGAAACAAATTAGAACTACAATCATCAACGGAACATGGTTACATGACAAAAATAAAAGAACTCAAAATTCTTATAATAATGATTCTGTAGTTCATCCACCTCATTATTGATTAATGGATGGATGGATTCAAACATGTGAAAACCAGAAAAGCAAAATAAAATTGGAACTCAAAACCAAACGAATGAAACGAACTCAATGGCACAGGTAGCAAGCAAATTAAGAGAGATTTCATATACAAAACAACCAAATTAAAGCATTCGTAGCTTAATATATATGATCTTACACCTATCTACAGCCAGATAGGGAGCCAAATCTTTCCTTGGATTTTAAGTGTTTGATTCTGACAGAAGATGAGTGTGGAAGTTGTGGAACTGGAAGTCTGGAACATTAAACTCATTGTGCATGTCTATGAAGAACTTATCAACAATGTCCAAATAAACAGAACTTATCAACAATCTCAACAACAATGATTGTATGCGGACAAAAGTTTAGACCAATTCTTTTCTCCAACTTCAGCGACGGCACTTCCATCAACCCCAGAAGGAAGAAACGAAGCGTTAGCGTCCCTCCGGAGGAACCCAACCCTCCACTTCATTTGGGATGGCAGCGGCGAAGTACCTAGGGTTTTGGTTTGAAATTTTCAATGCTTTGCTTCATAGGGTAATTGGAGAAGAAGAACGATTAATTTTTTGTTTTTTTGATATGTTTTGCTTAAAGGTAGCATGAATGATTAGAGAAATTGGAGAAGATGAAGAAATTTTGATTTTTTTATTTTTTTAATATGTTTTTGTTTTGTTGTTTAAATTATTTGAAACTATAAAATTAGGATTAATTGAATTCTAAAATTTTGTTAATTTAAAAGGATATTTTTGTCTAATCAAATAAAAGAAAGATGTTTAAGACTTTTTATAAAATTAAATAAAAAATATATTTTTATTTTTATTTAATTAAAGGGGTGTATTAGTAAAAGTGGTGATATAATATATATTTAAAAAAAATTAAATGCTGATGTGAAAAATAAATTTCACGTGGCTTGTTACTATTTGTCTTTATTTTTAACGTATCGATACATATGAATTTATTAATGTACCGTAGCAAATATCTTAATTAATTTGTACGAAAAATATTTTGAGTTATTGTGAGTCAAATTTGATCCACTTAATTAAATGAAAAATACAAGGTCAACTAATCCAATATTGATGAAGTTTGAATGAGACAGAGAAGAGTAATTTGAGATAATAAAATTCTGTATTTGCATGAATTGCTATTATTGTGTCTATCATGATTAAAGTTACAGCATTTATACTCTTGCACTAATAACGCATTGGGCAGAATTAATTACACATAAATGGATCAAGAATTTACAACAGAAAAGGGAGAGAAATAACCTAACTTAACTTGTGTGCTTCAGTTCCTAAGAAGTAATTAAATTCACCAAAATCCTTGAGAAAAAAAATATTATTTAATTGAGTGATAGTAAATAAATTATCAGTTATTATTCTATAGTATATAACTATAGAATAATTTTCAGTTATTAAAATATAAACATTACACAAGAATATATAAAATAAGCTGATTATCATGTTTAACAAATAAAGAATGATCTAACTTGACTTTTAGAAAATCAAATTAAGCCAATGTGGTGGATAAGTTAAGCATTCTTGACCTTGGTGCTTGCTTAAGTCCATATAAAACTTATGTAATCGATAGACTTGAATATTAGCATCTTGTACAAGAGTCTAGCTAGTGGTTGTTTCATCAAAACAAGTTCTTGCAAGTCCCCATTTAAAAATACATTGTTGAAATCAAATTGGTGAATTTGCCAATAATTTTTCAATGCAATAGTAAGCACAATCCGAATTGTTGTGGATTTAATAACAGGGGAAAAAACCTGATCATAATCAATGCTCTTAATTTGATGATTGTCTTTGGCAATCAAGCGGGTTTTATATTTCAATATATCACTATCACTATAAAAAAATGATGAATATAGTTAGATTTATCAACGGAATGTATCTAACGGTATAAATGATGTCAAAAAAATTATTGACAAATTATTTTGTCCGATGGTAATTACTAGTAGATTTTGCATTGGAATTTGCAATAAATACGACAAAATAAGCGGTTCATTATTGTCGAATATTTTCAACGGTAATTTTTGGTGTATATTATGTTTTGTGGCGCCCATTTATTGTTGGATTTGCTTGCCGATAAATCTATAGGTAAGCAAATTTTTTTTTTTACAATTAATGCACAATTAGTAGTCAAATTTAATTTCTTTTTTTTACAAAATTAGTGTACAAATTCTAATACCAGAAATCAACTAATGATTTTAAATATCAAGGGTTTGAAGTGAAAGAAGTAAAATACAATGACATACACATAAAACAAATAAAATTCCTAAACTCTACAGATCCCAATAATCGTCGTCATCATCTTCACCCTATTGAGGCGGCGGATTAGGTGGTGACGTCGGTGCCCCACCAGCAGCGACGCTGCCTCTAGCACACATCTGCTCGTTGTATACCGCCATCTGCTCTCAGCTCGCAAATATTCTAGCCGCTCCAGGTCCTCCTTTAGCTATAGCCCGAGGGAATCGGTGGCTCCCACGCATGTAAGAAGCTCGTTGTACCTCTCGTCAGACTGCTGAGCTTGTTGGTGAATCTCCTATGTGAGCTTCTGCACCTAATCCCTCAAATCGATGACTTCCTCGGGATCGGCAGGGCTGGTGGCAAAGGCAGAGGCAGACGCGCCCGCCAACGAGGAGGAGCGGAGGCCACTGGCGAAAAGACGAAGCCGCCAATGTGGAGGTGCGGAAGATGCTGGCGAAGAACGACCCCAACCTGTAGACACGATTCTTGTAGAGCTCAAAGGTGGAGTCACGCCAAACCCTATCAGGATCGACGGTTTAGGCAACAGACCTGGGGTTGTCCCCCTAGGCTGAGATTGCTGGGTCACGGTCTCCAATCTCTGCGTATAGTCCTCCTGTGTAACGCACATTGTGATTAGGATGACAGTTAATTGACTTTAAACCGGATACATTTCAAACATATAATTAATTGAAAACTTACATAATGAGCCACAGACTGCTCATCAGCAAATCTTTCTTGTGGTCTTCAATGTATGAGTATATTTGAAGGTCTCTGCCAATGTCGCCTCATGTTCCAATGACTTAGACTACACATATTGAAACCAAGTAATAAAATAAATCAAGTAACAACGAATTCAAGTAATAATTAACAAAGATTAGCAAAGTACATACCAAACTGCTCTTCGTTTTCATGAAAGTTGTCGACTCACCGGTATACTTCGACAACCACAGCAATGCCCTGTTAGCTCTATTCGTCATACGGTGACGCCTGAATCCCTCATTAGTACTAAAATGGTTGTCCAGTGCCCTTTTAATATCTGGACGGATCCAAATTGTGAGGCAGTTGCGCCCCTCACGAACATCCTACATCATATGCTGAAGTTGTCTAGCTATTTAGTAGTCGTAGATCTTCCTAATCATGTTTCCTATCCTATATAAATTTCTCATGTACAAAGTAATTCAACAACATTAAAATACAGTTAATTCAAAAACATTGGGTTCTTACTACCCACTTTTGAAACCATCGCTATCTGGTCTCAGCAAGGATCTTCGTATAGCTTGGTCATGGGTTGTCGTACATGGACTTAATCACATTGGATAGCTCCTGTGTATATGCATTGTTGTTTGGTGCAAACCTATCAATGAAAAACTTAAGATTAGCAAACACATAAAACTTAACAAATTCAGAATAGATTGTAAAATGAAAGACATTAAAGTAGTACTCACGCCGACATAACATTAGGCCAAATCGTCATCCGTATAACGGGCGGTGGTGGAGGGGCATCTGATTGGGACACATTAGAGGATTCCAGCGCTACGGTTTCTATCGTTGGATTTGGAGGGGGGAGTAGCAGAAGGAGCCACACAGTTGGGGTTCAGGATCATGATGAACTGCTGGTCTGGTTGACCTTCCTATGACGTTACAGGGGTCGACGGAGTAGTCGGGATAGAGGGCGATGACTGAGAACTCCCTGGGATACTAGTGGAAACCCTCTCTCAACCACGACCACGAGGCCGACTCGTGATACATCTGCTACCTGTTGTCTAACACTAATCAGCATATACAATACAAATCCTTCAACATCTATATTGTTTCAAAAAAATTTTGACATAACCTCCCCTAAAATTTGACATATATCCACCTTTACGGCTCCCACAAATTCAACCAATCTCAATCCACAATATCAGTTAAAACTCAATTAAATTCACCAAATCTAAAAATATTAATACATATACAAAAGACAACAATAATTCATGGTGAATTTGTGCAAAAGTAAAGTTTTTAAGTGTGATATGTAGTGATTGAAAGTAAGTTCACAAACAAACTAATGTGGCATTATATCACTACATACAATCAAAAACTCAATTATTACAAGAGACATATTATCAAATACTTGGTATTCAAAAGCATTAAACATATCAAATAGCACAACCAAGCATTCTTTCAACTCTAATTGACAAGAAGTCAACATTAACAATATACTAGCTACAATAATTCACAATATTTCCAACAGAATATCCAAACAAACAATTTTAATTGATTAATTCATTCATAATTCTAAACACTTTTCAACAACTTAAAATATAATACTTTAAATTTAACCTATCTTAACAACCTAAATCCCCCTAAAAGTAAAAATTAAATCTAACTCGAGCATAATACTAATTAACAACTAAAACCTATAATAATACTAAGGATAACTAAAACAAAGATTGAGATTAATATTAAAATAAAGAAGAACCTAGAATGCAAGAGTAGAGAAGAGAATAGAGAAGGGGGCGGCGGCAGTACCGACGATAGCAGCAACGGGAGAATGTTAGTGGGCCGGCGAAAGTGGGAGAGGGTTAGAGAGAAAGTGGGCAATAAATGGTGAGTAGAGAGGAGGCGGCGATTCGAAATGAAGTGGGAGATGGTTCATACTTCAAATTTTAGGGCTCGTTACCGTCAGATTTACTGGCGGATAAATCTGGCATGCATTGCAGGTCAAAAAAATGCAGCGTTCCACTAATTGGGTTTACCGGAAGAAACATCCGCCGGTAAATCCTATGCTTAATTTTGCACCTATTTTTCCCATTTTCTCTCCAATTATTGCCGGCAAATTTATCGTCAGAAACGAAAATCCACTAGTAATGATTTGACCTTACATATTTGACACCTAAACTGTCAGTAAATCCGCCAGTAAAGTCAACGTTAATTTGCGATGCTAAATTCGACGGTATTCAGAGTTTTTCTTGTAGTGCCCTAGGGTGGCATTTGATGGCATAAATCCATCGACAGCTAATGACTTTGGAGTTTTTGGGAGCAGGAGTAGTAACAATACTCCATGTTTTTGTTTTAAAGAGAGCAGTAAGTTCTTAAATCATGGCTTGACGCCAATGTAAAGATTTTAAACCCTGATTAATACTAGTAGGAACATTATTAATTAAATCTGGTTGTGTGTAGGTCAAGGCAGTGTATAATTTTGGTTTTTTAATACTCGATTTCAACCAGGTTTGCATAGGTGCTTATTTGAAATAATTTGAGTTTTCGGTGTACTACCAAACTGGATTTCTATTCCTAATATTGGAATGCTATCAGAATAAAACTGAGTATGTACAAGAGTAGTTTGATTTTGTGAAAGTGAGGTAGGGGGAGTAGGTGTCTGAGGTTATTCTGCATACTGTGAATGACAATGTGATGATGTAGAATTGGTATGATGAAGATTATGAGTAGAGATGGATTGAAGAATGGTGACAATTTGGTTTTGAGTAGAGTTATTGGAAAGGGTATAAGTAGAGGGAGTGCTTAGTGGAAACACTAAAGAAGTGTGAGGAAACTGATTTTATGCTTTAGGTGCTGGATCAGTAACAAATAATTCACTATAAGGGCGTGTTGTTTCTACACGCCTTCGAAGCCTCATCCAGTGTTAAAAGTTAGCGTGTTGGAGTGGGCGTGCCACATACCCAAGAAGTTGCTTCCTAGGGACTTAGAAAGAGTGGCGTGCAACAAGCCAATGGGTGGGTGTGCCACACGTCCAAGACCCAAGAATCCACAAGTACTTCATGTATCACCCATGCCCACATTGCATGCAGAAGGATTAAATTACTAAGTTTTGGACCTGAATCACAATGAGAATTGAATATTAATTGCAGAATATTTGATCTAATTTTTTTTAATGAATTTTGAATTTGAATTTTAGGTTTTGTTTTAGGTTTAGTATAAAAGGCTCCTGAAAAACTTGAACATGACCTTTTGGCTATTTTTCAGATATTGTTTTTGGTTTTGAAGCTTAGCATGAGTCATTAATCTCTTTGGTCAAGATTAGGAACTCTATTGATTCTAATGGATTAATGTTATAGCTTTTCTATTTTTGATTAATACATTGATGTTTTTTAAGAAAGAGTTTTCGTTTTTCATCACAAGAATTTGAAGATATTGGGAAATAGTTCTAATCTTAACTGAATTCTAATTATCATATTGGAAAACTTGGTTTTGGAATTAAGCTTGAAAATTCCTTCTCACAATTCTTTTTAAGTTTTGAAATTAGACTTGATAAGTGACATCGAATTTACTATGGTTAACTCTTGTGAATTGTAGGGTTTATAAATTAGTGAACGTACTTCACCTCTTTTCATAATCAATTAATCAAGGAATTAATGGTTTATTAAGTTAAGAGAAATTGAATTATCAAGGGATTGTGATTTGATTACTAATGATTTGCCATAGATATATCTTGCATGATTAAAGTAGAGAGTGAAAAACATTCTTCCTGAAGTTCAACATCTCTAAAATGTTAACTCTTTTAATCATATTACTCTTTTAATCATTTACTGTTTGCCTTATTTTATTCACTAATTTTGTGTTAACGAATTCTAAAATTCTAAATTTTGATTGCCTGACTAGATTAACCAATTGACCATTGCTTGCTTAGTCCGTTAATCCTCATGAAAATGATAACCCACTCCCGTAGTATTATTTGATATGACTCGGTGCACTTGTCGATAGTAGTTTGCGACAATCTGCATCAAGTTTTTGGTGTTGTTGCCGTGGATTAATTGAAATTAACAACAAACCAATTAATTTATTACCTAGATTAGACTTTTTTTCTTTTTGTTTATTTTTTGTTATTTACCTCACTGGGAATTCCCTTCACTTTGACGTAGAAAATTCCAATTTTCCTTGTTTTCTTAGTGTTTATGCAGAGCAATAAGGATAAAGAGCCTCTTCAATACGATCCTAAAATGGAAAGGACCCTCCGGCGACAGATAAAACAAATCAGAGACTAGAGAATTGAAGAAGACATTGAAGAAGAAATTGAAATTAACATGGCAGAGAACAACAATAATACCATTGTCCACAATGTCATTAATGCCTAGCTAGCTAGGAGGACTCTTGGGTCTTTCACTACTCCCAATCCTGGAAATTGTGGAAGTAGTACTGTAACACCTAATGTAAATGCCAACAACTTTGAATTGAAGTCCCAACTCATCACCTTGGTACAACAAAATTGCCAATTTGGTGGGAGTTCTCAAGAAGATCCTAACCAGCACATCTCCAACTTCCTCCAAATCTATGACACGGTCAAAATTAATGGAGTCCTTGCTGAAATTTAGTGGTTGTTATTCCCATTCTCTGTAACGGAATGGGGCAAGCATTAGCTTTAAACTCAACCAAAAGAGAGCATAGCAACATGGGATGATTTGCTCAGCAAGTTCTTAACCAAATTTTTTTCACCTTAAAGGTTGACAAAGTTGAGAATGAATATCCAGACAACAAGATGAAGAATCTCTTTATGAAGCTTGGGAGAGATACAAAGAAATGCTGAGAAAGTGTCTTTTATATGTTCTCTGACTGGGTGCAACTCCAGATTTTCTATGATAGGATTATCTCTATCTGCTTCAAGAAACTCACTGGATAACTCGGCTGAAGGATCTCTGCACATGAAGAAGACCACTGACAAAGCCTTGGAGTTAATTGAGATAGTGGCCAACAATTAATACTTATATTCCTTAAAAAGAACAATGAGAAAAGGAGTGATGGAGTTGGAAACACTGGATACTATTCTAATACAAAGTAAGACTATGTCTCAATAAATCAAAGCAATCCCTCAGCAACTAGGACATATGCAAGTCTCAGCAGTGAGTACACAAGGTTTTTCCTATGACATGAGTGGAGAAGTCCCTCAAGGTGAAGGTTATGAACTTGGCCAATCCTATGTTGAACAAGTGAATTACATGGGAAACTCTTCTAGGCCACCTTAGAATGACCCTTTCTCTAAGACCTTGATGAACGGATTTTTGATGGTTTAGAATTTCACAAATAAATTCTCGTTGCAAGTATAGTTCCTAAACCAAACAATAATCCTTTCATACAAAATATTGTTTGTCACAAGTAACAAACTCCTAAAATTAATAACCGAAGTATTCAAACCTCGGGTCATTCTCCCTAGGAATTGTAATGAAGTGTTTTGTTATTGGTTGTGAGTTATATTTGGGGTTTTGATATGAAGCATGAAAGATAAATGGTAAGAAAGTAAACTAATGGCTAAAAAAGGTCTTGGCAAGGGTTGGTGGTCGAAGATCTCTATCCTAATCACTAACCACAATATGAGAATTGGCAAGGATTAATCTCATTAAATCATCCTCTAACTAGTAGTAAAGGAAAGTCAAATGAGCTATTTGAAATTTGAATCTTTGATAAGCTTAAACTTCCCACCTAACCCTTGACATCCTATACAATTAAGTTCTAATCTAGCTACCCATTTTTCACCTTTTCACATACTCATGCATTTTCTTTTCATTTCACAACTCATATGCATTGATCTTATTGAGCTTCACTTTGGGGCATTTTGTCCCCTTTTTATTTCTTTCTTTTTCTTTTCTTTCTTTTTCTATTTTTTTCTTTTCTTTTCCATATTGTTTTTTTTCTTTTTATTTTTCTTTTGTTTCTCTTATTTTTTTTTCTTTTTATATACAAGAACCTCAATGCATAAGGTTTTACATTTGATCAATACATGAGTATGTACCCAATTCCCAATATTTACAATAATAATACAAAACTACCCTTTTATTCACCCAATGTCCCAAGGTTCCCACACTTGAATGATACTCGCACACACTAGCCTAAGCTAATCAAAGATCCAAATTAAGGGCCAATTATTGTTTTTCGCTTTAAGGCTTGTAATGTGCTAAAATAAGAATAAGTGGGTTAAGCGTAGGCTCAAATTTGGCTAACAAAGGAAGATAAAAGGTAGGCTATTTGGGTAAGTGAGCTAAATGAAATGATGGCCTCAATCATATAAATGCATGAATACACAAAATAATGGACATAAAGAATCAAACAAATCAAAGATTACAATCATAGAAAGAGAATAATACACACAAGAAGGAAAAATAAGTGGTTATAAGATGTAACCACACCGTTAGGCTCAAATCTCACAAGCTTGTGTTCTTAGCTCATAAATCATGTTCCACAAAATATATAATTCAAGCAAGTTCTATGAAAAGTTTTCCACTCAAATCAATTGGTGCCCTATAGATAGAAATCCTTGAAAAATTTCATTATTTTGACTAAGCTTATTGTGTATACATATGCAAAAATAAGAAAATGCAAGTAAAAGTCCTAAAATCCTAAAATGAAATGCAAAAGTGTTGGGATTAGAAATTTGTCACCCAAAATCGCCGACTGGTCGGACGACCTCCCCACACTTAAAAGTTTGCACCGTCCTCGGTGCACTCAAAGATGAGCAAGGGGGTACGGCGACTCTTCGGATTGCTATGTGTTCTGTCTTCCGCTTCCATGGTTGCTTGTGGTGCATTCGTTATGAAAAACAAAAATATAACACCATAAGATGAGAAGATATAAAAGCAAAGAAGCATACATTGTTGGAATGAGGTAAATCACTAGAAACCAAGTAACAAAATATAACCTCAATCATAGAATCCAACAAAGATTATCTAAAAACATTCATGCTAAAATAGCATTTAGGCAATAAGGGATATAGCAATGTATAGTAAACAAAGTCAATGATCCAACACGTATAATGAAAAGAGAGAAAATAAAATGAAAGCTAAACTAAAACTAACTAATTAACTAACCAACTAACTAATTAACTAACTAAAATAAATGGTTATCCATGGTGTTTGGAAGTGTTGGATAAGGGATAGGAGAAGGGAAGAAGAAAGGAGAAGGAAAGAATTGGAAAGAGGAGAAGAAAAGAAAAGTGGATGGGAAAAAGAAATCCGCGCGTACGCACACATGGCGCGCGCGCGTCGTTAGCTTATTTCGAGAGTGGCGCGTACGCGTCATGTGCGCGTGTGCGCAAGTAGGGTTTGTGCCAGAGGCACAACGTTGGCGCGGCGCAAGCACAACTCTCTGGAAAATGTATGGAGGTTGGAACTTCTCAATCCGCGCGTACGCACGCATGGCGCGCGCGCGTGGATGGTCGAAAATGCTGGAAGTGCGCGTACGCGCCATGTACGCGTACGCGTGGATGGTGCTCTGTTTTTCAAAAAAATTTTCTATGTTTTTGCACCAATCCAAGCATTCCAAGCCTCCAAACAGCTACCAAAACACCATAAAACCCTATTTAACATACTTAAACTACCAAACATACTTAACTAACTAAACAAAATATGAAATTAAACTAATTCTACCAATATATACAAAAGAGAAAATGAAAGGATTTTACCATGGTGGGTTGTCTCCCACCTAGCACTTTTGTTTATTGTCCTTAAGTTGGACTTATGGGGAGCTCCTCTCAAGGTGGCTTGTGCTTGAAGCTATCCTTGAACATCCACCAATGCTTGAATCTCCAATAAGCTCCATTCTTCAATTTTAATATCTTCAAGCCTTGATGGAGTTCTTCACAAACCATGGGCTCCCAAAATTGATCCTCATATATTCCCGGATCCCATATCTTATTTCCACACCCATCTTCAAGTTGATTATCATTATTCCATTTGGGTGGCATGACCTTAGAATTCTCAATAAAGTGACCAAACATTCTCCTAGACCCAAACAATCTAGCTCTATGCCAAACCGTGCAATTAAGCTTTGAACATGCAACCATAATGAGCCTAGAATAATATTTCCAACCACTAGCCATTTCCTTTTTGCTTTTAAAGCCACAAATATGTCTAAGTTGACCATCCGTCTCAAGCAAACCAAATTCAAGGGGAATAATAAAGCTTGAGTATAAGGAATTTACCCACTTGAATGAAAGAATGGATAGTGGTGGCTTGGGGAGAGGTATCTCCAACGTGCTAGCAAGCTTTACTCCCTTGTGTTCTTCCTTATTAATCACCACCTCTTCATAAGCTTCTTCACTTCCAATCCTTTGTTCATCAATTTCATCTAACTCTTCCTCATCACTCAAATCATAAATGGGAGGTTGAGAGAAATCTACCTCCACATTGCTTTCTATCTCATTGGGAGAAGGTTCTTCAAATTCAAAGGATTCACCACCAAGATGGTTGGATGCATGATCTTCATCACCAAGGGAACTCAATTCTTGCTTCATTCTCTCCAAGTCTTCATATAGAATATGCCTTGGAGGTTGTGCACATTCTTCCTCAACATCAAATTTACTCTTCTTGGAGGGATTTTCTTTGATTTTAGCTTCCCATGGAAGTTCCGCATCTCCTAAGTCTTCAACCAATTCTTCCCTTTCTTCAATAATCATAGCTTCCTCCAATTGTTCCAATACAAAGCAACTTCCCTCATTCTCCACCAATCTCTATTGGTAACTAACATCTAAAGTATGAAAAGTATGAAAAGTCTATGCATTCCCCCTTCAATCCTTGACTTAAATAGCATCAGAAATGAGTTAGATTGGGCCCACAAGGCTTCAGAATTCGCTGGCCACGTTTTGCTTTAAGTGACTAGGTGGCAGCAACGGCGCGTGCGCGTACTTTGCGCGTGCGCGCCACCATACGTGTAGAAACTATGGCAAATCTTATATCGTTTCGAAGCCCCGGATGTTAGCTTTCCAACCCAACTAGAATCGCATCATTTGGACCTCTGTAGCTCAGGTTATGGTCGATTAAGTGCGAAGAGGTCGGCTTGACAGCTTTCCGGTTCTTCCATTTCTTCATGAGTTCTCCAACTTTTCATGCTTTCTTTCTTCATTCCCTTGATCCAATCTTTGCCTCCTGAACTTTAAATCACTTAACAAACATATCAAGGCATCCAATAGAATCAAGGTGAATTAAATTTAGCTATTTTGAGTCCTAAAAAGCATGTTTTCACTCTTAAGCACAATTAAGGGAGAAGTTATAGAACCATGCTATTTCATTGAATAAATGTGGGTAAAAGGTGATAAAATCCCAAAAAATCAATACAAAACAAACCGTCAAATTGGGGTTTGTCAGACCTACAATTCTGGATGGAGAAATCACCCTACCTTTGGATGAGGTAATCAAGGACAGAGACAAAATAACTTCAACAACAACCCTCATCAAAATAATTTCAACACTCCCTACTAACCATCACCACTACAACAATCAACAAAACCATCTCAAATTCCTCAAAAGCCTTCCTCTCTTGAAATTGCCCTAGAAAAACTCTCCCACCACACCTCCACTTTTGTCCAATCTACCATAAATTTTATGCATGAGTCCAAGGCCTCCATCCGAAACTTGGAAGCTCAAATAGGCTAGCTTACCAACAAATTGCTGAAATACCCACAAATTCCTTTTTCAGTGACACAATTTCAAACCCAAAAGAAGAATGTAAGGCTATCAATTTGAAGAGTGAAAAAATGGTGGGTAAATAAGCCACAAGCAATGACAAGAAAGATGGAAAAGCCACGGAAGAGGTCATTCTTCAAGGAAAATACGTCCCTACAAACTCCCCTACACAACCAATTCAAGCTTCAAAAGAGAAACCAATAGAGGAGGTTAAAGTGGTAGAATACAAGTCTAAAATTTCATACCCTCAAAGACTACAAAAGAAGACCAAGAACAAGCAATTCTCTAAGTTCTTGAAGGTTTTCAGAAAGCTACAAGTTAATACTCTTTTTGCTGAAGCCTTGGAATAAATGCCTCTCTATGCAAAGTTTATGAAGGAGTTGCTAGCAAAAAAGAAGAAATGGAGGGAGGATGAAACAGTGGTCCTTAATAAGGAGTGTAGTGCAATCATACAAAATAATTTACCCCAAAAGTTGAAGGATCCCGGGAGTTTCTTGATTCCTTGCACCATTGGTGAGATTACTATTGAAAGAGCTCTTTGTGACTTGGGGGCTAGCAATAATCTCATGCCATTCTCCTTGATGAAGAAGATGCAAATTGATGAATTGAAGTCCACAAGGATCTCTCTTCAACTTGCAGATCATTCCATTAAGTTCCCACATGGAGTAGTTGAGAACTTGTTGGTGAAAGTGGGTAAATTCATACTCCCTGCTGATTTTGTAATTCTTGACATGAAAGAAAATACCAATACCTCCATTATCTTGGGAAGACCATTCCTTGACACTGGGAAAGCTTTAATTGATGTACAAAAAGGTGAGTTGATATTAAGAGTGCATGATGATCATATTGTATTCAATATATTGAAGGCCGTGCAACATCCCAATAATTCTGAAGGGTGTATGAAGATTGATATAATCGACCCCTTGTTACAAGAGACTCTAGAAGAGGAGGAGATCAACAATTCTCTTGAACCCCTTAAAGAAAAAGACTTAGCCAAAAATGAGAAGTCCCCAATACCTAAGGAATTTGAAGCCTCACATGTTCCAGCAAAGGAGGAGGAGGCACCCAAGCTTAAGCTAAAGCCTCTGCCTCCCAATCTTAAATATGCTTTCTTTGGTGACAACAATACATATCCAATGATTATAAGCTCTTCTCTAGGCTTGAATGAGGAAAAAGATTTGCTCAAGGTGTTGAGAGATCACAAAAGTTCTCTTGGGTGGACCATTGGTGATCTTACGGGAATAAGCCCAATAATGTACATGCATAAAATCTTACTTGAAGAAGACTCCAAACCAGTGGTGCAAGCACAGAAGCAGCTCAACCTGATCATGAAAGAGGTGGTTTGAAAATAGGTCATGAAGCTATGGGAAGCCAAAATCATTTACCCAATTTTTTATAGTCTTTGGGTGAGTCCGGTGTAAGTTATTTCCAAGAAAGGAGGAGTCATAGTGGTTGCCAATGAGAATAATGAACTCATCCCCACTAGAACCATAACCGGTTGGAGGATGTGTATTGACTATAGAAGGCTCAATACCGCTATAAGGAATGACCACTTCTCATTACCCTTCATTGACCAAATGATTGAGAAATTAGCTGGACATGCATTTTATTGCTTCTTGGATGGTTATTCGAGGTATAATCAAATTATAGTAGACCCTAAGATCAAGAGAAGACGGTATTCACTTGCCTATTTGGTGTCTTTGCCTACCGCCGCATGTCTTTTGGACTTTTCAATGCTCCTACTACTTTTAAAGGTTTTTTCTAACATAGTTGAAAAATTCATTGAGGTATTTATGGATGATTTCTCTATTTTTGGTGATTCTTTTGAAGCTTGCTTACAACATCTAGCTTTAGTTTTGAGAAGGTACCAAGAAATAAATCTTATTTTGAATTAGGAGAAATGTCATTTTATGGTAAATTAAGTTATTGATCTTGGATACCGCATCTCAAACAAAGGGATAGAAGTTGACAAAGCCAAGGTGGAGGTAATTGAGAAATTACCACCCCGTGTGAATGTGAAAGCAATAAGGAGTTTCCTCGATCATGCTAGATTTTATAGGAGATTTATAAAGGACTTTTCAAAAATTGCTAAATCATTTATCAATATCTTGGTTGCTGATGTTTCTTTTATCTTTGATCATGAATGCTTGCATACTTTTGAAACTCTTAAAGCTTAGCTTGTCTCTGCACCCATTATTGCTCCCCCAAATTGGACTTCACCTTTGAGTTAATGTGTGATGCAAGTGATTTTGCAATAGGAGTAGTTTTGGAGCAAAGACAAGAGAAGCTATTGCATGTAATATATTATGCAAGCGTGTTCTTAATGATGCCCAAAAGAATTATACCATAACAGAGAAAGAACTTCTAGCTGTGATTTTCGCATTTGATAAGTTTAGGTCCTATTTAATTGGTTCAAAAGTAATTGTCTACACTGATCACTATACTCTTAAGTATCTTTTGACCAAACAAGATGCTAACCAAGGTTGATTAGATTAATGCTCCTATTTCAAGAATTTGATATTGAAATTAGAGACCGAAAGAGTTTTGAAAATCAAGTAGCTGACCATCTTTCTAGACTTGAACCAGTGGAATCTCAAGCTCATCAAATCCCCTTAAATGAAGGATTTCCTGATGAGAAACTCTTTGTAATACACAATACACTTTGGTTTGCAGACATAGCAAATTATAAGGCTGGGAGGATCATTCCAAAGGAGTTCACTAAGCAACAAGCAAAGAAGTTACATCATGATGTTAAATACTTCTTATGGGATGTTCCTTACTTGTTCAAGAGGGGTTTAGATGGCATAATCCAGATATGCATCTCAGATGAAGAGACTAAAGAAGTTCTCTGACATTACCATGGTTCTGAATATGTGGACATTTTGGTGGAGAAAGGACTGCAACAATGGTCCTCCAATGTGATTTTTATTGTCCCACACTTTTCAAAGATACTAGAAAATTTGTGAAAAATTGTGACTAATGCCAAAGAGTTGGGAGTTTGCCCAAAAAGAATAAAATGCCACAAAATTCTATTCTGAAAGTGGAGTTGTTTGATGTGTGGGGAATAGATTTCATGGGACCATTCCCTTCCTCTTACTCCAATAATTATATCTTAGTGATTGTTGATTATGTTTCTAAGTGGGTAGAGGCCGTACCTTTGCCTACCATTGATGCTAAAGTGGTGTTTAGCTTCCTCAAGAAGTATATATTCAGTAGGTTTGGTATTCCAAGAACCTTGATTAGTGATAGAGGTAGCCACTTTTGTAAAAAACAATTGGACACACTTCTCCAAAGATATGAAGTCAAGCATAAGGTGGCCACCCCTACCATCCTCAAACTAGTGGCCAAGTGAAGATCTCAAATAGAGAACTCAAGAGAATCCTTAAGAAGATGGTGAGAGTTTCAAGGAAAGAATGGGCGAAGAAGATTGATGACGCTCTCTGTGCTTTCAAAACGGCATTCAAAATATCCATTGGGATTCCACGTTATCAACTTGTCTATGGCAAGGCTTGTTACTTGCTAGTGGAACTGGAGCATACAACATATTGGACAACAAAGTTTCTTAACTTTGATACAAAGACTGTGGGAGAGAAGAGGTTGCTTCAACTAAATGAGCTTGATGAGTTTAGAGTGAAGGCTTATAAAAATGCTAAGCTTTACAAGAAGAAGACTAAAATGTGGCATGACAAGAGGATCTCCACAAGAACATTTGATCCTAGACAAATGGTGCTTCTTTTCAATTCAAGGTTAAAGCTCTTCCTAGGAAAGTTGAAGTCTAGATAGTCTGGGCCTTTCACTATCATCAAAGTGTCACCATATGGTCATATTGAGGTTATGGAAGAGAATTCTGGGAGGAAATTCACTGTCAATGGCCAGAGATTGAAGCACTACCTTAGAGGTGATATAGATTGTCAGAGAACCACTCAAATCCTCACTTGAAGAAGCTACACCGTCAAGCTAGTGATGTTAAAGAAGCGTTTAATGGGAGGCAACCCATCATTTAGTAATTTCTGTTCTAGCTCTTTTCATTTAGCATTTAATTATTTTTTGTTTTAGTATGTATGTATTGTATGGAGTAAGTTTGGTGTTCTCCCACCAAGATTAATCGAATTTCACTCGACTGGATACTTGGCCTAGCTCTATAGTGAATGTGCCACATTAAATTTGGTATTACTACACTAAGTTTGGTGTTGGCACATTTCATTTATGCAAGGCGCATTCATTAGCTGCACCACATTTTTTCTATGCAATCACAATAGTTAAGTTATTCCTTTAGGAAGTTTTTAATGCATTCTATGCATGGCATCTAATGAGCGGATAATTTATACGCTTTTTGGCATTGTTTTTACTTAGTTTTTAGTATGATTTAGTTGGTTTTTTAGTATATTTTTATTAGTTTTTAATTAAAAATCACATTTCTGGAATTTACTATGAGTTTGTGTGTTTTTCTGTGATTTCAGATATTTTCTGGCTGAAATTGAGGGAGCTGAGCAAAAATCTGATTCAGGCTGAAAAAGGACTGCTGATGTTGTTGGATTCTGACCTTCCTACATTCAAAGTGGATTTTCTGGAGCTACAAAACTCCAAATGGCGCGCTCTCAATTGCGTTGGAAAGTAGACATCCAGGGCTTTCCAGCAATATATAATAGTCCATACTTTGCTCAAGGATAGATGACGTAAACTGGCGTTCAACGCCAGTTCCATGTTGCAGTCTGGCGTCCAGCGCCAGAAACAAATTACAAGTTGGAGTTCAATGCCAGAAACAGGTTACAACCTGGCGTTGAACGCCCAAAACAGCCCAGGCACGTGAGAAGCTTAAGTCTCGGCCCCAGCACACACCAAGTGGGCCCCAGAAGTGGATTTCTACACTATCTATCATAGTTTACTTATTTTCTGTAAACCTAGGTTACTAGTTTAGTATTTAAACAACTTTTAGAGATTTATTTTGTACCTCATGACATTTTTAGATCTGAACTTTGTACTCTTTGATGGCATGAGTCTCTAAACTTCATTGTTGGGGGTGAGGAGCTCTGCAGCGTCTTGATAAATTAATGCAATTATCTCTGTTTTCCATTCAAACATGTGTGTTCCTATCTAAGATGTTCATTCGCGCTTCACTATGAAGAAGGTGATGATCCGTGACACTCATCACCTTCCTCAATCTATGAACATGTGCCTGACAACCACCTCCGTTCTACTTCAGATTGAATGAGTATCTCTTAGATTTCTTAATCAGAATCTTCGTGGTATAAGCTAGAATTGATGGCGGCATTCATGAGAATCCAGAAAGTCTAAACCTTGTCTGTGGTATTCCGAGTAGGATTCAAGGATTGAATGGCTGTGACGAGATTCAAACTCATGATTGTTGGGCGTAGTGACAGACGCAAAAGAATCAAGGGATTCTATTCCGACATGATCGAGAACCAACAGATGATTAGCCGTGCTGTGACAGAGCATCTGGACCATTTTCACTGAGAGGACGGGAAGTAGCCATTGACAACAGTGACACTTTACATACAGCTTGCCATGGGTGGAGCCTTGTGTGTGTGAAGAGGAGTACAAGAGAAAAACTGAAATAAAGAAGACAAAGCATCTCCAAAACCCCAACATATTCTCCATTATTGAGTAACAAGTATTTGTTTTATGCCCTTTGACTTTTTACAATTAAAACTAAGAATTATTATTGATATTATATCCTGACTAAGAGTTACAAGATAACCATAGCTTGCTTCAAACCAACAATCTCCGTGGGATTCGACCCTTACTCAGGTAAGGTATTACTTGGACGACCCAGTGCACTTGCTGGTTAGTGGTACGAGTTGTGAAACGTGTGATTCACAATTTGTGCACCAAGTTTTTGGCGCCGTTGCTGGGAATTGTTTGAGTTTGAACAACTGACGGTGAATCTTGTTGCTTATATTAGGAAAATTTTTTCTTTTTGGTTTAGAGTCTTCTAATGTTGTTTTTGGTTAAAATTTTAGAATCCTTATTTTTTTCTTTTCAAAAAAATTTTTTTTTTAAATTATATTTTTATAATTGAATTTTTTTTTCTTGTTTGATCTTTAGTTTTTCTTGTTTTGTGATTTTTCTTGTTTTTCTTGTGCCTTTTCAAAACATTATTGTTCTTTTGTGGTTTGAATTTCAAACCGTGTTCTAAACTATCTTTTTAATAAAAACTTTTTCTTCTAAAACTTTTCTTATATTTTCTAAGACTGGGTTAACGGTTCTTGTGTCTGATTGCGAGATCGGTTGACTCAATATTTACATTGTGAACAAAACTTCTTCATAAAAATTTATTGATTCTTACTTTTTAAATAAAAAAAACTTTTG
>NC_029788.2:18289417-18290163 GCF_000816755.2 Arachis ipaensis
CAAGGCAGCAGGAAGCCAAGAAATGAGCAAACTACCCAAATTCCATCTAAGGACAGTAAGAGCCCAGGAAAAAATAATTCTGGCGCTAAAACACCAGAAATTGGGTGGAAGGCTAGCGCTGAACGGCCAAACCATGCTCAGGACTGGCGTTCAACGCCAGAAACAAGCAAGGAACTGGCGTTGAACGCCCAAAGGAAGCACAGTTCTGGCGTTCAGACACCAGGAACAGATGAGGAGTTGGCGTCTAACGCCACTCCAGCTTCCAACCCTGGCTTTCAAATGCCAGTGAGGGATCAGACACCTGCAAGTGCTGATAATAAGTCCCTCAAGAAGGCTTCCCAACCTACCTCTGTAGGAAATAAACCTGCAGCAACTAAGGTTGAGGAATACAAAGCCAAGATGCCTTATCCTCAAAAACTCCGCAAAGAGGAGCAGGATAAGCAATTTGCCCGCTTTGCAGACTATCTCAGGACTCTTGAAATAAAGATTCTGTTTGTAGAGGCACTTGAGCAAATACCCTCTTATGCCAAGTTCATGAAAGATATCTTGAGTCATAAGAAGGATTGGAGAGAAACTGAAAGGGTTCTCCTCACTGAAGAATGCAGTGCAGTCATTCTGAAAAGCTTCCCAGAAAAGCTTAAAGATCCCAGGAGCTTTATGATACCATGCATATTAGAAGGTAACTCTACCAAGACAGCTCTATGTGATATTGGGGCAAGCATCAACCTAATCCCTGCATCCACTAT
>NC_029788.2:18294717-18297064 GCF_000816755.2 Arachis ipaensis
AGAGCTAGAGGACATTTTTAAAGATGTTCAGCCTGATCTGGAGGAACCAGAGGAAATAAAAGAACCTCTGAAAACTCCTCAGGAAGAGGAGAAACCTTCTAAACCTGAGCTTAAACCACTACCACCATCCTTGAAATATGCATTTCTGGGAGAAGGTGACACTTTTCCTGTAATCATAAGCTCTGCTAGGGCCACAGGAAGAGAAAGCACTAATTCAAGTGCTAAGGACACACAAGACAGCTCTTGGGTGGTCCATAAGTGATCTTAAGGGCATTAGCCCAGCCAGATGCATGCACAAGATCCTATTGGAAGATGATGCTAAGCCAGTGGTTCAACGACAGAGGCGGCTAAATCCCGCCTTGAAGGAGGTGGTGCAGAAAGAGGTCACTAAGTTACTAGAGGCTGGGATTATCTATCCTATTTCTGATAGCCCCTGGGTGAGCCCTGTCCATGTTGTCCCTAAGAAGGGAGGAATGACAGTGGTTCATAATGAAAAGAATGAACTGGTTCCTACAAGAACAGTTACAGGATGGCGTATGTGTATTGACTACAGAAGGCTCAATACAGCCACCAAGAAGGATCATTTTCCTTTACCATTCATGGACCAGATGCTAGAGAGACTAGCAGGTCATGAATATTACTGCTTTTTGGATGGCTATTCCAGTTACAACCAAATTGCAGTAGATCCTCAGGACCAAGAGAAAACAGCATTCACATGTCCTTCTGGAGTGTTTGCCTACAGAAGGATGCCTTTTGGTCTGTGTAATGCACCTGCAACCTTTCAGAGATGCATGCTCTCTATCTTCTCTGATATGGTAGAGAAGTTTCTGGAAGTCTTCATGGATGACTTTTCAGTATTTGGAGACTCATTCAGCTCATGCCTTAACCATTTAGCACTTGTTCTGAAAAGATGCCAAGAGACCAACCTAGTTTTAAACTGGGAAAAATGTCACTTTATGGTGACTGAAGGGATTGTCCTTGGCACCTTTCTTAAGTGAAAATTGTTTTCTGAAAAATAAAAAGAAGTACATGAATTTTGAATTTTAAAATAGTTTAATTATTTTGATGTGGTGGCAATACTTTTCGTTTTCTGAATGAATGCTTGAACAGTGTATATGTCTTTTGAATTTGTTGCTTATGAATGTTAAAATTGTTGGCTCTTGAAAGAATGATGAAAAAGGAGAAATGTTATTTGATAATCTGAAAAATCATAAAAATGATTCTTGAATCAAGAAAAAACAGTGAAGAACAAAGCTTGCAGAAAAAAAATGCGAAAAAAAAAAGCAAGCAGAAAAAGCCAAAAGCTCTTTAAACCAAAAGGCAAGAGCAAAAAGTCAATAGCCCTTAAAACCAAAAGGCAAGGGTAATAAAAAGGATCCAAGGCTTTGAGCATCAGTGGATAGGAGGGCCTAAAGGAATAAAATCCTGGCCTTAGCGGCTAAACCAAGCTGTCCCTAACCATGTGCTTGTGGCGTGAAGGTGTCAAGTGAAAACTTGAGACTGAGCGGTTAAAGTCGAGGTCCAAAGCAAAAAAACAGAGTGTGCTTAAGAACCCTGGACACCTCTAATTGGGGACTTTAGCAAAGCTGAGTTACAATCTGAAAAGGTTCACCCAGTTATGTGTCTGTGGCGTGTATGTATCCGGTGGTAATACTGGAAAACAGAGTGCTTAGGGCCACGGCCAAGACTCATAAAGTAGCTGTGTTCAAGAATCAACATACTGAACTAGGAGAATCAATAACACTATCTGAATTCTGAGTTCCTATAGATACCAATAATTCTGAACTTCAAAGGATAAAGTGAGATGCCAAAACTGTTCAGAAGCAAAAAGCTAATAGCCCCGCTCATCTAATTAAGACTGATCTTCATAGATGTTTTTGGAATTCATTGTATATTCTCTTCTTTTTATCCTACTTTATTTTTAGTTGCTTGGGGACAAGCAACAATTTAAGTTTGGTGTTGTGATGAGCGGATAATTTATACGCTTTTTGGCATTGTTTTTACTTAGTTTTTAGTGTGATTTAGTTGGTTTTTAGTATATTTTTATTAGTTTTTAATTAAAAATCACAGTTCTGGACTTTACTATGAGTTTGTGTATTTTTCTGTGATTTCAGGTATTTTCTGGCTGAAATTGAGGGAGCTGAGCAAAAATCTGATTCAGGCTAAAAAAGAACTGCTGATGCTGTTGGATTCTGACCTTCCTGCACTCAAAGTAGATTTTCTGGAGATACAGAACTCCAAATGGTGCGATCTCAATTGCGTTGGAAAGTAGACATCCAGGGCTTTCTAGCAATATATAATAGTCCATACTTTGCTCAAGGATAGATGATGTAAACTGGCGTTCAAC
>NC_029788.2:18297088-18305354 GCF_000816755.2 Arachis ipaensis
AGTTTAGTATTTAAACAACTTTTAGAGATTTATTTTGTACCTCATGACATTTTTAGATCTGAACTTTGTACTCTTTGATGGCATGAGTCTCTAAACTCCATTGTTGGGGGTGAGGAGCTCTGCAGCGTCTTGATGAATTAATGCAATTATCTCTGTTTTCCATTCAAACACGCTTGTTCCTATCTAAGATGTTCATTCGCGGTTCACTATGAAGAAGGTGATGATCCATGACACTCATCACCTTCCTCAATCCATGAACATGTGCCTGACAACCACCTCCGTTCTACTTCAGATTGAATGAGTATCTCTTAGATTTCTTAATCAAAATCTTCGTGGTATAAGCTAAAATTGATGGCGGCATTCATGAGAATCCGGAAAGTCTAAACCTTGTCTGTGGTATTCCGAGTAGGATTCAAGGATTGAATGGCTGTGACGAGATTCAAACTCGTGATTGTTGGGCGTAGTGACAAACGCAAAAGAATCAAGGGATTCTATTCCGACATGATCGAGAACCAACAGATGATTAGACGTGCTGTGACAGAGTATCTGGACCATTTTCACTGAGAGGACGGAAAGTAGCCATTGACAACGGTGACACCTTACATACAGCTTGCCATGGGCGGAGCCTTGCGTGTGTGAAGAGGAGTACAAGAGAAAAACTGAAATAAAGAAGACAAAGCATCTCCAAAACCCCAACATATTCTCCATTATTGAGTAACAAGTATTTGTTTTATGCCCTTTAACTTTTTACAATTAAAACTAAGAATTATTATTGATATTATATCCTGACTAAGAGTTACAAAATAACCATAGCTTGCTTCAAACCAACAATCTCCGTGGGATTCGACCCTTACTCACGTAAGGTATTACTTGGACGACCCAGTGCACTTGCTGGTTAGTGGTACGAGTTGTGAAACGTGTGATTCACAATTTGTGCACCAGCATCTTATCTTCCATATTTCTTCAACTATTTTTATATTCAATTTAAGTATTTTTCATATGCAATTGTTGCAAAAGAGGATAGGTTATGCAATACCCTCCCCTGCATGCATGCATGGCTTATTTCATTCCTTAGGTGCACCTAACTCTTGACTCACTTCATGCCACATTACTATCTCTATATTGCATTCCTCATGCATCACATGCATTGATAATTAATCTACCAAGAACATATGCATTAGTCCTTCATTGTCATCATACAACTACATGCATAGGTTCTCTTCCATTAATACCTCTTTGACTGTGCCAATCACTCACCATCACTTCATACTTATACATTTTATCCTAAAGCCTCCATCCATTTATACACTTTGTCCTTTAGCCTTCTCACATATATACACCACTCACTATCATCGAAAACCACAACCAATAACATTCTCTTATACACTCTTATATCATCTTACACTCCTTATAAAGATCTTCGATTACAACCCATACATGCACACCATTAGATCTCTACTCTCATCCCTTACCACACGATCCACACTACTATTTTTCTTATAAATTCATGCAACTCACACTCTTCATTCCTCACTCATTCTCTACTTCTTTTACCAATTGAAACATCACCAAACTTCTCTCTCTTTTCTTTATTTCATATCATTCTTCACATTCACAAGCTATCCTTCTTCCCCACCTCACCCTCTCTTCACTCCTCCCTTCCCTTCTTACACTCATATTCTTGCTTGAGGACAAGAAACTTTCTAAGTTTGGTGTTGTGGTTCTACTTCATTCATATTTATTCATTCCATGGTTCCCAAATCCGATGCATTCTCATTAAAGAAAAGAAAGGGCAAGGCACCTGCTAAATCTCAACATGAAGAGAAAAGGTTTCTCTCTCCCTTCCATGAACATCAATTCTATGGGTGGACATCCATAAAATAGTAATATCTGATGTGGGATTTGAGATAGAAAGAGTGCTCTATACAGACATCCGCAGACAAATTCAAAGGCAAAAGTGGACAACTCTGTGTAACCCACCTAATAAAGTGGGACTCTTGCTAGTCCAAGAGTTCTATGCAAACCCTGCAATGGATGGACAACTAGAATCCTCTTATATGAGCTATGTAAGAGGTAAACCTGTGGACTTTGGACCCAATGCGATATGAAGAGTTTTAAAACTGGGAGATCCATCTTCTTCTTCTTTTTCTATAATGAGCTGTGAGCAGAGACTAAGTAACTATCCAAGGTACGATGATATCATAAATGATATTTGCATATTGGGACCCAATAAAAAATGATGTCGAAGGGAACCCAAACCAATTGAAAAGAAGTTATCTTGTTCTGGCAGCAAGAGCTTAGTTTGAGTTTGTGAGGATGTTCATTATCCTTTCTTCTAACAACTCTAAAGTGGCTAAAGAAAGAGCCATTGTAATCAACTATATCATGACCAAAGAGGAGGTGAGTGTGGAGGAAATAATTTCCCCTCCAACGCATGGTTGAAAGTGTATTAAAGAAAGTAAAACTTAGATCCCCAAACCTCATTCATAGACTCTATGAAGAAGCAGGGGTTGAGTTTGATGAAGATGTGTTCAATCAGATTGGATCACCCAATTACACACAAATAAAAAGAGTGATGCTCATCCCATGTATGCAAAGGCCAAGGCCACTAAGAAGGGAAGCTCAACAACTGCCTCCACCGCAACCAACTCAAGAAGCAGAATCCTCTATCCCTCAAGTCTTATCGCTACCACCTCCTAAATATTGGCAACAACTGACCATATCACTTGAGCAACTTAGGATGGAACAATTGAACCAAGGGAGACTTATCAATCATATCATACATGAACAAGAAAATCAATGGGCTATACTCGAAAATTTCAAGCAAGTCATGGAGTGCAAAGTGAACTACCTAGCTATGTATGGAAATATAAGTATCTAATCTAGCAATGGCACCATATCCAAAGGTTGGTGATTGAATTCATAATTAACTCTTCCATGAGAATGTCAACATCAATTAGCAATCTCTTGACCCACAACAAGAGATGTGGAAAGCCAAAGAACCACACCAAGGTAATGATGATGAGGATGATGAAGATGATTAAGATGAAGATGATGATGAGGAAGATGATAGAGATAATAGCAATAACAATTAAGGTGGTTGAGTTCTATTCTATTTGCTATATGTGCTTCTTTCCTTTTAATTGTTTGCATGTATGTTATTTTATTTGTCTTATCTAATGCATTTGTGATTTCTTTCCTTCAATTACTTATTATGTCTTGTTTATTACCACCCATCAATGTAATTGTGCTTATTACATAAAACAAGCAAAGATCATGTACCAAGAATGAAATAAAAAGAAAAAAGGGGTTGAACAAAAAGAGCATGACTATTTGAGTTTGGAAGGTCAAACTAACTCAGAATGTTCAACACAAACTGAGCAAAATTGCTTGAGGCTTTAATCTAGAGGACTATTATAGAATCCTTACAATTGACAAAGCCTTGACGAAGCAAAATATATTGAATAACACTTAATAAAAAAGAGGTTAAAAGAGAAGCCAAAGGCTCTGAGTACCACTAACTGGAATGTTGAAAAGAAACATAAGCTCAAAGAGCCTCCTAGTCAAGTGCTTGTGGTGTTTATGTATTAAGCAAAGTTTGAAATAAAGCATTTAGAAGTCACAGCTACACTCAAGATGCAAAGCACCCCCAAGAAAGAGAAGTCCAAGGTTCTAAGCACCACTGATTAAGGAAAGTAAAAGAAATATAAGCTCAAAGATCCTCTCAGTCAAGTGTTTATGGGGCTTATGTATCAAGCAAAGCTTGAAAACAAAGCATTTAGATTCAAAGCTAAGCTCAAGGTACAAAGCATCCCATAAAAAAATAAGCTATGAAAGAAAAGGAAATAAGCTTGCTTCAAGGTAGTGCCTCAAGAAAGGGTTCCATAATATAATCAGGATAGATGCCTTGAAAGATTTTAACCATTTGGGTTGAATTGTGAATAAGTGAAAAGGCTAACCAAAACCATTTGAATTGCTACCATTCACCCTTGAATTTTAAGCTTGAACTCTTTAATGTTAAATCATGACTCTTTGTTTGTTTGAGAACAAGCAAAATCTCAAGTTTGGTGTTGTGATGCATGAGCATTTTAAGTACTTTTCTTGGGTGTTTTTTTTTATAAAGAATTGATAACTTTTGCTTGATAATTATGTGCTTTTATACATTATTCAATTGGTACTTTAAGTGCTTTGATTTCTTGATAATTGTAGGTGAATGATAACAAAAGGGAAGCAAAGCATGAACAAAGAGAGCCAACAAGGAAAGCACCCTCCAAAAGGCAAAGGAGCTGGCGTGCAACACGCCAAATGGAAGGTGTGCCACACGCCAATCTAAAGGCACAGCACGCTGGGCCAAACTTAGGCCCCAAACTTCACAAATCTTTGGCGTGCAACACGCCAAGACAAGGGCATGCCACACGCCCAAGTGGAGTTTCCAGGATTCAAGCATTGGAGGTGGTGTGCAACACGCCAGGACAGGGGCATGCCACATGCCAAGATGAGCTCCCATGATTCAAGATTTGAGGTAGTGTGCAACACGCTAGCAAGAGGGCATGCCACACGCCGAAAGAAGAACCAAGGGAGAAGGTGGCATACCACATGCCATTGCAAGGGCATGGCATGTTTAACTAACTTTTCAGAGGCTCAATACAAGGCAGTTCAAGCAAGAAAGTGGTCGTGCAACACGCGAAGGTTGGGAATGCTACATGCCCAAGGAAGGGCTCCCAGGCCAAGAAAGGAAGTGAGCATGCAACACACCAAGGCTAGGGCATGCCACACACCCAGGGATGGACCTCAAGGATGAAGCAATTTATGGCGTGCCACACGCCAATCAACAAGGGTGTGACGTTTCTACACACCTTCGAAGCCTCATCCAATGTTAAAAATTGGCGTGCAACATGTCAAGAAGTGGGCGTGCCACATGCTCAAGATGGTTACTCCCAGGGACTTGAAGAAATTGGCGTGCAATATGTCAAGGAGTGGGTGTGCCACACGCCCAAGGAGCTGCTTCCTAGGGGCTTGAAAAGATTGGCGTGCAACACTTCAATGGGTGGGGGTGCCACACGCCCAAGGCCCAAGAATCCACAAGCACTTTAAGTATCACCCAAGCCTACATTGCATGCAAAAAGATTGAATCACTAAGTTTTGGACCTAAATCACAATGAGAACTGAAGATTAATCGTGAAAGATTTGATTTGACTCTGTTTTAATGAAGTTTGAATTTGAATTTTAGGTTTTGTTTTAGGTTTAGTATAAAATAAAGGCTTCTAAAAAACTTGGACAGGACCTTTTGGCCATTTTTTAGATATTGTTTTTTGTTTTGAAGCTTAATATGAGTAATCTCCTTGGTTAAGGTTAAGAGTTCTGTTGATTCTAATGACTAATGTTATAGCTTTTCTACTTTTGATTAATACATTGATAATTTCTCAAGAAAGAGTCTTTCGTTCTTCATCACAAGGGTTTGAATCTATTGAAAAATAGCTCTAATCTTAAATAAATTCTAATGATCATATTAGAAAACTTAGTTTTTGGAATTAAGCTTGAAAACTCTTTCTCACAATTCTTTAAGTTTTTGAAACTAGACTTGATAAGTGATATCGAATCAACTAGGGTCAACTCTTGTGAATTGTGTGGTTTATAAATCAATGAACATACTTCACCTCTTTTCATAATCAATTAATCAAAAAATTGGTAGTTTATTAAGTTAAGAGAAATTAAATTATCAAGGGATTGGGATTTGATTACTAATAATTTGCCATAGATACATCTTGCATGATTAAAGTAGAGAGTGAAAAGCATTCTTCCTGAAGTTCAACATCTCTGAAACGTTAACTCTTTTAATCATATTACTTTCTCAATCATTTATTGTTTACTGTATTTTATTTACTGTTTTTATGTTAAGGAATTCTAAAACCCTAAATTTTGATTGTCTGACTAGATTAATCAATTGACCGTTGTTTTCTTAGTCCGTTAATCCTCGTAGGAACAATAACCCACTCCTGTAATATTACTTGATATGAATTGGTGCACTTACCGATAGTAGTTTTCAAAAATCCACATCAAAATGTCACCATATACTATTTCTAAAGGTGCAAAAACATTAAAAGAATCAATAAAGAAGGGAAGGAGATGCATTTTAGCATTGCAACAAAATTCACATACATTGGAAGGAACAATTTTAGAAGAAGAATTCACATTGTATTTATTCATTACATTGAGAATAGTCTTGGATGCACAATGTCCAAGTCTGTGATGCCAGTGTGTGTAAGAGTCAATTTTTGCTATTAAGTCCTAGGAACAAGATTGCTAGAGTTGGAATCAAAGAAATAAAAATTGCTATTTTTATCAGAAATAGGAGCAAGATTATAACAGGTAGAATTAGAAGATGTCACAGCCACACAATCAAAAATATAAATGCCTTGCTTAGGTGTGCCCCAAAGAAGCATTTTCTGAGTTTTCCAAAATTTTATAAGACAAGCATCATCATGAAATTCAAAGTAGCAATGATTATTAGCAGCAAATTTTTGAATACTCACAAGATTATATGTGATTTTAGGAGAGAGAAATAGTTTATCTAATAAAAAAGCTTTTTATGTATGAGGCTAACTAAAAATAATTTTTCATAATGTGAAATTCTACTACCTTTGCCATTACCTAGCAAGATTTGATTTGATCCATTATATGCAGATGATGTAAGCATATGATGTGCATCACCAGTGATATGGTGGTTTGCACTAGTATCTGGCAACCAAGAAGAATCAGTGAGAGTGGATGGAGTAGCCAAATATGCTCGAGGTGTATGAAAGGTTGATGGAGGAGGTTAAGGTTGTCATGTTGTTGATGAGTTGAATACAAGAGGAGCATGTTGACAAGAAGAATCAAAGTAATGAAAGCATGTCATAGTTGTGTGGCCAAATATTTAGCAAACTTGACATTGAGGTCTAGCATCTATATTCGAGAACCTACCTTCTCTACCAAAGAATCTTTCACTGCGTCCATTCCACCAAAGGAGTTCTTGCAAGTTCCTCTACCAAATTGTGATGGAGCTTGAACATAATTTGCATGTATAGCCATTAGTCCCTAATTTTATTTTTTGGACTCTTTCTATGTGCAAGTAATATAGTAATATACCTTCAATCTCAATCAAAGACAATGAATCATATTTAGGCATGATGGAAGAAATATACATGGCATACTCTTCTGTTAAATCATCTATAATTACAGCGAATCTTTTTTCAGATATTCAGCTGCTTCGATACCTTGTTTGCGAATAAGTTTGAGTTGTGCTTTAAGTTGTTGTACCCGAATCTTGGAAATCTTTGTAAAATATTCTTGAATTATTGCCCAAGCTTGATATATATACTCACAATCAAGTATTTGATTCTTGAATGACAGATCCATAAAATTAAAAATTCATATCATTAAGTTGTGATCTTTAACCTTCCAATCAGTAAAAAAGTAGATTCAATACCTGCAGTTCGTGCAGCATCATTCTCAAATTGTGATGGAGGTTTTGAGGAATCAAGATGATTACCAAGTTTGTTGGCATGAATGACGTGAAATGCAAACTTTTGCGATGTTTTATGATTGTCATCATTGAGCTTGTCAATGACGGGTACAGAAAGAGAGGTGGTGGAGGTAGAGGATGAAAAAGAAATGATAATTGATAGATGTCATGGATCTTTTACCTAAACTCTGAATACCATGATGAAGTTTGAATGAGATAGAGAAGAATAATTTGAGATAAAATTTTGTATTGCATGAATTATTATTAGTGTGTCTATCATAATCAAAATTGCAACATTTATGCTCATGTACTAATGCATTAGGCAAAGTTAATTACACAAGAATAGATTACAATTTTATAAGAAAGAGAAACAATTTAACTAACTAACTGATTTTCTCTCTCTTTATCTAATTCAACATGATCATTAACAAATATTAATTTCTATTTTTTTAATCTTGCACAAAGTATTTATCCTTAATAACAAAAGGCATATAATATTTAACAAAAAAAGCATATAATTTATCATAAAAAGAAAATAAAAAAGCATATAATTTATCATAAAAGAAAACTATTTTCTGAAAATGCATACAAGTTATCTAAATCTCTTATTAGTTATCACCATATCTCTCTACGTAGCTTTATAAGGAGGTGGTTACTTTAACAAAAATATTTTTATATAAAAGTAATATTATAAATTGTTAAATAATTTAAAAGTAATGTAATATTGTCAGTAAATATTATCATTTTTTATTAGCACTGAAC
>NC_029788.2:18306530-18326504 GCF_000816755.2 Arachis ipaensis
GTATACTAAATTATTAATTTATTTTGAGAAAATTTTAACCTTTATTATATTTTAAACTTAGTAGATTATTTATTCTGACCAAAATAGGGATTATTTATTCTGACCAAAATAGGGATTGTCTGTGTGCATGACAGGATGACTTTTGAATTTTGATTTTGACTAGTTTTAACAAATTTTTTTTTTAATCTTCTTTTTTGGGTTTTGAGTTTTGACGCGTGATAAATTCTCTTGTTTAAACTTTAAAGTCTCTCTTGTTTTTCATGCAAGTATATTATTTTAAATTTTAGTTAAAAAAAAAAACAGAAAAAAAGAAAAGTATAGAAGATTGCAAAGTAGGAAAGAATCTTGACCCGTACCAAACAGCAAAAAGAAGAACAACTAAAAGCTTGACTTCATCCCCAGAATCACTCTCTCCATCACAACTCAACTCAACCCATAATTTATTTATTTTTTTAGTTATTACAACAAATAAATTAGTTTCTTTCTTCCTTGGACTCTTCTAAATTCCTTCAAACAAATCTCTTAGACAGTCTTCAATTCAATTCAACCAATCAAATACCGTTTTTCTTTCTCTCTCTAAATGCCTGCGTCCTTCTCCATTGCCTCCTTCCCCGTCCTCGATTGTCGGTGAGTTCCCCCCCAAAACGTTGCCGTTTTTACCCAATTAAGAAAGAAACCCTAATTTTCTCAATCCATGTCCTCGATTTTTTTATTTTTATTTTGTCAATGGGTCAAAAGAATGAACTGTTTTGACGATTTGTTGTAGGTGGTAGTTGGAAAAGGGAAGAGAGTATGGCAATGGAGGAGGAAGAGCCGAGCCAGCTGAAGAGAGCGTTGATTGATTCCTCTGCTGGAGCTATTTCTGGTGCTATATCAAGAACAGTTACCTCTCCCCTTGATGTTATTAAGATTAGGTTCCAGGTCAACTCTTTTTCTTATCATGATCATTTTTTTTTGTCATATTCATACTTGTGTTTTATGCTGCATTTACAAAAGTAATCATAAGAAGATTATTGCTAATTTTGTATGATATATAGAGGGGTATGAAATAGTGGATAGAGTAATTAATAAGCAAGGGGAAGTACAAAAACCGGTACATTGAGAATTCAAACACTATTAAAACTTGCTTCTTCTAGGTTCTAGAACTATTGAGTATTGAAGATGGTGTCTCATATACAGTTTGGTAAGAGCTGCTGAAACTTCACTAAATAGAGACAGAATGGAACTTGGGGACAAACATTAGCCTGGCAATTTTTTTATATAGTTATTTTTTAAAAAAAATATTTTAGGGAGATGTATACTGCTTGGCAAAGACTCATGTCACTGTCAAAATTTTGCTGGAAACCAGTTTTTGATTTTGTAACTAATGAATAGCATATGGCAGAGAATCAATTTCCAGGGTGTGCCATTATATCATTTATGTCACAATGGGCTTTGTTTTGGTAATCTGTTCCACTTTTACTTTGATGTGATGCGGCTCACCTAAAGTTTAACTGGTTGGAATTTGGAAAGAGTATGGCTAAATGACTATGTAGTTCTTGTTGCAATCATGGGGGTGATATATACAATCTGGTGTGAAATGTATGGAGTATAATTTGCTTTGTTGTTGCTTGATTATAGATGTGTGGTTGGAAATTGAAAATATGGCTTCATGTCGTTATTTTCCTTTCAACATACCCTCAGCAAACAAAAAATGGTCTATTGACCATTTAGAGAATTATATTCATTCATGGCCATCAAAACATTTCCAATTACTTAGTTAATGTACCATGGATTTCTCAGTGGTTGCCATTATTGTTCTTAAAAAATCATGTGACGTTAGGATAATTGCGTTAACATGGGGTTTGGCATGTTTCAGTGTGATTTGTGTCTATGCACTATGTAATGTTTTTAACTTTTATGAGATATAGGATTCTGGAGAGTCATGGCTATTCATTATCTCCTGCTCCGTTATCATATCAAGTATTGAGCTGAAGAATGCTTTTCCCATTTATTTTCAGGTTCAACTCGAGCCCACATCTTCATGGGCTTTACTACGCAAGGAAATTTCTGCACCATCAAAATATACTGGCATGCTTCAAGCAAGCAAAGATATCTTTAGAGAAGAAGGCATACGGGTAAAATAACTAAGCTTTTATAATTATGGTTAAATTGCCTACTGCTCTTTCACTGTTAATTCTGGTGCTGCATTTGTAGTCCCCTTGAACTGTTACCAAATAGTTGTTGGTGAAATTATTTTATGTGATAGCGCTTGCTTGCATCGAGAGGAAGAGCTTTACTGTAACAAGGTTGCTGCCTTGTGGCCTATAAGTCATGGGTTGGAGTAATAGAATAGTTTGTCCATTAGTGGGGGTTAAGAATACACACTTATATTCTCCCCATATCACATTAGGTAGGAACCTTAAGCACTAGGCTACCCTTTCCCGATAATGCTTATTCTTAAAGTAGTTTCCTAGAAGTTTTTTGCCAACCATTTTTCGATGGAAAAAATGTGTAATTGTGTATTATCATTTTTTGTGTGCGACATGTTACAGGGTTTTTGGCGGGGCAATGTACCAGCTTTGCTCATGGTTATGCCATATACATCCATACAGTTCACAGTTTTGCACAAGTTAAAATCTTTTGCCTCTGGTTCTTCCAAATCAGGTATTCAGTTTTGTTTTCAACTGTTATTTCTTAGCCCAACATATTAGCCTGATGAGCAGTGTGAACCTATCTCCTAGATTTCTCACATTATTATCGATAATTTTTGAAAATGTAGGTCCGCATATTTTACCATAATGTCAAACTTCATTTGCTGAATTATTTTTGCAAGCAAGTCACTTTAGGGTAGGATGCTTTCTGTAGCATAAACTATATATATGCAGACCAAAACCTGCGTCCCTGTGCAGTTTATAAATAATTATCATAAATTTCCTGTTGTAGGTGTATGTTGCTCATTGCTTGCTTTCTGTTTCTGCAGAGAATCACATTAATTTGAGCCCTTATCTATCCTATGTGAGTGGGGCATTAGCTGGGTGTACAGCTACTGTAGGATCATATCCTTTTGATCTCCTTCGAACCATATTAGCTTCTCAAGGTGAACCGAAGGTATCAACATTATTAAATGAGGATTTGAAATAAATTAATGTAATGTAATTTTGTGTTTCACCCTGCAGAGGTCAGAAAAACAGAAGAATTGAAAAGACTGAGCTCCTGGTCTTTGACAATAGAATTTTTAACCTTTTGAATGCATATAATGAGGTTATTCGTGATTTGAGTTAATAACTATGCTATGCTAATGTTTTCCCATCATCTAGGTTTATCCAAACATGAGGTCAGCATTCGTTGACATTGTTAAGACTCGTGGTTTCTCTGGCTTGTATGCCGGACTGTCACCAACGCTAGTTGAGATTATACCTTATGCAGGCCTACAATTTGGTACTTACGATACGTTTAAACGTTGGGCTATGGTAAAATTTCAGTCCTTTTTCTATTTGTTTTCTATTGACATGATTGTTCCCTGCATGCATTAAATGCCGCCGATCATGTTGAAAGTTGAAAACAGAGTAACTTAGTTTCATTTTTTTGGTTCTCTAATATTCAGCATTTTTGTCATTCTAGTATGTGTGTCTCTTCAGTGCTGTAATATTACAATCTTGGTTTAAGTGAAATGAATCTGTAAGATCTAGAATTATATGAAATGCATTGATAAGCTATTTGGAATCCTATGATGAGTTTATGCAGACATGAGGTTTACAGTTTTATGTCTCACTTTCCTAATGTCTACCTTCCACATGTTAGCACATTCCAGATATCTAGACATTTGATTCCGTCAGTTTTACATATGGAGGCCATTATAGAGCAATGCATCTAGGCATACCTTGTGTCAGGTGTATTTCAGCTTGTTTTATAACAATTGTATGGAAATAGTAGAATAAGGTATATGTTAAAATGGGACTGTACAAATTTGGTTTATATAGTTGTAAAATTGAATTCCTTGACATGCAGCCAATAAATGTTTTGCTTTATAAGTATTCCTTATAGTGAGAGATTCTTTGATATCTCCTCATTTGTAATTGTCATATTATGTGAAAATTGTAGGCATGGAACCACACTCAATACTCAAATGCTATTGGAGAAGATAGCCTATCTAGCTTTCAACTTTTCCTGTGTGGGTTGGCTGCTGGTACATGCGCTAAGCTTGTTTGTCATCCACTTGATGTAGTCAAGAAAAGATTTCAGGTAGATTTTAGAATCTGACACACCCTCTTTCTTTCAGGGTAATTATGAATCTATTTTATTATTTCTTCCCTTCCCCTTTAGAACTAGATCCTGAGCTCATACGTACCCATAGAACGCATGCTGAATAAATGGCTTCTCATGCCCTATCGTTATGGACGTCCATCGAGTATGTAGTTATGGATCTTCATGCTTTCTTTCCTCCAGATTGAAGGTCTGCAAAGGCATCCAAGATATGGAGCTCGTGTGGAACACCGTGCGTACAGAAACATGTTTGACGCCATGAAACGGATATCACAGGCAGAAGGTTGGGCTGGTCTGTATAAGGGGATCATCCCATCAACTGTTAAAGCTGCACCAGCTGGTGCTGTAACATTTGTAGCATATGAATTGACATCAGATTGGCTCGAGTCAATTTTGACTTGATTTTTTAACACTTAAATTGAGGGGAGAAATTTTTTGTGATTTTGTTTTCTGGGGTCTCATTCTTTTGTACTCAAATAATTCCCCTTTTAATATACAAGAAGCAGGTATATGCTAATATATTTTAACTATTGATCATGTTGATAATTGAGATTTAGAGATGTACAAATAACTTCAAACCTGACTAAACATTCGTATTGTTGGCAAAAAAAAGTTTTATTTTTGGTGGGTGGGGAGGATCCTTAGGGCAGTGTTTGGTTTTTGTAATTCTTGAGACAAAGATATAGACATTAAAGATATAGACACAAATTATATGTATTGTGTTTGGTAAAATATTGAAGTATTGAACAAGACACAATAAAATTAAAAAAAGTCCATATTATCCCTATAATAAATTTTGTTTTAAAACAAAAAAATTAACCACCATTGCTGCCACTACTATCCATCATCTCCACCACTAGATTTATCATCACACATAGTTCATCACAAATCAGCCAGCAAAAATTTCACAAGAATCAACAAAAATATTTACTTTTCAAAAGAAAAAAGAAAAACGAAAGGAGAGGAGAAGGTGACTGAGGAGCAGATCTGTAAAAGGAGAAGAACCGAGGTAGAGAGAAAGGCGGCAATGGCAGACTCAAAGAGGAAGAGGGAGAGGCGGTCCTGGGTGCTGCGAAGGGGGGAGAGGCGACAATCGCAGATATGGACAAAGGAAGAGACGTAGCAGCGGCGGCAGATCTGGATGAAGGAGGAGATGCAGTGGCAGCAACGGTGGCAGAAAGAGTAATGATTGAGCGAGAGGTTAGTGGCGGAGGAAAGATGGAGGAGGGAGGACGGAGGATGGTGTAAAAAATTGTGTCCAATTGATTGTATATGTGTCTCAACATTTTGGAGAAACATTAAATACATGTATTTTATGTGCATTTGTATACTGATGTGTCCATAAAATATGTGTTTCAACTTTCAACAAAGTCTCAGCTTACTCCATTAACCTTACAGATAGTGGCTTGAATAAAAGAATTGTTGTGGTACATTGGAAAATGAACAGATCAATTCCAAGTGCAAGCACTTATATTAGTACAATCCAACTACAAAAGTCAATAACTACTCACAGCCTTGCCTTCATGCAAGAGGATGATCTGCCGTAATTGCACACTTGCAGGAACTGGCCTCTCCCCATAACTGCCAGAATCTAGCTTCGTATTCCACAATCTCGGCATGGCCCTATGTACGTTTCAACCACAAAGGCCTGCAGCAGTATTGTCAAAAGTAACCCTTGGATGACCATCTTAAGCCAAGAACAATAACAGCACATCATATCCAAATAATTATCATAGTGGCATCAATAAATCCTCACACAAAAACCAGAATTACAAGCATTATCTATGCA
Source organism: Arachis ipaensis (assembly GCF_000816755.2). Classification (NCBI taxonomy): domain Eukaryota; kingdom Viridiplantae; phylum Streptophyta; class Magnoliopsida; order Fabales; family Fabaceae; genus Arachis; species Arachis ipaensis. Next base: position 18,312,565 of record NC_029788.2, read on the forward strand.
GCAACCACATTTGCAAATGCAAGTTAAGACTGGCAAGCTTCACAGACAAAACAATAGCTACTAAAAAGACTAAAAAATGTAATGCCATTGTAATTATGGAAATAGGTTGAGTCCAAAATCACTGCTTCCAAAGTCTCTACCCACTAACATTTTCCGTTTTCTAATCCAGCAAAATACATAAAAGAGAGAATTTATCAGCATCAAGTGGTTCTCGTTCGAGGGGTGGCTTCAGCTTCAACAATGAAGATGATGAGGTCTGAGGTGTTTGGATTCTACCAGATGCTAGACGAAATGCGACTTTATATATTTTAAATGTTTAAAAAGTTTAAATATTGCTGTAAATATTGAATTTGGCATATTATACAATATACATAAATGCTTTTTTAAAATAAATTAGTATTCTAAATATTAAAAAAATTACCAGATCTTTTAACAAGTTTCAGGAAGAGACTCAGACCATGTAACTGATTTGCAAGCCTAACCTACTAAGGCTGGGTTTGGTAAAGCTTCTCATTTTACATTTGGTAAATTAAAAAATTTTTGTGCTTGCGACTTTTAAAAGTTAGGGGTGACAAAGGATTCGATGGTCCCAGAACGTTTGGACCATTAAATGGTCCCATAACAAAATATGTTTTTTTAAGTTTTTTAATAACTGCTAAATAGTTCTTATTTAATTTTAATTATAAATTAGTTCTTTATATATTATTTAATTATAAAATCTATTTTTTATTTTATAAATTATTTTTTTATCATTCATCTATCATGTTTATTGAGAATAAAAAACTAAAACAATAATAAATTAGATATTCCATTAATCGTAATAAATATTTTACAATCTTAATCGATTATAATTTTATCATTGATCCAATTACATACGTATTGAGTTGGAAAAATTGTTTTTGTTAAAAATTCAATCCATTGGATGCACAAACCAATCGATTGAAATTAGGCTTCCCAAACTTCAATCAATTGAAATTGATACACAATGGATTGAATTTTGCAAGGCATGTGAGATTTTTCTTATTCAATCGATCATATTACCCAATCGATTGAAATCATCAAAGTAATTTGGGTTTAATTAATTCAATTGATTGGTTTTGTTAGCCCTCAGTAAATTATTATTTTCGAAAACCCCATTTTTAACTTTAATTCCGCAAATACGAGTTTTTTTTATACAAAGCAAGTTCGCCGCACTATAATTTTTATAGAATTTGCCTAATCCCGACGAACTTCACTTCAAATTCTAAAAAAACTGGCTAACTCAAGTTCTTAAACTTCACAATAGACAATGACAACCATTATCACAATCGAGTGAAATTCACCGGGTTAGACAAACTCTATAAAAATTATAGAGTTCGGGAGGTCAGACAAAATCTATACAAAAATATAGAGTGCGGCTAACTCGCCACCCTAAATAAAAAAAATCGTATTTGAAAAATTAAAGTTGAAAAATGGAATTTTGGAAAATGGTATTTGTTTAAATGATAAGTAAAAATAATTTTAGTGTTATAGGAAGTGTATTGGAATTTCTTTCATTGATAAATTTTGAAGATGTCAGGTATATTTACGGACATTGAGATGGATGAATAATACTATGAAGACGATGACATTAACCAACAAGAAGAGCTAATATGTGACCAAGATATGATGAATAAATAATATGAATCTAAACAAGATTTTGGAGATGAATTTATTGAGGGAATAACAGAACCAATCGGTTGAATTAACTAAACCAGATTGCTTTGATGATTTTAATCTATTGGTAATATGACCAATCGATTGAATAAGAAAAACCCCGCATGCCTTGCAAAATTCAATCGATTAAATTTTAAAAAACCAACATTTTAGTTGCGAAACAATCAATTGAGTTATGGAAACCTGAAATTCAATCCATTGTTTTGATAATCCAATCGATTGATTTTCACCGTCCTGAACGTGACGAATCAAATATAAATTTTTAATCGATTGGAATGGCCAAAAAGTTTATTACGATCAATGGAAGATCTAATTCGTTATTGTTTTTTATTTTGATTGTTAATAAACATAATAGATGAATGATAAAATAATAATTTATAAAATAAAAAATATTTTTTATAATTAAATAAAATATATGGGGTTAATTTATAATTAAAATTAGAAAATGACTATTTAGCCGTTGTTAAAAAAACTTAAAAAACATGTTTTGTTATGGACCATTTAATAGTCCAAACGTTCTGGGACCATCGAATCCAGTGCCTACTTTTAAAAGCACCTAAGAGGAACTTTTCAAAATTGGCTTGTGCTTATCAAAATTAAAAAAAAAAATCTAATATAATAAATATTCAAAATTACTATTATTAATTATTAACACCAGATTTCATTTATTTTTCCACACATATTTCCCGCTATTATATTGCCATTGAAATACTCATATATTTCTAATTTCTCAACCTAACCTTCGCAAATTCTAACACAATCTTCATATATTTTTTTATTTTTCAACCTAATCTTCACAATTTCAACACAAATACATTTCTATCATGTATTAGGTATGAACTTCTATCTATTTATATTATTTTTTGTGTGTTTTTTGTATTTTTAGTAGATGTTTGTTTTTCTCTGTTCTTTAAAACGTGAAGAAGGAGACCTGGTTTATGGAAACCAATTATAAAATTTTCGTACACTAACTTCATGAACATTAGTCAAAATTATAATAACAACATATATATACATATGTAAATATAGATATATAATTTTACTTGAGATGTGTCCCATTTTCTGTGATTTGTAAAAGTGAGTCGATATATATAGATGGGTAATAGACGTATCAGTACTAACATTAGATTACATTCAAATTTTATTATTGACTAATGATAACTCTATTTATATTAATATAGAGAGTAAATCAAATAAATATTTAAATTATTAGTCTTTAAAATTTAAAAAAATAAATTATTCTTCGTTATAAACATGTTATTATAATTTTTTTAAGTTTTAAAAATTGTTTTAATATTCTTATGCACTAATAGCTCTTAGGTTTCATAGAATTTGATTGACCAATAATTTTAATAAAAAAAAAGTTTAGTTCATTATGCCTATTCCATTCTCCTAGAATTTAGTTAGTACCTAACATGTTAAAATTTTAAGTTCAGTCATGGAGATTCTTTGTTATAAATATGTTTATTATAATTTTTTTACTTTTTAAAAGCTATTTTACCAAACACACTATTGTAGTGCTTGTGCTTATTAAAAGTTATTTTTAACGTGATTTTACCAAACGCAAGTGCTGCCGCTTTTAAAAAAATGTCTTTTAAAAGACATTTCTCATAAGCTACTTTTGAAAAGTAAAAATTTTACACCAAGTCTAAGAGTGAGACACGGTCTAACTTTTCTCGACTTTTCGGTTTTCACCCATTGAGAAAAGAGAAGGATGCTATAAATAAAACCTGTTATTTGAAAATATTGGAAATGACTTTTTGAAACCGATAATCAATAATTTTTAATTTCTCCTTATTTTTTTAATCAAGATCATAAATCAATTTTTTTATTTTTAAATAAATAGACTTTTATTTTTATTTTTATATTTTTAATACATGTCTCCGGAACATTAGTTATCATTTTTTTAATACATTGCAAGGGTTGACAATTTAGTTTTTAATAATTAAAAGCAATGAATTCAGTTTTTGGTTTTGCACTTTTGACATTTGAGTATTTGACAATCAAATCAGTTCTTAAGGCAGCATATTCTAAAACTTATGTAACTAAATTTGACTATATTTTTGTGACTAACTTGGGGTTTTATTAGCATTCATCGGAAAGCTTTGTTAAATTAAATGTCAAAGCGAGTAAAGAGAGTGACATTGCTGTCTAACCATCACATTGAACTATTGTATCCAACGATTTCAAGGATTCACATCCAAGGAACATGCTCATGTAGATGGTTTCTGAGACAGATTACCCATCATGTATAGTACAGAAAGCTTAACTTATGACGCAAATTAAAATAATCAGGAGAATGCAAAAAAGCAAGTTGGAATCAAAGTATCAAACTCATTCTATGATGATAGTAACTTATGCTCTATGTTATTCACATGATCATGCTGTAAATAAGAACATAACTTCTCTTTGCATATTGAAAAGAATTTTACTGAACACCTCTAGAGAGTGAAAAAATAAAAGAAATAAAACGGAGAAAGCAAGCTAAGTTTCTTCAATATATATAAAATCTAGTGAGGGAACTTCAAAACTGAAAAGAAGAAAGATCTTGATCTGTAGTTAATATCTTATCTGCAACTAAACATAAAAAAACAACTGATGGATGAACAACTATCCCATCAATCAAACTTTGCTCTCACTTGGTCATTGAAGAGAACCTTGAAATTTCCAACTCCACAATCATTAAGAGAACCTTTGATATCTTCACCTATCTCGTTAGCACAATGAGCTAACCTGCACCTAAAATTGAGATTTAAGAAGAACTAAGCACTAAAGATCCTTGCACGGACAAAACACTAAACACACATATTGCCCAGAATGGCAGCAACAACATAATGGTAGTGTCATCTAGGTTACAAACAAATATTTGGATACTAAAGAATCTGTAAAAAACTTATAATGCATCAGTCATTTCTAAAGCATCAGCTAGTTGATAGTTGATATACATGACAAGTGCACGGGGAATTGAAGAATGCAACAATCAGTCGTAATTTACGGAGTGACATATCTAAGTTACATACTAGGCAGTTATCATAAACATCTTTTTTTTCTCATGGTATATCTTAAGTAGTTGAGACATATCTTCTGTAAAACTTTCCACAAATCTTTTAAGGAACATGTCTTCCGGAATAAAAAACGGCAGACACAAATTGTCACTCTTGTTTCTCAAACCTTTTGCAAGTAAATACTGGAGAACAAAAGCCCTCGGAATGATCCTTCTCTCCAAATTATATCCAAAAAGCCATGGAATCTTGGCAAGAGCCAAAGGGTCCCAACCTAACTGATTGACCCAAAGTTTCATCACCTCATTAATCTTATCCTTAGATGATAGCATACATAAAGGGTTCCTCCTGAATGCTTCGGACATTGTTTCTTTAGACCAACCCCAGCTCTTCAAGACATTGACTTTTGCATCCCACAGTGATTTCGGTACAGTCTTTTTGGCTTGCAAAGCTATGGCGAACTTAACCGTTGAAGGATCAATCCCTAATTCCTTTATTTCATCCACCTGCTTCCTCAAGTCAGCAGACAAGAGCACTAAAACTCTGGTCCGCAACAAATAACCGATAGCGGAGTCAGAGACTCCTGCATCAGCCAACAACTTGACATTTTTCACCAAGCGAGCCTCCATAAACAAACCAGGGATAGAAGCAATGCAACGGAGCGTTTTCTCATCGGATTGAAAGAAGGTTTTCAGCATTGCATAAGTAGGGATTATGTTGTTCTTGAGGCTCAAATGCAAGAATCTAGGGTTCCTAGTGGATAGCAGAACAATGTCATCGGTGGAAGCACCTTTGGAGGCCAGAAAATGAAACTTTGGCAGGATCGTTTGTGGATTGGATGAAAGTATCCTAGGTAGCTTGGCAACAATGGCAGCGATTTGGGAATGAGAGAATCCATGGGTCTTGAAGAATGCGATGACTAAGTCTGCCTTGTGTGGGGTCTTGAAACTATGCCGTTTTGAGGTGTTTAGAGCGGATTGTGGGGTGAAGCCAAGGTTATCGATGAGGTATGAAACCGTCAAAGAGTGTGATTGTGAAGTGCAGAACATGTGTGGTGGTGTTCTTCGGAATAGGACTTTTAGGTTTAGATAGATAAGGGGTTTGTAACGGTGGGAGTTAAACATATTGGTTGATGAATGACGAGTGATAAAATAAAACAACAAACAAAAAGGATAGAATTATAGAAGCATAAAAGAATTTTTATGAGATTGAAGGAAGAAGCCACTTACTTGAGCAAGAAGAGAAGGGAAGGCAGGCAGTTTAGAGAGTAGAAAGCGAGACTTTGGCGACGGCGTGAAAGCAGAGAGGGTTCCACCGGCTGTGGCGAGAACCGAGGGGAGAAGAGGGCGAGAGGAAGTGGGTATTTTGGGAAAAGGAAAAAACATGGGGAAGATTTTGATGGAATAAGGTTTAGGCGTAGTTCGACTAACTAACTTAATTAAGTTCTTTTTGATAAAATAATTTAAATAATAAATAATTCTGTTAAAAGTAACTTATAAATAAGTTATTTTGTGTTTGGATTTTTAACTCTAAAAGTGCTTATTTTAAAGAAATGTAATGAAAAGTAGAAGTATTATCAGAGAAATCATTTTTTTTAACTTCTCTCTAAACTCTAAAATAGCTTCTTAGAAAGTTGCAATTTGGTTTTGAAAATTGCACCCGACATTAATACTACTACTTTTTATAAGTCAAAAGTTAAAAATTAAATAAAATATTTAATTAAATCTAACCAAATTGTTATAAAGGATTTTAAATTTGTACGTGCTCTTTTTTATATATATTGCTGCTCTATCTTCTTTTTTACTCCTGTTGCTGCTGCTTCTTTTTCTTCTTTTCTTTTTTTCTCATTTTTCTCTTTCATTATCATCGCTGCCGTCATCACCACTTTCTCCTCTTCCTCCTCCTTTTTTCATTTGAATTTCTTCTCCTCCTTTTTCTCCATCTTCATCATCATTGTCATTATCATCATTGTTATTTTATCGTTATTGTCATCATCGTCGTTTTCTTCTTATACGTATAACAATTCAAATTTTGAATGCACTGAAATTACTTAATGATGATAACACACAAATAAACTCAGTTTTTTTTTTGGTGACTAAACAAGGAAAGAAACAAAGCAAAAACTATTCTAAATCCGAGCGGATGATTCGTTGGAGATCAACACCAGGCTCAGACCAAATAACATGATTAGAGTTACTCTTGGCACCATATTTAGCCATCCAATCCGCAGCTCTATTTGCTTCTCGGGACACCCATTCAACGTGAACAAGCCAAGGACGAGATAAAAGCTCCTGAATCTTGTGAACCAAATCTGTTACTTCAGATGGATACTCACTTGTAAGCTCATGCATGATGGGCAGAATGTCAAGGCAATCTATTTCACATATAATATCCCTCAAACCGCAATCCCAAGCTAAAACCAGCCCCCTCCAAGCAGCAAATAATTCACATCTGATTATAGACCAAGGGGGAATGCTTCCAGAGCAGCCCGAGATCCAATCTCCCTTAGAATCTCTAATAATACACCCAAATCCCGCTAAATTTGAATCCATATACAAGCTTGTATCACAATTAACTTTAAAACTATTGCCTACCGGTGGTTCCCAACACAGGCAATTTCGGAGAGACCTAAAGGCATTGCTTCGATTCCTGTAAACCTGTAAGTCTTTGGCGGTAATTTTGGCCAAGGCAACAACCTTATGGTCTGTCCAAGGGTTGTCAGTGTTGAATATGTCATTGCACCTATGTCTCCATCCCCACCAAAGCCCTGCACCAAAGGACGCCTCATTGTTAGCCAAGGCCTTCCGAAACCACTCTTCAAGAGCAGTACCAGCCGTCGAGTCCAGGATACTAGGATCCAACATATACCAGATTCTTTTAAGGGTTTAATCACATCACAGTCCCATTTGAATAAATTTTATCTTTTTTATTTTTTTTTTTTTTTGGAAAATGTCCATAGTTCCTGTCGAAGGGAATTGGAAACAAAATAAGGTAGATTCCTAGATTTAGTTACACACTTTCTGCTTTTTAGTTATCTTACAACATGTCTTTAGGTGGAAAAACAAGACAAAAGTTCGGGTCATTTAATGTCTATATAAACCGAAACAGCCTTGCTCATATCTCACTCAATTTGCTAAACACTTGTTGTCTTTTGGTACCTCACATACAAAGCATATGCATTTTGTATGAAGCAGGAGTAGCACATAGGATTTTGGTGATGCTAGCTGTAAAAGTAACAATCTAAAAGACAATGGGAAGGATCAAATGATTTTGGTTGGTATTGCATTTCTGGTTCGAGCAGTGGTTTATTGAGCGTCTCGGTTTGTATCAGATATGCTGGTGACTAAGTATAACTTAATTTGTCTTCATTATCAACAAGGTTGCAAAGCTTACCAAAAGGAGTCCACTCATCATACCAAACTGATTTGTGGACATCTCCAATATTCCAATGAAGCCCTTTCTTGAGATGCTCATAGGCACTAACAATGTTCTTCCAGGTAGCCGATGAAGAATTTCTACTGTTTCTGTTCATACCAGATTGATTCCTAAGATATTTATGCTTCAGAACCTGCACCCATAACTTCTCACTATTATTTAGACAATCCCATACCAACTTTCCCAGAAGCGCCATGTTAGCACAGGAAGTATCCCTAATACCCAATCCTCCTGCCTTTTTAGGAGTTATGGCGACCTCCCACCTGACCAGAGGCAGCCCTTTTCCAGTCGCTTGGCCTTTCCACAAGAATTGTCTCATCAAGGAATCAATTTTTTTACATGCATACTTCGGGAGAAGAGAAATTTGCATTTCATAAACTGGGATAGAGGCCATAACCGATTTAACAAGACAAAGCCTCCCTGCCTTATTCAGTAGGCGTCCTTTCCAACTGGAGAGCTTTCTCAAAATCTTTTCAATAATCTCCTGAGCCGTCTTCCTGGAAGCTCTGGCATGACCGATGTTAATTCCCAGGTATTTACCCAAATCATTGCAGAACCGGATGTTAGAGACCCCTGAGAGAACCTCTTTTCTCCTCTCCGACACCCTCTTGGAACACTGGGCCTTTGACTTATGAAGATTTACCTTTAAACCTGACGCTCTAGAAAACAAGTCCAAACAATGCATGACCTCTATTACTTGAGCTTTTGATGCCTTACAGAAAAGCAAAAGATCATCTGCAAACATCAAATGAGAGAGTCGTGGTCCATTCCTAGAAACCGCAACTGGGTTCCACAAACCTTGGGAAACTCTATGAGAGATAAAGCAGGCAAGCATTTCTATACAGAGTATAAATAGATAAGGAGACATAGGATCTCCTTGCCTCAACCCTCTCTTCGGATTGAAATTTTGGAGCCTGTTCCCATTCCACAAAACTGCCAACGAAGAGGAAGTCACACAATTCAATATAAGATCAATGGTAGCCTTTGGAAACCCAAACCGGACCAAAGTAGCTTCCAGAAAACGCCAGTCTACCCTGTCATAAGCTTTTTCCAAATCAATCTTGAATGCCATGGTCCCTTTTCAAGACTTGGTGTTCCTCATGAAGTGCATAATCTCTTGAGCAATGATAATATTCTCTGTGGTTCCTCTTCCTGGAATGAACCCTCCTTACAAAGGACCAATGATCTCCGACAGGAAAGGTCTGAACCTGTTAACTAGAACCTTTGTGACAATTTTATAAATTACATTACATAAGCTAATAGGCCGAAACTCCCGTAAGGAAAAGGGAACTTCTACTTTAGGAATTAGAACAATGAGAGTATCAAAAATAGCCGCATTCAATGAGAGAGCTCTCCGTGGCCCAAGACCCATCCTCCAAAAATAACCCATGAATTTTGTTCCTCTTTCTCCTGATAACTGTCTGCAGATGAAAAAATTTTGTATTTCTGTTTCCACATCTCACCCATTGTTCTCTAGATTTTTGATACCACAACAACTCTTCTTGAAGAAGGACAGCATTCAGTTCCTGATGCAAAATTTGCTCTTTGATCCTAAGCTGTTGATCCTCCCGATTTTCCAGAGTAATCTGAACGTCATTCAAAAGCCTCTCCAACTCCCTTTTCTTAACAAAAATATTGCCAAAAACCTTTTTATTGAAGCTAGTTGCATCTTTTTGAACCTCCAACAAACATTTGACTACATCCGGAGCTCCTCTATTCCAAGCTGTATCAACAACATTCCTAAAAACAGGATGAGTCATCCACGCAGCCTGGAATCTGAACGGACGATGGCCCTTGGTAGCCCTCTTTGCCATCTTGCACCTAGTGAATAATGGGCAATGATCAGAGTGAAGGCGCGCCAGCACCTCAGTATAAGCCTCCGGAAACATTAGTCGCCAATCCTGGTTGATGACTGCTCTATCAAGCTTCTTGGCCACCTGCACCCCACCTTTCACCTTCCTGTACCAAGTGAATCTTCTCCCAATAGCCCCCATATCAAACAGCCCACAATCCTCCAATGTTTCCGTAAATTGTTCTGCTCTGGCAAGTCTAAATTGCCCCCCTCTAACTTCACTCTGCAACAAAACATCATTAAAGTCCCCTAACACAATCCAAGGTCCGTGGATCATATTAACAATCCTTGTCAAGTCACCCCACAGTTCTTTACGCCGATGTATATGCGGATTAGCATACACCGCACTGCAGTAACTAGATGTATTGCCCATAGTGATTTCAAAACTGATACATTGATCAACTACATCCAATACTCTCATAGAAATATTTGAATTAGAACATAGAACCCAGATACCCCCACTATGACCATTAGCCTCAACAATACCAACACCCTGGTAACCTAGATTATTCCAAAAAGATTTCATCCTCTCGAAAGCAATATGGGTTTCAAACAGAATGAAAAAAGTAGGATGAAATTTATTCGCTAACTCCTTACTATGAACCCGGGCTAATTTATTAGAGGCACCTCTAATATTCCAAAATAGAAAGCTTAAATCTAAATAATCCATAAAACAATTTGTATTGTAAAAAGGACCAACCTCAGCTGAAGTCCCTAACGAGATGATGAAGATCCACCATCATATCCCCCTGAGCCTTGCTTGTCCTTGTCCGGTTGTTGCCCGGTTTGTCTGTGTCCCTCCACTGACAACCCTTCCAATTTGCCGATTTGCTGCTTGCTGGTGTCGCCAAGGCAGTCCGGAGTCGACGGCGAATTCTGCAAAGAAGAAGGGCGCAACCTCTTGTGTCCGTTTTTGATAATGGCGGCACCGCAACGGAGACAGATTTGCCCTTCACCCCTTGCTGTTTGGAAGATGCCATACGTGCCTTAGATCCGCTAACCGACCTGGTCTTCACCCCTGATTCGGCTCCTCTCATACGTAGCCCAAAGTCACGGTTCTGGTCCAATTTCTGATTTGAGCGCACCGACATTTTATCTTTAGATGTTTGTTGGGCTTTGTTTGATTGACTCAATTTTTCTCTCCTTTTACCGCTGACTTTGGTCCAGCCAGCCTCATTTTCCAAATGTTAGGACCCCACTTCCTTCCCATGCAACGTATCATCTAATTCCTCCCCAATTTCTGCAACTATCACTGACTCTTTAGGATTGCATCCAAATTCAAAAATTTTCTCTTTTGAAGCTTCCTGTGGCTGCACCACCCGGGCCGCCGTCTCGGTCACTGATGTTTCCTTTCGATCCACCCTTTCCGAATCTATTGGGGTCATTCTGCAGTCAGTTGTTGGATGCCCGAAATAATTGCACTTGTCACAAATAAGGTGTAAGCATTCATACTCCACCTTATATTCAAACTCATCGACAATCACACTCCGGACCACCGGCAAATCAAGATTAATTTGCACGCAAGCCCGAGCAAATTTTCCCCTTTCCACCAACTTAGTAGCCAGATCCACCTTGACTGGTCTTCCCACAGCAGAAGCGATTCTCATCATGGCTTTATCCTGATAGTACCATATGCTCAAACCAGAGATTCGAATCCAAACCATAGTCTCCTCGAAAGTGTCCTCATAAGGTTTAAAATCCGGTGTCCATGGCTTGACCGCAATATAGTGACCGAAGATCATCCATGACCCCCCTAGTAAAACCTTCTCTCGATCGTTCATGCGATCAAATTTAACGAGGAAGTACCCAAAACCCACATCCAAGATTTCATTTCCACCGGTGATCCTCCAGACCCCTTTCAATTTATGAAACATGGCCGTGTAACTAAGGTTTTTTCCAAGAACCTTAATCACAATTGTTTCCTTGTATGGTTCAGAAAGGATGTTCCTAGCCTCTTCGGAGAAGCAAACTCTTGGAGGCATAGGATCTCCTTGTTTTCCAGTGACCACTGTCATTGAATCCTCATCTAGAGCTTCAGCCCGATTTATCCCTGTGGCTACCGTAGAACCAATAACCTTGTCACGGAACGAAATCTTGGAAGTCACCCTGGAACTAAGGTCGCCCTTACTCAGTTTAAAACAAGCTCAAACCAAGTGCACCTTATTTAAATCGATAATGTACCGAAATTAAATTCAGAATACACCGAAATTATTTAATGATAACTCAAAACTCTTCCTCCTCATTCTTCTTCATTATCATCATTATCTTCTTCTTCTTTTTTTCTTTTCTTGTTCATATTCTCCTTCTTATTTTACCTTCTTATGATTCTTTTTGTTTTATTCTCTTAATAAGAATAAAAAAAAAAGAAAAAAAAAGAAGAAACACATCATGCTGCAAAATCAGTAGAAAGAGGAGAAACCTACATTTATTTAACTAAATAAGATTGCAATATAGTATAAACATGTTCATTCAAGTCTAATATGAGAAACAATGCTCCTAAAAGAAGAAATAAGAGCAACAGAAAAAAGAAAGAAAGAAAGAAAGAAAAATAAAAAGAAGAAAAAATATAGCATTAAAGAAGACATTTTGTACTTTTGTAGCAAAATTTCGGTGTCAAAATTAAAAAATTTATGTGTTATATAGTTAAAAAATTTCGGTGTTACTTTTCTGATAAATTCTGCATAATTCAAAACCCTTTATCTTCCTTCTCATATTCTACTACTTCTTTTTTTCATCTTTTTCGTTCTCATCTTCTTTTTCTTATCTTATTTTTTCATAATTCTTTTTATTTCACTCTTTTAAGAGAAATAAAACTAAAAAAAATAAACAAAAAAATAAATAACTGCAATATTACATAAGAAAAGGAGAAGAAGAAACAAAAATAATATCAACAACAGCACCAATAAAAAAAGGAGGAGGAGGTGCACGAAGAAATACAACGAAAAAAAGAACAACTTAATTTCACGCGCATATTATGTGAGTAAATTTTGTTGAATTTGTGCCAACTTAGTTAAATTTAGTTGCCAAACAAGTTTAAATGTGTAGCAAAATTTCACAGTTTTTATAATATGAATGATATTTTTATATCTTTTATCTTTCATTAATAATTTCAAACGCCAAAGAAAAAGTTATAAAAAAATCTGCTATACATATAAGTATTTTCTTCTCAATTTGTCCATATTTTTTTTCTTAATCATGGCACCAATTTTTTTTTAATATATCTTCTTTTTGTTTTCTTTTTTCTAATATATTCTTTTTTTTTTATGTTTTGTTATTGATACAACATTTTTTTTGTATTTTTTTATATTTTACTTTAAAAATGAAAGATTTTATCTAAACAAATTTATTTCAAAATTATATAATATACTCCTAAATCTTAAACAACAAACTCTTTTGCAATATGGTATGGATATTAATTCAAATTATATGTTTATCGTGATAAAATTTTATATTTTATATAATAAATTTCTCATTTCTATTGTATTTCTGTATTTAATATAAAAAATTTCAGTCTTCTTTTGTATTATGTTTTTCTTTTTTATTCTTCTTCTTCATAAATTTTTTAAAATATACAAATAAATAAACAAACAAAGAAGATAATAAGAACAAAGAATAAAAATGTATAAAAAGAAGAACACAATATCAACAATAATAATAATGATGATAATGATAATACTGATGATGAAAGAAGAGAAAGAAGGAGGAAAAAAATTAAAAAAAAAAAGAAAGAAAAAGGAGAAAAAAAATGAACGGATTGAAAAAAATACATAATTTAATTAGATTTGATTATGTAAAAAATTTGATTGCCTAAAATTATTGAAAAAAAATGCACAAAGTGGTGTATATAACATTTCTCAAATTCAAAATCAAATTAACTTAAAATGATCTTCAAATTTTTTGCAGATAAATCAAATTAATTTTTTTTATTTGCTAAATTTGTTTGTAAAGAAATAGAT
>NC_029788.2:18326758-18341534 GCF_000816755.2 Arachis ipaensis
GATGTCAAATATTTGCATTAAACTTTTTGGTGTTGTAAACTAAATAAATAAGAAAGAGAAATAGATATAAAATAAAGAAACATAAATAGATAGTTTTAATATTAATATTATATTCACCAATATAATTACTCAATATAATAGAGATAATTCATATATTAAAATATATGTAGCAACGTAAAAGAAATATTAACAATGAATAGAAAAAGAAGAGTATCATTGCTATGTATAAAGAGGAAAAAAGTGATTTTATTGATTGTGTGTGTATTATGCACTGAGGTTTAACCTCTATTTATACATGCAAGGAGGCTATTATTTTTCACTTTCATTAAATGTAAGGACTTTGGTAACATAGCCCTTCAGTATGGAAAAGATGAGCCGCTCATGGTCATCCATTTCATTCTTATCGCAACACTCTCCCTTGGATGACCATTTAGGATTATTGCCTCGTTAAAACCTTACTGAAGAAAACCCAATGGGAAAAAATTTTAGTGAAGGAAAAAGAGTACACTATCCTTTGTGATGGGGACTGCCTCATTAAAAACCTTGTCAAGAAAAACCCAATGAAAAAAACCTGATCCAGGGAAAAAGAGTACAGTCTCCCCCTCTTGTCGACATCATTTAATATCTCGAAATCGGCGCATCCCAATCTCATGTACCAATCTTTCAAAGGAGGATTTTGGGAGTGACTTTGTAAATAAATCTGCCAGATTGTCACTTGAGCGGATCTGTTAGACATCAATTGTCCCTTGATTTTGAAGATCATGAGTGAAGAAGAATTTGGGAGAAATATGCTTTGTTCTATCACCTTTGATATATCCGCCTTTAAGTTGAGCAATGCATACTGTATTATCTTCAAACAGGACAGTTGGAGCTATCTTATGATCAATCAATCCGCATGATGACATAATATATTGAATCAGGCTCCTCAACCAAAAATACTCGCGACTAGCTTCATGAATTGCTAGTATTTCAGCATGATTAGAGGAGGTTGTTGTTATCGTCTGTTTCGTGGACCTCCATGATATAGCTGTACCACCATATGTGAACAGGTATCCTGTTTGAGATCTCCCTTTATGTGGATCAGACAAGTATCCGGCATCTGCATAGCCAACTAGTTGTGACTTGGATCCATAGGGATAAAATAATCCCATATCAACCGTTCCATGAAGATATCGAAAAATTTGTTTGATTCCACTCCAATGTCTTCTGGTTGGAGAGGAACTATATCTTGCTAGTAAATTCATCGCGAATGATATGTCAGGTCGCGTATTATTAGCAAGATACTAATGGCACTAAGATATGGTACTTCAGAACCAAGGATATCTTCATTCTCTTCTTTAGGACGGAATTGATCCTTTTCCATATCTAAAGATCTTACGATCATTGGGGTACTCAAGGGATGCGATTTACCATATAAAATCTTCTCAAGATTTTTTCTGTGTATGTTGTTTGATGAATAAAGATCCCATTTTTTGTATGCTCGATCTGTAGGCCGAGACAAAATTTAGTCTTTCCAAGATCTTTCATCTCAAACTCTTCTTTTAGAGTTTTTATAATTGTTGGAATCTTTTCAGGAGTTCCAATGATATTTAAATCATCAACGTACACAACAATTATAATGAATCCAGGTGCGGATTTCTTTATGAAAATACATGGACAGATATCATCATTCTTGAATCCATTTTTTGGCCAGATACTCAGTAAGACGATTATACCACATTCGTCCAGATTGCTTTAGACCGTATAAAGATCTTTGCAATTTAACTGAGTATAACCCCTGTGAATATTCATTGGATGATTTAGATATCTTTAGTCCTTTAGGGACTTTCATATAGATATCCCGATCTAATGAGCCATATAAATATGCTGTTACCACATCCATTAAATGCATATGCAGTTTATGATATGCACATAAACTGACCAAATAACGCAATGTTATTGCATCCACTACAGGGAAATACGTTTCTTCATAATCTATACCAGGCCTTTGTGAAAAACCTTGTGCCACAAGTCGGGCTTTATAGCACACAACTTCATTTTTCTCATTTCGTTTTCTCACAAATACCCACCGGTATCCAACAGATTTTACATCTTCTGGTGTACGGACTACAGGTCCAAAGACTTCACGTTTTGTAAGTGAGTCTAACTCAGCCTTCATGGCTTCTTTCCATTTTGACCAATCATTCCTTTGTCGACATTCTTCGACTAATCTTGGCTCAAGATCCTTACTTCCATGCATGATATTCAATGCCACATAATATGCAAATATTTCATTGACAATTGACTTATTTCGGTCCCATTTCTCTATCGTAAATACATAATTTATCGAGATCTCATCATTTTCATAATTTTCAGGTACCTGAACGTCTTCTGGCGTTAAAACTATATAAGAATTTTAGACAACTGCAGGTGTCTTTACTATGTCTTTTTCAATAGGAATAGTATTAATCTCTTTTCTCTTTTGAGGATTTTTGTCTTTAGAATCGACAGGCCTGCCACGCTTCTGGTGTGAATTTGCTTCAGTGGCTACTTGTCCTACTGGGACATCAATTCAAATTGGGGTATTTTCCGCTGGTATATACGACTTGGTTATCCTCTTTATATTGGAAAATGCATTAGGCAATTCATTTGCTATTCTTTGCAAATGTATAATCTTTTGAACTTCTAGTTCACATTGCCCTGATCGAGGATCTAAATGCATCAAGGATGATGCATTCCAATTAAGTTCCTTTTCAAGAAGCTTATTCTCTCCCCCTAATGTTGGATATTTTAATTTATCAAAATGACAATCCACAAACCAGGCTTTAAATACATTTCCAGTTTGTATCTCAAGATACCTCACTATAGAGGGAGAATCATATCCAACATATATCTCCAATTTTTTTTGGGTCCCATTTTGGTGTGATTAGGTGGTGCAATGGGAACATATATCGCACATCCAAATATTCTTAAATAGGAAACATTTGGCTGCTGGCCAAAAGCTAATTGCATAGGAGAGAACTGATGGTAACTCGTTGGCCTCAATCGAATAAGTGTTGCGGCATGTAAAATAGCATGCCCCCAAATCGAGGTTGGGAGATTAGTTCTCATAAGTAACGGTCTAGCAATTAATTGTAGGCGTTTAATAAGTGATTCTGCTAACCCATTTTGTGTGTGAACATAAGCTACTGGATGTTCAACACTTATTCCATTAGCCATACAATAAGCATCAAAAGCTTGGGAAGTAAATTCACCAGCATTATCAAGACGAATTGCTTTGATTGGATTTTCTGGAAATTGTGCTTTTAATCGAATAATTTGAGCCAGTAATCTCGCAAACGTCAGGTTGCAAGAAGATAATAAGCACACATGTGACCATCTCGAAGATGCGTCTATCATGACCATAAAATATCTAAAAGATCCATGATAAACCACAATTTTATGGTTTATATTGTGCTTAATTATATGGTTTTATCAATTCTTTACCCACTTATTCATATGATTAGCATGCATTTATATTTCCATCACAAAAATTATTCCATGATTAAAAACTTGCTTCCTAGAGACTTTTAACTTTGCATTTTAATTCTCCTTTATTCCATTCGATGCTGTGATCTGTGTGTTAAGTGTTTCAGACTTTATAGGGCATGAAGGACTTGGAGATTAGAAAAGAAGCTTGCAAAAAATGGAAGAAACACAAGAAATTAAGGAGATAACCAGCGAGAAGTGACGCGGACGCATGGCTCACGCGACCGCGCGGATTGGAACTGCACAAGTGACGCGAAGGCACGGACGATGCGCACGCGTGGCAAGACAAAATGCTCCACGTGAATGACGCGATCGCGTGACGTGCGTGATTTACAGAATCTGCAGAATTCGCTGGGGGGAGAATTTGGGCCCTATTTTGACCCAGTTTTCGGCTCAGAAAAGCAGACTAGAGCCAGAAAACATGCAGAAACCGAAAACAACATTCATTCCAGACAATTCTCAATTTTAGATCTAGTTTTTACTCCTCCTTTAGGTTTTCTCTCTACACATTCATAGTTCTTAGGATTTTTATTTTTATTTTTATTGCTTTTCGCATTGGGATATTGAGAAGAGTTGTTACCTCAGCAAAACTTTGTTATTCTAGTTTGCTCTCTTTACCTGTCTCTTACTCTTCCATGTCCTTTATTCATTCAGAATTATTATTGAATTATTTTTAGAATTTATTAATACAAGAACTATTTTTATTTTTAATTGATCTTTTTGACTATTATTTATCATGTCTCTTTGTATTTCCCTTTCTTATGTTATGAATTCTACATTCACAATGAGTGAGTAGTTCCATAACTTGGATGGGAGTTGATTGAAAGGAAGACCTTGAGTTGGAATGCTTAAAAGAAAAATTGTAATTGGATTTATTGTTGGATTGCCCTCTAGTCACTGACACCAATCCTTTTCAATTGAGCGGATTGGAACTTGTGAATAGAAATAGCTTTCCAACTTGCTTGACTTTTCCTTACCTAGTAAGGGATAACTAAACAGAACAACCCTCAATTATCAATTAATCTTGAGAGTACTCCAACAAGAATAGGGCTTCCAACTAATCTACTCCCAGCCAAGGCCGTTATTTAAAATTATATAAATTCTCTAATTTAATTTTCTGTTATTCAACTCAACCCATTTTTGAAAACATCTGATTAATAAAATAGCACACCTTTCTGCAACTCGTTGGGAGACGACCTGGGATTCATACTCCCAGTATTTTAATTTTAATTTTGTGAAAACCCTTCTAAATTGATAAGTGGAATTTCGGCTAGTTAAGAACTGTACTTGCAACATATCTCTTATAATAATTTCTTAACTCGCCAATTTCCGCCACGTCAATCCACGTGGTGGATGAACAGGTCCACATATATCACCTTGAATCCTTTCTAGGAATTCAAGGGACTCAAATCCAATCTTTACTGGTGATGGCCTTAAAATTAACTTCCCTTGAGAACATGCAGCACAACAAAATTTACTAGTTTTAAGAATCTTCTGGTTCTTTAGTGAATGACCATGAGAGTTTTCAATAATTCTCTGCATCATGGTTATTTCCGAATGACCCAATCGGTCGTGCCAAGTTATGAATTCATTTGGGCTAGCAAAATTTCTGGTTTACAATGGCATGTGATTCAATTGCACTAATCTTGGTATAATATAACCCAGATGAAAGTGATGGCAACTTTTCTAATATAACTTTCTTATTTGAATCATGAGTTGTGATACATAAGTACTCATGATTTCTCTCATTCATAGTCTCAATATGATATCCATTTCGGCGAATATCTTTAAAGCTCAACAAGTTTCTTTGAGACTAGATAGACAATAGTACATTATTTATTATGAATTTTGTTCCTCCAGGAAACAAAATTATAGCTCTTCCGGAGCCATCTATCACATTTTCCAAGCCAATAATAGTATTAACATATTCTTCTTTTGGCACAAGATGGGTAAAATATATATCACTTTTAAGAATAGTGTGCGAACTTGCACTATCCGCAAGGCAAATATCTTCAGAATATGTCCTTCCCATTTTTCTTTAAAGACAAATGATAAAAATAATAAAATGAGTAGAAGTACATGCATAGTAAAATTATTCACATGAATAATTGAAGAACGAAATTCTCGCGCGATCTAGAATTTTCACGAATAAATTCCCGTTGTAAGTATAGCTTCTAGACCGACAAGAATTCCTTTCTTACAAAAGTTTTGGTTGTCACAAGTAACAAACCCCTAAATAAATTGATAACCGAAGTATTTAAACCTCGGGTCGTCTTCTCAAGGAATTGCAGGGAGGTGTTCTTATTATTGGTTATGCAAAGGTATATCTTGGGGTTTTTTAAAAGGTTTGAACAAGGAAATAAATTGCAGGAATTAATAAATCAGTAACTAAGAAAAACTCTTGGCAATGTATGAAAATTAGAAGTTCTATCCTAGTTATCCTTTTCAGGCGTGATGAGAATTGGATTTTAATCCCACTTCGTTAAGTCAAGTGGACTAATTAATTTAATCCTCAAGTCCTAGTCAATCCCTATGGAAAGACTAGCTTTAGAGTGATATAGATCAATCAGTAATCTGCCAATTTCAACCACTGCTGAGTTTGATAACTCAAGTGTTACCAATTATTTAACCAAAGCCAAAAGGAAGAAAATATCTAAATTAAATTAAAAGCATCCATAACATAAATAAAGCAAAGCAAAATCGAATCTGAAATACCTCAAATTATATTAAATAAAAATCAATCTAAACATAAAGAGTTCATAAACCAAATTGAGAAAATAAATAAAAGGAACACTAAACCTAAAAATTGAGAAGAAGAAATCCTAAATCCTTTAAGAGGAATCCTAATCCTAAATCCTAAGAGAGAGGAGAGAACCTCTCTCTCTAAAAACTATAATCTAAATTATGAAAAGTGAATAATGGAAGACATGTTAATGAATAGATGCATTCCCCCACTTTATAGCCTCTAATCTGTGTTTTCTGGGCCGAAAATTGGGTCAAAAACAGCCCAGAAATTGCCCCCAGCGATTTCTGTTACGTTCAGCATGCGGCAAAGTGACGCGGAAGCATCGTCCACGCGTCCGCGCGGATTGCATTTTTTCCAGGTCACGCGTTCGCGTGATTCACGCATTCACGTTGTCTATCTTCGGGAAAGATATGGCAAATTATATATCGTTGTGAAGCCCCAAATGTTAGCTTTCCAACGCATCTGAAACCGCATCATTTAAACTTTTGTAGCTCAAGTTATGGTCGATTTAGTACTAAGAGGTCAGGCTGGACAGTTTTAGCAGTTGCTTTAGTTTCTTGTATTCCTTCCACTTTTGCATGCATTCTTTCCATCCTCTAAGTCATTCCTACTCTGTAATCTCTGAAAACTCTTAACGCACATATCACGGCATCGAATGGTAATAAGAGAGGATTAAAATTAATAAAATTAAGGTCAAAGAAGCATGTTTTCAATCATAGCACAAAATCAGGAAGGAAAACGTAAAACCATGCAAATAGTATGAATAAGTGGTAAAGAGTTGATAAAAACCACTCAATTGAGCATAAGATAAACCATGAAATAGTGGTTTATCAACCTTTCCACACTTAAACATTAGCATGTCCTCATGCTAAGCTCAAGAGAAGCTATAAGAGTGAAGAGGAATGGTAAAATGTATGAAATGCAACCTATGTATATGAATGCAACTATATGCTAAGATGTTTATACCTACTTGGTTAAAAGTAAATAAATCTCCAAGAATAAATATGAACTGGATTTCGCTAATTCAAATCACAAAATAAAGTACAAGTAAACTTGCAGAAGAAAATAGCTCATGAAAGCCGGGAACAAGGAATTGAGCATCGAACCCTCACTGGTAGTGTATATCACTCTAATCGCTCAGGTGTTTGAGGTTCGATTCTCTTAATTCTCTACTAATCTTGCTTTCTAAGACTTGCTCTTCATCTAACAATCAACAAAAATTTAATGCATAAATACACATATCAAGAGGTCTTTCAAGGGTTGTAATGGGGTTAGGGTCAAGGTAGGATTGTATTTGGCCAATTTGGCCAAAATCTGAATCCCATTTACTTTTTTGTCCCCTTTTTATTATTTGCTCTTTTTCTTTTCTTTTTTTCCTTTATTTTTTTTCTTTTTCTTTTTTTCTTTTTTTTTATTTTTATTTATTTTTTTTCTCAATGCATATGATTAAATTATTGAATGCATGAACATATCCTAAACATTTCTTTCACATTTTCATAAAGATATACAATGCCCAATTCTTAAACCAAACGTTTCCAAACCCACTTTTTCCCACACTTAAATTATAAGCACTCTCACTAGTCTAAGCTAACCAAGGATTCAAATTAAGGACATTATTATTTTCCGCTTAGAGTTAATGATGTGCTAAAGTAAAGAATAAAAGGGGTAAAATAGGCTCAAATTGGTTTGCAAAGGATAATGAAAGGTTAAGGCCATATGGGTATGTAAGCTCAGTAAAACAAAGGCCTCAATCACATAAGTATATGCATACATTAAACAATGGAAATATAGAATCAAACAAGACAAAGATCACAATTGTAGAGAGAATCAACACACACCAAAAATAATAAAATATTGGTTGATAAGATGCAACCAATCAATTAGGCTCAAAATCTCACAGGTTTTGTGTGTTCGAGCTCTAAAACCATGTTCCAAAATAAATTTTCTTCAAACAAGTTTTTCAAAAAAGTTTAATTCAAATTAGTGAAATGTTATAAAAAGTTTCTTGAAAAAGAAAATATTACTTTAACCAAGTGGTAAAATATGCACAAAATCAAACAAACATGCAAATGTAACAGCTAATTTAACAAAGAAAATTTAAACATTGGTGTTGAGACAGGAAGATACTAACCCACGGAGATCGGTATCGACCTCCCCACACTTAAAGATTGTACCGTCCTCGGTGCATGCTAAGATGTGCAAGTAGACAGGTTGCTTCAACTGATATTTTTCTCCAAAGATTGTGCAGGTGGACTTGTCTGTCGCCCCATATAGAAGTTCTTTTCCTTTCCTTTTCCGGTGGCCATCCTGAAAGAAGAGGAAAATAAGAAAGGTAACCCAAAAATAAAGATAAGAAAACAAATAAAATATGGTTAGGTTAATGCCAAATAATGAGGGTCTCAATTACATGGTAGCTACAACATGCAAGTGAGAAAATAGTATAAGCAAATGGCATATCAGTAGTGCAAACATTGCAACAATAGGGGAGAGAATGTGGATAATGCAAGATAGTATAAGCTCATGTCAATGCAAAAGGAATACAAGTATCATAAAAGATTAGCATTGATTTAAATAATATTACCCAATCAGAATGAAACAAGTCATGAAGCACCAGAGTAATGCAAGAAAAGATGCAACAGTTGAATAAGAAAATTTAACACCAATGAAAAAATAGTAAATTTAGAAAAGAAAATAAAAATATGCACAAAATTAAAATGTAATAAATGAAAGTATGCAAATAAATTAAAAAATTAAGAATGGAAGATAATAAGAATGAGAAGGGAAAGAAAGGAAAAAGAAGTAAGTAAGAAAGGAGGGAGGAAAAATTAGGATTGGGGAAAAGATAAGATATGTGGTGCTGATCTAGTAAAACTGTGCGTCGCATGTGACGCGGACGCGTGGGTCACGCGTTCGTGTGAGTTGCAAAATTTCCAAGTGACGCGGACGCGTCGGTCATGCGAACGCGTGACTTGAATTATGCTAGTGGCGCGAGAGCAGCAGCGCGCTCGCACAACTCTCTGTCTCAGACGCTTAATTGCCAAAATTTTTTGGGTGACGCGTTTGCGTGGTTGACGCGATCGCGTGAATGGCCATATTTTAAAAATGATGCGGACGCGTGGGGCACGCGTTCGCGTGGGGCACGCGTTCGCGTGGGGCACGCGTTCGCGTGGGGCACGCGTTCGCGTGGGGCACGCGTTCGCGTGGGGCACGCGTTCGCGTGGGGCACGCGTTCGCGTGGGGCACACGTTCGCGTGGTAGGGCTTATGCTTCTAGCAGGGTTCCAGCCCCACTCCATCATAACTTACTGTCATACACCCATTTACGTCGTTTTCACAGAGCCACGCGTTCGCGTGGGTGACGCGGACGCGTGGGGAGGCTATTTTGCAAACGACGCGAACGCGTCGGTGACACGGTCGCGTGGGCATATTTGTGCCTAAGGCACGCCTCCATCCACGCTCTCGTGTGACTTTCTGTTCACTTTTCTTTTCTCCCTATTGCACCTGTGACGCGGACGCGTCAGTGACGCTTACGCGTCGCGTGCATGTTTTTTTTTTTATGGCAATATGCAGATGCAAATGCAATGCTGATATGGATGTTATGAATAATTCCAGGTTCAATAAAATAGAATAAAAGAAAACTTAAAAAAAAAACAGAAAGAAATAAAATTAAAATTGAAAGAGGAACGATTATACCATGGTGGGTTGTCTCCCACCTAGCACTTTTAGTTAAAGTCCTTAAGTTGGACATTTGGTGAGATCCTTGTCATGGCGGCTTATGCTTGAACTCATCCCGGAATCTCCACCAATGTTTGCAATTCCAATAGCCTCCGGGATCCCAAACTAGGCACGTAAAGCCTTTGAGCCAGTTAGAGCATGTTTTCAGGCTCCACGGGTGTTGATTATCAGAATAAATCCCGTGGTCCCAAACTTTAGCTCTGCACCCGTCTTCTTGTTGAACATCATTGTTCCAACCGGGTGGCACGCAATTGAAATTCTCACTGAGACATCCAAACAGCTTCCTAGACCCATTCATTCGAGCTTTACACCAACCTTTGCATTTCAACTTGGAGCATACAACTATATTGAACCTTGCATGATATTTCCTACCACTAACTATCTCCCGCTTGCTCTTATAGCCACAAAGAGCTCTAAGCTGACCATCTGTTTCAAGCAAAGCATATTCAAGTGAGCAAATTAAGCTTAGAGATGAGAGATTTATCTACTTGAATGAAGGGATGGATGGTGATGGCTTTGGGGGAGAGGTCTCCAATAACTTTGGCAAGGTGATTTCCAGCTCCATTCCCTTGGGCTCTTTTTTGACAACTTCCACCTCTTTGCAAGCCTCTTCAATATCAACCTCTTCCTCTTAGTAGCTGTCTTCCAATTCAATCTCTTCTTCATTGTTCACCAAGGTTATGGGAGGTTGCGCTTCTTCTTCTTTAATCTCCATGTCAAGTCTAATGGGAGAGGATTCAAATGTAGATAAGAATTCATTAATGATTGAATCCATCTCTTGATCATCCCCTTCAAAGTCTTTAACCATGATATGCCTTGGAGGTTGTACACCCTCCTCAACATCAATTTCAAGCTTCTTGGAAGGGGGATCTATGACTGGGCTTTCCCATGGACGTTCCGTATCTCCTAAGTCTTCGACCACTTCTTCCTCTTCAATGATTATGGCTTCCTCCAATTGTTCCAATACAAAGCCATGTTCCTCATTGTCCACCGAAGTTTCTAGTGCCTCCTTCATGCTACGCTCTTCTTTTGATTCTCCATATGTAGCCATGGGAGTACTTTGAGTGCTCAGATGTTGGGAAGCTAATTTATTTACTACCTCGGTTAAGGCAGTCGCGAGCTCTAGTACATCCATTTTCATCTTTGCTTGCCCTTGAAGAAGACCACGAAGGATGTTGTTATCCAATGGAGGTTGGGGTGGATAGGAGGGTTCATTATTTTGGAGAAAGGGTTCATAATAGGAAGGTGGTTCTTCTTGATAAGGATATGGAGATGGTGAATATTGAGGTAGTGGTTCTGGATGTGGTTCATATGGTGGTTGGTGTGGTGGATAAGGATTAGGGTTATATGGTGGTGTTTGGTGGTAAGGGGCTTGTGAATATGGTGGTTCAAAATTACATAGAGGATGAGGTTTATAGGTATTTTGTGGTGGATATTGATTGTCACGAAGAGGTCCACCATAACCATTGTCTTGGTGCGTATCATAGAATGGTTGTTGATAGTGCCTTGGAGGTGGTTGTTTTCAAGAGGGTTGATCAAATTTTTGTGGCTCCTCCCATCTTTGAATGTCCCATCCATGACCCAAGCTTTCATTGTAATCTCCTCTTCCTGTAACATGATTGTAACCAAACTCATAGCCAAATGGGTGAGAATTCATAATAGCTAATAAAAATTAAAAACAAAAATAAATAAACAAGCAAAAGAAAAAAATATATTTACAATAACCAATAATAAGGAACACGTTTGCAATTCCCCGGCAACGGCGCCATTTTGAAGAACGAAATTCTCGCGCGATCTAGAATTTTCACGAATAAATTTCCGTTGTAAGTATAGCTTCTAGACCGACAAGAATTCCTTTCTTACAAAAGTTTTGGTTGTCACAAGTAACAAACCCCTAAATAAATTGATAACCGAAGTATTTAAACCTCAGGTCGTCTTCTCAAAGAATTGCAGGGAAGTGTTCTTATTATTGGTTATGCAAAGATATATTTTGGGGTTTTTAAAAGGTTTGAACAAGGAAATAAATTGCAAGAATTAATAAATCAGTAACTAAGAAAAACTCTTGGCAAGGTATGAAAATTAGAAGTCCTATCCTAGTTATCCTTATTAGGCGTGATGAGAATTGGATTTTAATCCCACTTAGTTAAGTCAAGTGGACTAATTAATTTAATCCTCAAGTCCTAGTCAATCCCTATGGAAAGACTAGCTTTAGAGTGATCCAGATCAATCAGTAATATGCCAATTTCAACCACTGCTGAGTTTGATAACTCAAGTGTTACCAATTACTTAACCAAAGCCAAAAGGAAGAAAATATCTAAATTAAATTAAAAGCATCCATAACATAAATAAAGCAAAGCAAAATCGAATCTGAAATACCTCAAATTATATTAAATAAAAATCAATATAAACATAAAGAGTTCATAAACCAAATTGAGAAAATAAATAAAAGGAACATTAAACCTGGAAATTGAGAAGAAGAAATCCTAAATCCTTTAAGAGGAATCCTAATCCTAAATCCTAAGAGAGAGGAGAGAACCTCTCTCTCTAAAAACTACATCTAAATTATGAAAAGTGAATAATGGAAGACATGTTAATGAATGGATGCATTCCCCCACTTTATAGCCTCTAATTTGTATTTTCTGGGCCGAAAACTGGGTCAAAAACAGCCCAGAAATTGCCCTCAGTGATTTCTGTTATGTTTAGCACGCGGCAAAGTGACGCGGAAGCGTCGTCCACGCGTCCGCGCGGATTGCATTTTTTCCAGGTCATGCGTTCACGTGATTCACGCATTCGCGTCACCTATCTTCGGAGCAGCTATAGCAAATTATATATCGTTGCGAAGCCCCGGATGTTAGCTTTCCAACGCAACTAGAACCGTGTCATTTGGACCTCTGTAGCTCAAGTTATAGTCAATTTAGTATTAGGAGGTCAGGCTAGACAACTTTAGCAGTTCCTTCAGTTTCTTGTATTCCTTCCACTTTTGCATGCTTCCTTTCCATCCTCTAAGGCATTTCTGCCCTGTAATCTCTGAAAACACTTAACGCACATATCACAGCATCGAATGGTAATAAGAGAGGATTAAAATTAATAAAATTAAGGTCAAAGAAGCATATTTTCAATCATAGCACAAAATCAGGAAGGAAAACGTAAAACCATGCAAATAGTATGAATAAGTGGGTAAAGAGTTGATAAAAACCACTCAATTGAGCACAAGATAAACCATGAAATAGTGGTTTATCAATAATTAACAAACACATATATTAAATTATTCCATCATTGATCAAATAGCCAATATTTCCTTCAGAATCCTTAAAGAAATTAGATACATCATAATGAGTGGTGAAATTTTTATCATTTGAAAATAAATTTGTTTCCTTTCCTTTGTCATCCCTTTTCAAGGATGCTTGATAAAGATCAAATAGCTGCCTTGGGATACGACGGGTACGTGACCAATGGCCCTTTCTACCACAACGGAAGCATTTATCCTCAATTGATTTACTTTGCCCATTATTTCTTTTTTTATCCCACTTCTGGTGAGATCCTTTCTTGTAAACATAATTTCTTTTCCTTCCATAATTTTTCTTGTTATCAAAATCTTGCCATTTACCTCTTCTGGGGTTATACTTTGCCGCATTTGCTTCAGGAAATGGGGCGGCGCCAGTTGGGCACGCTTCATGATTTCTTAAGAGCAACTCATTGTTGCGTTCAGCAACAAGAAAGCAAGAAATTAGCTCAGAATATTTTTAAATCCTTTTTCTCGATACTGCTGCTGCAGGAGCACATTCGAGGCATGGAAGGTCGAGAAAATTTTCTCTAACATATCGGGCTTGAGGAAGTATCACCGTCTTTTGATGTTTGTACCTTTCTTCAAGGTCTTTCCACAGATCTGCAGGATCTTTTAATGTGGGATATTTATTTTTCAATCATACGTCAAGATGACGAAAAAAATATGGCTTTGGCTTTATCCTTCTGAGATGTATTATTTTCAACCTCAATCGTATCTCCAAGATCCATTGAATCAAGATGGATTTTAGCATCTAGTATCCATGATAAATAATTGTTTTCAAATATATCAAGAGCATTAAATTCAAAATGAGAGAGTTTCGACATAATAAAAATTTGTTACCTGGAGTCTTCTAAAATTTGGTTAGAGTCTCATGCTGGTATTTTTTATTTCAATATATATACACAGGTAGTTATTTTCGATGTAAATATAACATAATTAGTTTTTATAATATCTAATTTTACAAATTAAAACACTAAAATAATCATTTATAAATAGAGTAAAGTATATTTTTTGTCCTTAAAGTTTGACAAAAGTTTTAAAAATATCCCTAAGTTTTATTTTGTTTCAATTTTGTCCCAAAAGTTTTCGATTTGCATCAAATATATCCCTGACGGCTAATTTTTCAAAAAATTTAAGATCGATTCAACAACAATTTCATAAGAACAACCCCTCAACACAAGCAAATCAAGCATAATTTTCATGCATTATTGTTATATTGGTCTTAAATTTTTTGAAAATTTAGCCTCCGAGTGTATATTTGATACAGATCGAAAATTTTTGGGACAAAATTAAAACAAAATAAAATTTAGGGGTAATTTTAAAATTTTTGCCAAATTTCGGGGACAAAAAATATACTTTACCCTTATAAATATCTGTCTTTTTATATAGGATAATGCTACATATTCATATTTTTTGTTAACAAAGTCCAATCAAATTTGTCTAAGACAACAAAAATCAGTTATGACTAATATTATTTTAAGTTTTATTGTTTAACTTGGTTAG
>NC_029788.2:18341559-18347916 GCF_000816755.2 Arachis ipaensis
TATTTAGAAATTTACTTCTTATACAATTAGAAGTCAATTCTTATTAAGATTCATAGTTGAAAAAATTCTTTCAATTAATGTAGTTACAGAAAAAAAATTAAAACTAATATAAAAAAAAAGATAAATAACACTCTTTCGAGTTGATTTCTAAGAAAAAACACATTTCATTTAAATTGAGAATTGGTCATTCTAATGACATCTACTATGAAATTTTTAAATTGACTATGAAGTACCAAAAGTTAAGTAAAAAATTATTGTGGGGTCAAATTTAATAATTTAGTGGGAGCAAATAAATATTATTATCATATACTACTCAAAAAAATTTCAAATCGTAGTGGGCGCGATTGCCCCCACACTTATATACATACATCCGTCCCTGGTTCCAAGCATAGGATCATTAAGTCTATGATAAACCAGTTTAGTTTTTCATACTTTTCTAAACTAAACTTAAACCAAACACGGCCTTCGGCCCATCTCATAATCAACCATGGCCCTAGGCCTAAACAATCCAAACAACAAGCAATCCACCACAATCCAACAGAGTTTTAGTCGCAAACACAAGTAGGAAAGTTCAAGCACAAACAAGCAGTTACTTCAAGTAGAGCAAATAGCAATTAAGCATAATTAATCACATAGGCAAACCAAGTACAATATGCACACTCAAATAATGTCACATAGATGCATATGATGAATGCCTGTCCTACTGGCCATGAGCTCACGCGTCGGTTATGTTGCCAAACCCGACTCGAATAAGTGGGATTAGACCATCATCCTTATCCGTAGGTTCCATAGACAAGTGGGAGTAATTGCCCGGAACGCGCAAGCGGGATTAAACCACCGTCATTGCCTTCATAGTAAGCAGGATTAAACCACCATCCTTACTGAGCACATAAATCAATATGCAAGTGGGATCACACCACCATCCTTGCTAAACAATTCATCAATACGTGAGCGGAATAAAACCACCGTCCTCACTGCAGGTGGGAAAAAACCACCATCCCTGCACAACGGTTTACGCACTGAGCAAGCGGGACTATACCACCATTCTTGCCAGGCCAGAAACCCTCATCACATTTTCAATAATATCCATAATCAATCAAACTTAAATCTTATTTCAAAAAAAATCATACTTGACTCCTTTACTTTCAATAACAAACATATTCAAGGACCACTTTTTCTCAATTCAATTTCCTTTCAAAACAAAGCCACATTTAAAGTCTCTTCTAAAAACTCAAAATCATTCATTTTAAATCAGAATTTGGTCATAAAATTCCTCAACAGAGTCTCAAGATTTTAGGAGAAAAACAACTGACCTTAGGACATAAATTCCATAAATTGAGTAAAGATTCTTAAAAATCATTGTTTCCTTAAATTGAGTTATTCAAAGGAAGTTTCTAAACCAAATCATGTAATTCCAAACCAAGTTTAAATCCAAAACCAATTTCAATTTCATTCTTAGAAACCAATTCTTTCAACCTTTTCCAAAAATATCACAAAACGACATCATACCATCAAAGTCCATTTTCTTATAAAGTCATTAAAGCTCCTCTTAACGAATTCCTCAAGTCCAATTCAAAACATACTCTTTTTATAGATAAAATCGACCTTAAGACAATACATTTCTGAAGTAATTTAAAATTGTAAAGTAATTCTTTTTCTGAATAAATTGAACTCAAGATATATGTTTTTCTCAATTAAATTAAATTCGAAACATACTATTTTCTTAATAAATCTAATATTACGATTTCTCAAATTCAAACTTTCTAAATAACATTTTAAACAAAGTTTCAGATTTTATAGAAAATTCGGCAGTACCTCCCCTAAAACTTGGACTTTGCCACCCTTTTCGGGTCCCAACCAAACCATTCCAAAACCCTCTTTAACGGGTTCAAAACCAAATCAATTCAAAATCAAGCTGAATCTAAAAGTGCATACCATTTCCATATTTCAAGAAAACCAACTCAATCTCAAATCGATCTCCAACGGATTAAACTTGATTTCAAAACTTTAGAAGAACTAACTTCAAAGAAGCACTTTCAAACAGTCCGTTTCACAAAACCAAACAATAATCCAATCAAACAAGCATTCATATTCATCCAAGACAACCAAACAACACATAAAACTTATACCATCACTGAAATACATTTCTCACATAAATATCCATATATAATAATTCCAATTTATAAGATATAATTTTCTGAAAAGACCCCTACCTCGATAAGTCGATTCCCATAACCCAATGCATCACAGAAAAGTCCTTTCCCTCGAAGCAACCACAACATCATTTATGCAACATGCAATATTCAGAACTCGAACCTACGTTACCAAACCTCAAAGTCTCTAACCAAACATAACAGAAAACTAACGCAAGGGTTTCTGAAACTTAATTACTTACTGAAATAGCAAAACGAAGCAGCCAAAAACACTGAGCACGACATGCAAGCACCGATACTCAACCCTATGATAGACAACGTCACAATATCTCAGCATAAGATAACAGAACAGCGACAAAAAGGCTTCTCGAATCAAAAATGCTTACCAAGCTAGAGGATTCAATGGCGCTCTCTAGCAGCAGAGGCAAGGTACGGCGACAAAATCTTATTATTTGATTTTTATCTACAGAGACCTTGGTCATTTTTTTAGTCAGAAATTTTTGTCAACCTATGAATTTTTTTGTAAAAATAATTTGTTTCTATAAATCTTTTATGTCATGCATAATCTATACTATCAAGATAAAATAGACCGTTGTTACGGATCCAACCCACGGATCCTACACCCGGAATAACTCCGGACCCGGTCACCCAGATCCAAAACCCACTCCGCCACTCAAAGGACCCGAAACCGGCCCGATAAGAACTCCTAACCAACTTTCGAATTCAAATATCTCCCTTATCTTAGCCAAACAAGATAAGATATGATATTTACCACCACCTATAAATAAAGGACTCTGGTCCCTCCAGGTATTCATTCACTCCTTACACCTTATACCTCTCAGATCCAATCTGACTTGAGCGTCGGAGTGTCTTTGCAGGTACCTCCCCCCATCGCTCCAATCTAGTGATCCAACATCAACCTCGACCCGCAAGTTCTCGATCCATCCCTCAACCCGTACTGGAGATATCTCGTACATTGGCGCCGTCTGTGGGGACTTGCGCCGATTGAGCCGGAATGGGGGACGTACTAGAAGAAACCTCCTTAAGACAAGATAACTCCCGAACAAGAAATCCGACCCCCGAACACCAGGAGGTCACGAACCGTGGCAGGATAGCGAGCACCGTCCACCATGCTACCCCAGCGCAGAATAAAGAAAACGAACCTGTTGTCGCAGAACCACGGCACCCCGAAAACGCGGGGGATAAAGCAGCACCAATAATCCAAGATCTCTGCCTCCGAGTTCAGGAACTCGAAGGCAGAGTGGCCACCAAGGAAAGATACAACGCCGAAAATGGAAGCCACACAACCTCTAGATCAAAATCTTGCCACGGCAGATCGCCAACCCGGCAACACGACGGGAGAGACAATCGCAGCACCTCGCGCGACCCCAGGCGTGAAAAGTTGCCAGAACGGCGACACAGTAAAAGGTACAACCGCAGCGCTTCCCGAGATCTAAGTCATCAACACGACTCAGATGAAGACCGACGACACCGAGAAACCAAGCGCACGAGAAACGACCACACAATAATGGGAGCTACTCCCTTCACTGAAAGAATCTTAAAAGCAAAACTCCCCCAAGGTTTTGATAAACCCACGGACATGAAGTACGACGGAATCAAAGACCAGGATGAACCTAGAAGGCACGGCCGACGCAATCCGATGCAAAGGCCGGCAATCAAATGGTTCAACGCCCTCCCTAACGGATCCATAACCGGTTTTCACGACATTTCACGGAAGTTCATGGCCCAATTTACAACCAGAATCACTAAAGCTAAACACCCCATCAGCCTGTTAGGGGTCACACAAAAAAGGACGAGTCCACAAGGAAATACCTCGACCGCTTCAACGACGAATGCCTAACAGTCGACGGGCTCACAGATTTCGTCGCAAGCCTCTGCTTAACCAACGGGCTCATGAACGAAGACTTCCGCAAGCACCTACCACCAAAACAGTGTGGACCATGCACGAGATCCAGAACGTCGCCAGAGATTACATAAACGACGAGGAGGTCAGCCAGGTCGTCGCTGCCAACAAACGGCAACACAGCAACACCCAACACGGCAACCCGGCACCCCGGCATTACCACTGATAAACCACTATTTTATGGTTTATCTTGTGCTCAATTGAGTGGTTTTTATCTACTCTTTACCCACTTATTCATAATATTTGCATGATTTTATATTTCCTTCCTGATTTTGTGCTATGATTAAAAACATGCTTCTTTGGTCTTAATTTTGATATATTTAATCCTCTCTTATTACCATTAGATGCCTTGATATGTGTGTTAAGTGTTTTCAGAGATTACAGGGCAGGAATGGTTTGGAGGATGAAAAGGAAGCATGCAAAAGTGGAAGGAATACAAGAAGTTGGAGAAATTGCTAAGCTGTCCAGCCTGACCTCTTCGCACTCAAATGGCTATAACTTTATCTACAGAGGTCCAAACGACGCGGTTCCAGTTGCGTTGGAAAGCTAACGTTCGGGGCTTCAATTTGATATATAATATGCTACAGTTCCCCTGACGCTAGGCGACGCGACCGCGTGATCCATGCGGCCGCGTCGCATTGACAGAAATCCAGCTTGGCAAAATTCGAAACCAGCGAATTTTGGACTGTTTTTGACCCAGTTTGCGGCCCAGAAAACACAGATTAGAGGCTATAAAGTGGGGGAATGCATCCATTCATAATCACACTCTCATATTCACAATTTTAGGAGTAAATGTAGTTTTTAGAGAGAGAGGTTCTCTCCTCTCTCTTAGGATTAGGATTTAGGATTTCTCTTAGTTTTAGGAGTAACTCTCAATCCCAGGTTCTTTATTTTTATTTAATTTTTCCAATTTAATTTATGAACTTTTCCATGTTACATTTGATTCTCTATTTAATATATCTTGAGGTATTTCAGACTTATGATTGCTTTCTTTAATTTATTAAAGTTCTCGATTTATCCAAATTATTTTCATTCAAGTAGAATTTCTTCCCTTTTGGCTTTGGTTAAATAATTGGTGACTCTTGAGTTATCAAACTCATTGTTGATTGAAAATTGGAATTCTTCAAGAATTAATTCATCCACTTAACTTACCTTCATAGTTAGAGGTTAATAAAGTGGGAGAAAAATCCAATTCTCATTACAATTGATAAGGATAACTGGGATAGGACCTCCAGTTCTCATACCTTGCTAAGAGTTTATTTTGCAGTTATTTATTTATTTTTATTGCTCGAAAATATACCTGTGCGCATTGCCCAAGCTCCCAAAACCCCCAATTTACAATCTTCATAACCAATAATAAGAACATACCTCCCTGCAATTCCTTGAGAAGACGACCCGAGGTTTAAATACTCGGTTATCAATTTTAAAAGGGGTTTGTTACTTGTGACAACCAAAACGTTTGTACGAAGGGATTTTTGTTGGTTTAGAGACTATATCTACAACGCGACTGTTTTTATGACATTCTTTACTGGCAAAAATCCTAATGTCAAAATGACGCCGTTGCCGGAAAATTGCAAACGTGTGCCTTATTATTGGTTATTGTAAATATTTTATTTTTGCTTGTTTATTTGTTTTTATTTTTGTTTTTATTTTTGCTTTTTCTTAAGTTAAGAGGTTATTGGTTTTTATTTTAAAATTTTTAT
Source organism: Arachis ipaensis (assembly GCF_000816755.2). Classification (NCBI taxonomy): domain Eukaryota; kingdom Viridiplantae; phylum Streptophyta; class Magnoliopsida; order Fabales; family Fabaceae; genus Arachis; species Arachis ipaensis. The sequence continues at coordinate 18,347,340 of NC_029788.2, forward strand.
TTTTCAAAAAAATCAAATTTCAAAATTCAATTTTAAAAAAAAATTTCAAAAATTCAAATTTAAAAATTTTTCAAATTTCAAATTTCAAAAACTCAAATTTTCAAATTCGAAATTTAAATAACCTCTTAATTTAAATTTGTTTTTATTTTTGTTTTTAATTTTTATTTGCTATTATGAACTCTCACCCCTTTGGCTATGAGTCTGGTTACAATTATGTTGCAGGAAGAAGAAATTACAATGAGAACAGGCATCAAGGTTGGAACAATCAAAGATGGGAGGAGCCACAAGGATTTGATCAACCCTCATGGCAACAACCACCTCCAATGGACTATCAACAACCACCACTATATGCCTATGAACCCTTTTCCTCAACACAACTTTGAACTACCACACTCACAAGCCAACTACCACCATTCACCTCCATATGACCCTAACCCTCAACCACCATACCAACCACCTTATGAGCCATATGAACCATATATAGAACCACCCCAATTACAACCCAATTACTCACAAGAACCACCACTTCAATATTCACCATCTCCATATCCATCAATCCAAGAGCAATATGATCCTA
>NC_029788.2:18348637-18385756 GCF_000816755.2 Arachis ipaensis
GCAACCCGAGAAGCAGAGGTTCGCCTAAGGGAAACAGTAATTATATTTCAGGCAACCGTTCAACAACTGGGGCAAGTATTAATTCAATGGGCTTCTAGACGCTTAAATACACAAGGATCAGCCACAGCCCCATGTGGACAGTCTAGTGAAGAACATAGCATGAAGGAGATACCAGAAACCCCAGTGGACAAGACAGAGAACGAATTCGTACTAGAACAAGTAGAAGAAGCTGTCATTGTTCAAGAAGAAGAAGAAGTGGTTGAAGACTTAGGAGATGCAGAACCTCTATGGAAAAGTCCAGTCATAGAGCCTCCTTCCAAGACGGTTGAAATTGATGCTGAGGATGGTGTACAACCTCCAAAGCATATCATAGTTGAAGACTTGGAAGAGGTTGATCAAGAGATGGAGATTCAAGAAGAAGAAGCACAACCTCCCATGCCCTTAGAAAGCAATGAAGAGGAGATTAAATTGGAAGAGAGCTGCCAAGAGGAAGAGGTTGAAATTGAAGAAGCTTGCAAAGAAGTGGTAATTATCAGAGAAGAGCACAAGGGAGTGGAACTTGCAATTTCATTAAAAATACCTCCCCCTAAGTTGCCATCATCCTTCACAACATTCAAGTGGGTAAAATTCATATCCCATAGCTTTCTAATCCCACTTGAATATGGGCTACTGGAGACGGATGGTCAACTTAGAGCTCTTTGTGGCATTAAGAGTAAGAGGAAAATGGTCAGTGGTAAGAATTGTCAAGCAAGGTTCATCATGGTTGGAAGCTTTAAGTTCAAACGCAAAGGTTGGTATAAAGCTCAACTGAATGGGTCTAGGAAGCTGTTTGGTCGCTGCAGTGGGAATTCAGATCACCTTTCACCCGACTGGAAAACTGCAGATCGAGACAAAAACGGGTGTAAAAGCAAGGTTTGGGATCCTGGAATCTGTTCTGACATCCAACACCCCGGGAGCCTAAGAATCTTTTTGAAGCTGCTCAAGGGTTTTACATGCCTAGTTTGGGACCCCGGAGGTTATTGGAATCACAAACACTGGTGGAGATTCCTGGATGAGTTCAAGCATAAGCCACCATAACAGGAAGCTCATCAAATGTCCAACTTAAGGACTTTAACTAAAAGTGCTAGGTGGGAGACAACCCACCATGGTATAATCTTTCCTTTTTTCAGTTATAATTTTATTTAGTTTTGTTTAATTTTGAATTTTATTGAACCTGGAGTTTTGCATCACATTAACACTGCATTCTGTATTTGTTTTCAGATAAAAAAAAAAGGAAAGAGAGCACGCGACGCGTCCGCGTCGCAAGGAGATGAGAGAATAATAAATTGAACAGAAAGTACGCAGGAGCAGCGCTAGAGGCGTGCCAATGGCACAAATCGTCCCACGTGACCGCGTCGCTGACGCGACCGCGTCGTATGGGAATAATGGCCTCCCACGCGACCGCGTCACCCACGCGGCCGCGTGACCTGAAATCGGCGTAAAAAGAGTGCATGGTCGAAAGTTGAGCTGGAGTTGGGCTGGACTCGTGCTGGTAGCCCAAGCCCTCCCACGCGAACGCGTGCCCCACGCGTCCGCGTCATATTGGAAATAAGGCCACTCACGCGATCGCATGCCCCACGCGATCGCGTCACCCTGGATTTTGGCAATACTAAGATTTGAACAGAGAGTTGTGCGACCGCGAGGCTGCACTCGCGCCACTAGCACAAACCAAGTCACGCGATCGCGTGCCTCACGCGTCCGCGTCAGCCAACCTTATCGCGCACCACGCGACCGCGTCACCCATGCGACCGCGTCGCTTGCGCCGCACAACATATCCAGATCAGCCAATTTTCTTATCTTTTCTTCTCTAATCCTTATTTTTCTTATCTTTTCTTATTTCCTTCTTCTTCCTTTCTTATCTTCTTTCCCTTCTCATTCTTCTTATTTTTCTTTTTATTTTATTTTAGTTTATTTACATATTTTCATTCATTGCATTATTGGTGTTCGAAATTTATTTGGGTCATTATTTCTATATTTTACTTGTGGATTATTAGAGGAATTATTTGACAATTATATATATTTATTTTTAAAGGGTTGCTCACATGTTCAATTTATTATTTTCATTAGATTATTTAACATGCATGCTATGTGTTTGTGAAAACGCCCGTATGGCATTGTGCACTGCTTTTCAGTATCTTTTATCCTACTACTCTGAATGCTTGCTTTTCATAAACTCCCTTTACTATTGTATTAATTGAAATTAATTGTCAATACAAACGTGATGGTTTGTTACAAAGTATTGCTTGGTCTATGCTACTCATGCCCTTTTCCGGCATGCCAATAAACATCTTGCATTCACTTGTCTTTACATGCACTAGCTATTTCCCATTGTTGGCTTTTCACATGTACTCGCGAGCATGTGATAATGTCAGTTATATCTTAATGTGCATCCATCACCACCTTTTCCGTTGTCTTCCTTGCTATATATATCTCTTTGAATTTAATTTACTTTCTCTTCCCTTTTTCAGGATGGCCACCAAGAAAGGAAAAGAGAAAGCCATTCCCAAATCAACAGCAAGGAAAGGAACAAAAAGAGCCCCAGCTGAGGAACCACAACCCCCATCCACTTGCACATCTTAGCATGCACCGAGGACGGTGCAATCTTTAAGTGTGGGGAGGTCGATACCGATCTCCATGGGTTAGTTACTTCCTCTTTCAACACCAATGTTTTATTTTATTTGTTTGTTCATTATTGCATTTGCATGTTTAATTACATATTTATTTGATTTTATGCATTTAGTTACTACTTGGTTAAAGTAATAAATTTCTTTTTAGGACTCTATTTTTGAAAATTTCACTAATTTAAATTGAAAAATTTTTATGTTAAAACTTGTTTGAAGTTGTATTTGGAACATGGTTTTTGAGCCAAAGAACACACAACCTGTGAGATTTGAGCTTATTTATATGGTTACATTATTTAACCATAAATATTTTATTCCTGTGTGTTTCCTTCTCTATGATTGTAATCTATTTTTTTTGTTCCATTCTATATGTCCAATATTTAGTGTATTTACATGCATGCATATGATTGAGGCCATTGTTTGATCTTAGCTCACTTATCCCAAAATTAGCCTACCTTTTACATCACCCTTGTTAGCCCCCTTGAGCTTTTAAATCCCTTCTGTTTTATAACCACATTACTAGCCTTAGGCAGAAAAACAAAATAAGAATCCCAAGTTGAATCCTTGGTTAGCTTAAGATAGATATTGTGTAAAATTTAAGTGTGGGAAATTTTATGGGAACATGGGATGATATGAAAAAAGTAGGGAATTAAATTGAATAAGTTATTTGAAAATTTGGGAAGCATGCTCATGTGAAATCAAAATAATTACATTACCATGTGTATTGAAGAAAAATATATTAAGTAATTAAATAAGGGGATACAAAAAAAAAAAAGAGAAGAAAAGAAAAATGAAAAAAAAATATATTACCCCAAATGCAAAATAAAAAGAATCAATGCACATGGGACAAAATTCAAAAATAAGTTTGATACATGAGCATGTAATATAAAAGTGGGAAAAATTTGGGTAGTTAGGTAAAGTATTTTAAAATTGTATAAAGTATGTATATGTTAGGTGAGATCTTAAACTAGTCAAGGATTCAATTTGTTAGCTCACTTAGCCTTATATATATATATCCTTACCCTTACCTTAGCCCCATTACAACCTTGAAAAGACCTCATGATGTTTGCATTGGTATACTAAATTTTGTTGATTGGTTAGATGAAGAACAAAGTTTTAGAAAGCATGATTAGAGAAGAGTAGAGTGAATAACCCTATACACTTGAGAGATTAGAGTGATATACACTACCAGTGAGGTTCAGTGCTTAATTCTATGTTCTCTGCTTTCATAAGCTATCTTCTTACAAGTTTACTTGTCTTTTACTGTAGTTGAATTAGTGAAATCTGATTTATGTTTGTCTTGAAGAGCTTATTTACTTTTTAACCAAGTAGGTAGAATCATTTCACATTTAGTTGCATTCATATAGATAGGTTGCATTTCATACTTCCCTCTTCATCTTTATAGTTTCTCTTGAGCTTAGCATGAGGACATGCTAATGTTTAAGTGTGGGGAGGTTGATAAACCACTATTTTATGGTTTATCTTGTGCTCAATTGAGTGGTTTTTATCTACTCTTTACCCACTTATTCATAATATTTGCATGGTTTTATATTTCCTTCCTGATTTTGTGCTATGATTAAAAACATGCTTCTTTGGTCTTAATTTTGATATATTTAATCCTCTCTTATTACCATTAGATGCCTTGATATGTGTGTTAAGTGTTTTCAGAGATTACAGGGCAGGAATGATTTGGAGGATGGAAAGGAAGCATGCAAAAGTGGAAGGAATACAAGAAGTTGGAGAAATTGCTAAGCTGTCCAGCCTGACCTCTTCGCACTCAAACGGCTATAACTTTAGCTTCCAAACGACGCGGTTCTAGTTGCGTTGGAAAGCTAACGTCCGGGGCTTCAATTTGATATATACTATGCTATAGTTCCCCTGATGCTAGGTGACGCGACCGCGTGATCCATTCGGCCGTGTCGCATTGACAGAAATCCAGCGTGGCAAAATTCGAAACCAGCGAATTCTGGACTGTTTTTGACCCAGTTTGCGGCCCAAAAAACACAGATTAGAGGCTATAAAGTGGGGGAATACATCCATTCATAATCACACTCTCATATTCACAATTTTAGGAGTAGATGTAGTTTTTAGAGAGAGAGGTTCTCTCCTCTCTCTTAGGATTAGGATTTAGGATTTCTCTTAGTTTTAGGAGTAGCTCTCAATCCCAGGTTCTTTATTTTTATTTAATTTTTCCAATTTAATTTATGAACTTTTCCATGTTACATTTGATTCTCTATTTAATATATTTTGATGTATTTCAGACTTATGATTGCTTTCTTTAATTTATTAAAGTTCTCGATTTATCCAAATTATTTTCATTCAAGTAGAATTTCTTCCCTTTTGGCTTTGGTTAAATAATTGGTGACTCTGGAGTTATCAAACTCATTGTTGATTGAAAATTTGAATTCTTCAAGAATTAATTCATCCACTTAACTTACCTTCATAGTTAGAGGTTAATAAAGTGGAAGCAAAATCCAATTCTCATTACAATTGATAAGGATAACTGGGATAGGACCTCCAGTTCTCATACCTTGCCAAGAGTTTATTTTGCAGTTATTTATTTATTTTTTATTGCTCGAAAATATACCTGTGCGCATTGCCCAAGCTTCCAAAACCCCCAATTTACAATCTTCATAACCAATAATAAGAACATACCTCCCTGCAATTCCTTGAGAAGACGACCCGAGGTTTAAATACTCGGTTATCAATTTTAAAAGGGGTTTGTTACTTGTGACAACCAAAACGTTTGTACGAAGGGATTTTTGTCGGTTTAGAGACTATATATACAACACGACTGTTTTTATGACATTCTTTACTGGCAAAAATCCTAACGTCACCCACCACCCAGAGAAAATCAGAGGGACCATCCCAAACAAACAAACACAAACTGACCACCCAGAATCGGCAAATTCTCTAACTACACACCCCTGACAGCCCCAATTACCGAGATATACCACCAAATAGTAGATCGAGGTATCATCCCAAAAGCCCGACAACTCAAAGAAAGAACGGGCGGTAACAAAACCCTATACTGCGACTACCACCGAGGTTACGGGCACAGGACACAAGACTGTTTCGACCTAAAAGACGCCCTCGAACAAGCCATAAGAGACGGCAATCTCCCAGAGTTCGGCAAGATCATCAGAGAACCAAAATGCACGGAAAGAGACAGGTCACCAGAAAGAGAAGGACGCAACCCGAGAACACAAAAACAACCCCCTAGGAAAAGCCCATAGGATGACCCAACCATAATAGTAAACGTTATCACAGGCAAAGACGTATCGGGCAAGTCAAAATCAACACTAAAAAAGGACCTCAAAGTCCTGGCCGTCAGAAACCAAACTCTAATCACCACTGCCGACAACACGGTAACATTCCTACCTGAGGGCTGCCAGCACGACACCTCGGCCGAAGACGCCCCTTTCGTCATCTCAGCAAGAATTGGAACAGGACTAGTACGAAGAATACAGGTGGACACCGGCGCAGACTCCAACATCCTCTTCCGAGGAGCCTTCGACAAGCTCGGGCTCCACAACGACAATCTCCAAACACACCGCAACGGCGTCACGGGACTCGGAGACAACTTTCTCAAACCAGACGGTTCCATCACCCTCCCCCTCACCATAGGGACGGGTAACCAAAGGAAGACAATTCTATCCGAATTTGTGGTCCTCAAAGACTCCACTGCCTACAACGTCATTCTCAGAAGAAAAACAATCAATGAATTCTCCGCCGTCATCTTTACCAAATACCTCCTTATGAAGTTCACAACGGAAGACGGCTCCATCGGTACTATCCATGGAGACCGGGAAGTCGCAGCAGAATGTGACAACACCAGCCTAGCTTTACGGAAGAAGTCTCGCGACGTGGCTGGGATATTTCTAGCCTACCTGGACGCCCGACAAGACGGCCAACCTAGGCCAGAACCAGAAGGCGACATGGAAAAACTACAAGTAGGGCAAATCAAAGACGAATACACCTTCATCAACAGGAACCTCCCGTATGACCTTGAAGAGGATCTTTCCCAACTCCTGAAAAAAATAGAAACCTGTTCGCGTTCACACCAGCCGACATGCCCGGAATAGACCTCGACCTGATGTCCCACCGGATAGCTGTAGATCCCAAAGCCAAACCCGTGGCACAAAGGAGACAAAAAATGTCCCCAGAACGAGCAGCCGAGGTCAAAAAACAAGTTAAAGCCCTCCTCGAAGTAAGCTTTATCAGGGAACTACCCTATGTGACCTGACTGGCTAACGTCGTGCTAGTTAAAAAAGCTAATGGGAAGTGGCGGACGTGCGTCGACTACACGGACTTAAACAAAGCCTGTTCAAAAGACGCCTTCCCCTACCAAATATCAACGGGCTGGTAGATGCCGCATCCGGTCACCAATATCTCAGCTTCATGGACGCATACTCCGGGTACAACCAGATACCCATGCACCGACCCGACGAGGAAAAAACGGCCTTCATCACCCCCGACGGCACGTACTGCTACACAGTCATGCCATTCGGCCTAAAAAATGCCAGAGCCACCTACTAAAGGCTCTTCAACAAGATATTCCAAAGCCTGTCCGGGACCAAGCTGAAAGTCTACATAGATGACATGCTCGCCAGGACCGAATCTGGCGAGCAACTCATCGGCGACCTCGAGCTCGTAATGAACACCTTAAGGAGACACTGAATGCGCCTCAACCTGACAAAATGCGCCTTCGGAATGGAAGCAGGAAAGTTCCTCGGTTTCATGATCACGCAACGCGGGGTAGAGGCAAACCTTGAGAAATGCAGAGCCGTCCTCGAAATGGCAAGTCCGAAAAATCTCAAAGACATCCAGAAACCGACGTGGTTGGCAAATGTCGTGCTAGTAAAGAAGTCCAACGGGAAGTGGCGAATGTGCGTCGACTACACGGACCTCAACAAAGCCTGTCCAAAGGACGCCTTCCCCCTACCGAACATTGATGGATTAGTAGACGCCGCATCCGGCCATTGATACCTCAGCTTCATGGATGCATACTCCAGCTATAATCAAATACCTATGCACCGACCTAACAAGAAAAAAACGGCATTCATCACCCCCGACGGGACGTACTGCTACACAGTCATGCCCTTCGACCTGAAGAACGCCGGAGCCACCTACCAAAGGCTCATCAACAAGATATTCCAGAACCTGTCTGAGACCAAATTAGAAGTCTACATAGATGACATGCTCGCCAAGATCGAATCCGGCGAGCAACTCATCAGCGACCTCAAGCTCATAATGAACACCCTACGAAAACACCGCATGCGACTCAACCCGGCAAAATGCGCCTTCGGAATGGAGGCAGGAAAGTTCCTCGGCTTTATGATCACACAACGCGGAGTTGAAGCTAACCCAGAGAAATGTCATGCCGTCCTTGAAATGACAAGCCCAAAAAACCTTAACGACATCCAAAAGCTCACCGGCCGGCTCACTTCACTATCCCGTTTCCTCGGGGCATCGGCACAAAAAGCAATCCCCTTTTTCAAACTGATGATGAAAGGAGCCCCCTTCAAATGGGAAGCAAAATGCGAAGAAGCATTCCAACATTTCAAAAAAGTCCTAGCGGAACCACCGGTTCTCACCAAACCCCAAACAGGGGAGACCCTTTACATATACCTTTCCATAATGGAAGAAGCACTCGTAGCAGCACTCATCCGCGAAAACAAGAAGAAAGAACAAAAACCCATCTACTTCATAAGTAAAGTCCTACAAGACACAGAAACTCGCTATTCACGCCTAGAAAAGCTAGCCTTCACGCTCCTCACGGCCTTTCGGCGTTTGCGACAGTATTTTCAGGCCCATCCCGTCACAGTCCGAACCGACCAAGCGGTCAAACAGGTACTATAAAAACCCGACCTAGCAGGAAGAATGCTAGCATGGTCCATTGAGCTATCCCAATTCCAAATAAAGTTCGAACCCCGAAATGTAATCAAAGCACAGGCCATGGCCGACTTCATCGCCGAGATGACGCCGGAAAACTCCACCCCCGAGTCATGGAAACTACACGTCGACGGCTCATCGAACATCACCTCCGAAGGAGCCAGAGTCAAACTCGAAAGTCAAACGGGGCCATAATTGAACAGTCAGTGCGATACGAGTTCCCAGTTTCAAATAATCAACCAGAATATGAGGCCTTTCTGGCAGGCCTAGCCCTAGCCAAGGAAGTCGAAGCAAAGGTCCTGGAAGTAAATACCGATTCACAAGTAGTCAGTTCCCAAATTAACGGAGACTACCAAACACGAGATCCCATATTCCAACAATACCTTGTCAAGGTAAACGAACTAAAAGAATGATTCAATCACGTAACCGTACAGCACGTCCCTAGGGAACGAAATGCCAGGGCAGACCTCCTCTCTAAACTAGCCAGCACTAAACCAGGACACGGCAACAAGTCGCTAATTCAGAAAGTCATTAGAACACCATCTATATCGACCATGACTAACGCCTATCTGACACTCTCTAGCCTGGGATCATGGACATACCCTATCCTACAATATCTCCTCAACGGAACACTGCCAGAAGACCCCAAGGAGGAAAAACGGACAAAAAGGGAAGCCGCCAATTACACAGTCATCGCAGGACAACTATACAAACGCGGATTCTCGCAACCCTTGCTCAAATGCGTCGAACCCGGGAACACGAAGTACATACTCTGCGAAGTCCATGAAGGCTGTTGCGGCCACCACATCGAGGGTAAAACCCTGGCCCAAAAAGTCATCCGGGCCGGATACTTCTGGCCCACGGTTATCTGGGACTCCATGTAGCTGGTAAAAAACTGCAACAAATGCCAAAGGCACGCCAATATCGACCAGGCCGTTCCGCACCACCTCAGCATCATATCGGCAGAACGGCCATTCGGATCCTGGGAGATAGAGTGCAAACACTTCCGGTGAGGGTTCGATGCTCAATTCCGTGATTCCCGGCTTTCATAAGCTTTCCTCTTGCAAGTCTACTTGAACTTCATTTTGATATTTAAATTGGTAGGATTCATGAGTCGTCATATAACCTTAGCCCTACCCGTTATACATGCTCTTGGAGGATTGATTTATTATTAACCAAGTAGGTAAAATCATTTGGTATTTAGTTGCATTCATATAGTTTAGGTTGCATTTAGATTAGTTCACATTGAATAAATGTTGATACCCTTTGCTTTCTCTTGGTTTAAGCATGAGGACATGCTTGGTTTAAGTGTGGGGAGGTTGATAAACACCATATTTAGGGTTTATCTTGTGTTGGATTTAGAGGGTTTTGTCAACCTTTCTCCCATTTATCCAATAAAAGAGCATGGTTTTGTAACTTCTCCGTTAATTGTGCTTAAGAGTGAAAACATGCTTTGTAGGTCTTAAAATAGCTAAATTTAATTCACCTTGATTCCATTAGATGCCTTGATATGTTTGTTAAGTGATTTCAGATTTAGGAGGCAAAGATTGGATCAAGGGAATGAAGAAAAAGCATGTAGAAATAGAGAACTCATGAAGAAATAAAGGAATCACAAAAGCTGTCAAGCCGACCTCTTCGCACTCAATCGACCATAACTTGAGCTACATAGGTCCAAATGATGCGGTTTTCAGTTGCGTTGGAAAGCTAACATCCGGGGTTTCGAAACGATATAAGATTTACCATAGTTGCTACACGTATGGTGACGCGTACACGCACTGTACGCGCACGCATTGTTGTTGCCATATGATCCACTTAAAGCAATACGTGGCCAGCAAATTCTAAAGCCTTGTGGGCCCAATTCAACTCATTTCTGATGCTATTTAAGCCAAGGATTGAAGGGGAATTGATATACTTTACATACTTTTGATCATTAGTCATAGTTTAAGTTTTAGAAGTAGTTAGAGTTAGTTTCTAGAGAGAGAAGCTCTCACTTCTCTCTAGGATTAGAATTAGGATTAGTTCTTAGATCTAGGTTTTCATTCATGCTTTCTTCTACTTTTGCTTCTCAATTCTTGTTGTTGCAATGATCATCCTTCTATTCTTTTGTTGTAATTTCTTTTATGTTGTTCTTATACTTTGTTGTAGATCTACTCTTGTCTCTTCTACTTTCTTCCAATTCCATTTGAGGTAATTCATAATAATTGTATCTCTTTTGATTGTTGTTATTAATTCCTTGCAATAATTGTTGTTAGACTCTACTCTTGTTATCAATTTACTATGCTTTTCCTTTATGCCTTCCAAGTGTTTGATGAAATGCTTGGTTGGATTTTAGTATAGATTTTGTGCCTCTTGGCTTTGGTAGAGTAATTAGTGACTCTTGAATTATCTAATTTCTTTGTTGATTGACAATTAGAAGTTGCTAATTGATTTGGATACCACTAACGCTAGTCTTTCCCTTGGGAGTTGGCTAGGACTTGTGGAATCAAGTTGATTCATCCACTTGACTTTCCTTCATGGTTAGAGATTAACTAAGTAGTAGCAATGGACAATTCTCATCACAATTGAGGAGGATAATGAGGATAGGATTTTCAATTCTCATAACCTTGCCAAGAGCTTTTCATAGTTGTTAGTTTATTTTCATTGCATTTTACATTTCTTGTCTCTTCCCCAAAAACCCCCAAAGATACTTCACAACCAATAACAAGACACTTTATTGCAATTCCTAGGGAGAACGACCCGAGGTTCAATACTTCGGTTTTTATTTAGGGGTTTGTACTAGTGACAACCAAATTTTTGTATGAAAGGACTATTGTTGGTTTAGAAACTATATTGCAACGAGAATTCATTTGTGAAATTCTAAACCGTCAATAGTCCACTCATCAAAAATGGTGCCGTTGCCGGGGAGTTGCAATGGTGTTGTGTTATTGGTTATTGTATATATGTGAATATTGTGAATATGTTTGCCTTTTGCCTCTTTGTTAGTTCTTGCTAGTTTTAGGATTTAATTTCCTTTCTTCTTATTTGATTTTGTTTTTATTTTCTCTTGCTATCATGAATTCTCACTTTAGTTATGAGTTTGGTTCTCACTATGTTGTAGGAAATGTGGACTTTTATGACAACATGTACCAAGGATGGAATACTCCAAGATGGGAAGAGCCTCAAGAAATTGATCACTCCTATTGGCAACAACCTCCAGATACTTATAGGTATAATTACCATCCTAATGCATGTTAATTTAATGGCTATGGTGGAACTTTATGTGAAAATCAACTACCACCATCATATGCATATGGCTCTTATCCTCAACATGAACCTCAACCATTCTCACAAGCCTCTCATTACCAAACACCTTCCTATGATCCATATCCATCACATAACCAATCACCCCTACCATATTCTTATGACCATTATGAGCAACAACCTTTGGAACCACCACAACCTTATCATGACTACTCTGAAGAACCACCTCAATACACACCATCTCCATACCCTTACCAAGAAGAATCACCTTCCTACTATGAACCCTCTCTCCAAAATAATGAACCCTCTTATCCACCCCAAGCCCCAATAGATGATTCTCTTACCTTGCTACTTCAAGGCCAAGCCGATATGCAAAGGAACACCCTAGAGTTTGTGACTAATTTGACCAAGGTAGTGCATACCTTAGCCTACCAATGCTTGACTACTCAAGGTGCTTCCATAGCCACATGTGAAGAATCAATTGAAGAGCATATCATGAAGGAGAGATTGGAAACTCTGGTGGGAAATGAGGGAGGTTATTTTATATTAAAGCAATTAGAGGAGCCTATGGTTATTGAAAAAAGAGAAGAAGTGGTTGAAGATTTAGGAGATGTTGAAAGTCCATGGGAATGTAGCATCATGGAGCATTCCTCCAAGAAGCTTGATATTGATGTTGAGGAGGGTGCGCAACCTCCAAGGCATATCATAGTTGGAGACTTGGAAGAGGTTTATCAAGAGATGGATTCAATTATGGATGAATTTCTATCTACAATTGAATCCTTTCCCATTGGATATGAAGTTGAAATTATAGAAGAATGTGCACAACCTCCCATATCCTTGGTGAGCAATGAAGAAGAGAGTGAATCGGAAGAGAGCTACCAAGAGGAAAAAGTTGAATTGGTGTATTGATGTTGAGGAGGGTGCGCAACCTCCAAGGCATATCATAGTTGAAGACTTGGAAGAGGTTTATCAAGAGATGGATTCAATCATGGATGAATTTTTATCTACAATTGAATCCTTTTCCATTGGACATGAAGTTAAAATTATAGAAGAATGTGCACAACCTTTCATATCCTTGGTGAGCAGTGAAGAAGAGAGTGAATCAGAAGAGAGCTACCAAGGGGAAAAGGTTGAAATCGAAGAAGCTTGCGAAGAGGTAGAAACAACTAAAGAAGAGCCTAAAAAAGTAGACCTCGCGTTGTCTAAGTGTGGGGAGGTCTCCCTCCCCAAGTCACCATCCAACACAACATTCAAGTGGGTAAAATTCTTATCCCTAAGCTTTACTTTCTCACTTGAATATGGTTTAATTGAAAATAATGGTCAACTTAGAGCTCTTTGTGGAGTTAAAAGTAGAAAAGAGTTGTGTAGTGGTTGGAAACATCACTCTAAGTTCATGATAGTTGCATGCTCAAAGTTGTATAGTAATGATTGGTGGAGAACCAAATTGCATGGGTCTAGGAAGTTGTTTGGTAACTTCATTGAGAATTCATCTTGCTTGCCACCCAATTGGAATCATGATGATCAATTTGAAGATGGGTGCCAAAACAAAGTGTGGGATCCCGGATCATACAAGGCAAATCAAACTTGGGAGCTCATGGTTTGTGAAAAACTCCATCAAGGTTTTGAGGCATTACTTTTGAGGATTGGAGCTTATTGGAGAGTCAAGCATTGGTGGATGTTCCAAGATAAATTTAAGCATAAGCTACCTTGATGAGGAGCTCCCCATAAGTCCAACTTAAGGACAATAAATAAAAGTGCTAGGTAGGAGACACCCCACCATGGTAAACTCTTTCCACTCTCTTGTATATATACTTAATAAGTGATTTGAGTTGCCATTGTAGGTAGTTTTTCCTCTTCATGTAGTTTTGTCTTGATATCTTGGTTGTTAGTTGCTTAAAGTGCAAGTTATGTTTGTTTGCACTTGAATTTTTTTGTTAAATTTGCATTTTAGTTGATCTCGAGTTGTAGGTAGTGTTAGGGAGATTTTTAGCTGTTTATAGTATTTCTGAAAAAAAAAAAAAGAGTCAAGGATGCATACGCACGCTGTGCGCGTGCGCGCCCATGCGCGGATCCAGCCCATACATTTTTTAGAGAGTTGGGCCAATCTCGCGCCAACTCTGGGCCAATGGCACAACCGAGCGTACGCGTGCGTGCACTGCGCGCATATGCGTCAATACGCACATTTTTGCAATGCGCGCAGTCGTGCACATGCCGCATGCGCGTCGATTCACAAACACAATTTCCAGGCCATGGACCCGAGAGTTACGCGAACCTTGGGCCAACATTGTGCCACTAGCACAACCACCTGTACGCGTGCGCGCACCTGGCGCGTACGCGCCCTTTGGCCAACATGCACATCGACGCGTGAGCGCACTGTGCGCGTCCGCGCCGGTAAAAAAAAGAGTTTTTTTTCCTCTTCCATTTTCTTTTGTTTTTCGCATTCGTATACTTCTATTCTTTACATTTTCATTTTGTTTTTATAGCTTGTTTTTACTTCATTTTTTTCGAGTTTCTCATTTTAATAATGGTGTTGAACTTTCTTACTCAATTGTTGAGAATTTCTTGTATTATTTTGGTGCTTCGTGACTTGTTTAACATTAATGGTCATATTTGTTCTACACACAAGATTAGTGCCTTAGTCTTTCCTAACTCATCATTCTTTGTTTTTGTACCTCATTATCATTGAGTTTGGATGGGACCTAATGCTTTCATGCTTATCACTAATCCTGTTTGTGTCAATTCTTATTTGATCTTGATGCTCAATATGCTCTTTATGCTTTGACTTTACTCTTGCATCAAGTATTAGTTGATATTCCATTAGCTTACATTGTTTTCTCACTCACATGTTGTAGCTACCATGTCGTAGAGAACCATACCCTTATTTGGCATTAGTCCCTGCCTATGTTCTCTTTGCTTTGATATCTTTGTTATAGGCTTAATTTTCTTTCTTTTTTCTCTCCCTTTGGGTTGGCCACCAAGAAAGGAGGAAAAGAAAAAGCTTCGAAATGGGGCAACGAACAAGTCATCCACACAACCTTTCGAAGAAGCTCATCAATTGTAGCAACCCATCCACCTTGCTCTTCTTTGCATGCACCGAGGACGGTGCAATCTTCAAGTGTGGGGAGGTCGTTTGACCGATCTCCATGGGTAACAATTTCCTTTTCAACACCAATTTTTTATTTTCTTCATTAGATAGTTGTTGCATTGCATGATAGGTTGCATGTTAGTTAGAATTTGTACATATTTTTAACACTTCTTTCTTATTAGGACTACTTAGTTATGGTGATGATTTCTTTTTCAAGAAATTGTTTTTAGGGCAACCTACCAATTTGTAAACATTTTGTTGAACTTGCTTGAAAGAATTTATTTTGGAACATGTTTTTTGAGCTAAGAACACACAAGCAAGTGAGATTTGAGCCTAATGGTGTGGTTACATCATATAACCACTTATTTTCATTCTTGTGTGCATTATTCTCTTTCTATGATTGTAATCTTTGATTTGTTTAATTCTTTATGTCCATTATTTTGTGTATTCATGCATTTATATGATTGAGGCCATTGTTCATTTAGCTCACTTACCCAAATAGCCTTACCTTTTATCTTTCATTGTTAGCCAAAATTGAGCCTACGATTAACCCACTTGTTCTTAATTTAGTACATTACAAGCCTTAAAACGGAAAACAATAAATATCCTTATTTGGATCTTTGATTAGCCTAGGCTAGAGTGTGTGTATCATTCAAGTGTGGGAATCTTGGGACATTGGGTGAATAAAAGGGTAGTTTTGTATTTTTGTTGTAAATATCGGAAATTGGGTACATGCTCATGTGTAATAAATGTAAAATCATATGCATTGATGCTTTTGTATATATTTTAATGCAAAGCAAAAAGGAAAGAAAGAAAAATGAGAAAAATAAAAGAAAAATAAAAAGAAAAAAATATAGAAGGAAAAGAAAAAGAAAAGAAAAGTAATAAAAAAGGGACAAAATGCCCCAAAGCAAAGTGAAGCTCAATAAAAATCAATGCATATGTGTTATGATCAAGAAAAGACGCATGAGTATGTGAAAAAAAAAAGTGAAAAATGGGTAGTTAGGCTAGAACTTAATTGTATAGGTTGTTATAAGTTAGGTGGAAAGTTTAAGTTGATCAAAGATTCAAATTCCAAGCTCACTTGACCAAATATGCATCCTTACCTTGACCCTAGCCCCATTACAACCTATGAAAAGTCCTCATGATAGTTGTATGCATGCATGAAATAAATGTTGATTGTTAGATGAAAAACAAATCTTGAAAAGCATGATTAGGACAGAATTGAGTAAATCAACCCTATACACTTGAGCGAATAGAGTACAAACACTTCCGGTGAGGGTTCGATGCTCAATTCCGTGATTCCCGGCTTTCATAAGCTTTCCTCTTGCAAGTCTACTTGAACTTCATTTTGATATTTGAATTGGTAGGATTCATGAGTCGTCATATAACCTTAGCCCTACCCATTTATACATGCTCTTGGAGGATTGATCTATTATTAACCAAGTAGGTAGAATCATTTGGCATTTAGTTGCATTCATATAGTTTAGGTTGCATTTATATTAGTTCACATTGAATAAATGTTGATACCCTTTGCTTTCTCTTGGTTTAAGCATGAGGACATGCTTGGTTTAAGTGTGGGGAAGTTGATAAACCCCATATTTAGGGTTTATCTTGTGTTGGATTTAGAGGGTTTTGTCAACCTTTCTCCCATTTATCCAATGAAAGAGCATGGTTTTGTAACTTCTCCGTTAATTGTGCTTAAGAGTGAAAACATGCTTTGTAGGTCTTAAAATAGCTAAATTTAATTCACCTTGATTCCATTAGATGCCTTGATATGTTTGTTAAGTGATTTCAAATTTAGGAGGCAAAGATTGGATCAAGGGAATGAAGGAAAAGCATGTAGAAATGGAGAACTCATGAAGAAATGAAGGAATCACAAAAGCTGTCAAGCCGACCTCTTCGCACTCAATCGACCATAACTTGAGCTACAGAGATCCAAATGATGTGCTTTCAGTTGCGTTGGAAAGCTAACATCCGGGACTTCGAAACGATATAAGATTTGCCATAGTTACTACACGTATGGTGACGCGTACGTGCAATGTATGCGCACACGTCGTTGCTGCCATATGATCCACTTAAAGCAATACGTGGCCAGCGAAATCTAAAGCCTTATGGGTCCAATCCAACTCATTTCTGATGTTATTTAAGCCAAGGGGGGAATTGATATACTTTACATACTTTTGATCATTAGTCATAGTTTAAATTTTAGAAGTAGTTAGAGTTAGTTTCTAGAGAGAGAAGCTCTTACTTCTCTCTAAGATTAGAATTAGGATTAGTTCTTAGATCTAGGTTTTCATTCATGCTTTCTTCTACTTTTGCTTCTCAATTCTTGTTGTTGCAATCATCATCCTTCTATTCTTTTGTTGTAATTTCCTTTATGTTGTTCTTATACTTTGTTGTAGATCTACTCTTGTTTCTTCTACTTTCTTCCAATTCCATTTGAGGTAATTCATAATAATTGTATCTCTTTTGATTGTTGTTATTAATTCCTTGCAATAATTGTTGTTAGACTCTACTCTTGTTATCAATTTACTATGCTTTTCCTTTATGCCTTCCAAGTGTTTGATGAAATGTTTGGTTGGATTTTAGTATAGATTTTGTGCCTCTTGGCTTTGGTAGAGTAATTAGTGACTCTTGAATTATCTAATTCCTTTGTTGATTGACAATTAGAAGTTGCTAATTGATTTGGATACCACTAACGCTAGTCTTTCCCTTGGGAGTTGGCTAGGACTTGTGGAATCAAGTTGATTCATCCACTTGACTTTCCTTCATGGTTAGAGGTTAACTAAGTGGTAGCAATGGATAATTCTCATCACAATTGAGGAGGATAATGAGGATAGGACTTCCAATTCTCATAACCTTGCCAAGAGCTTTTCATAGTTGTTAGTTTATTTTCATTGCATTTTACATTTCTTGTCTCTTACCCCAAAAACCCCCAAAGATACCTCACAACCAATAACAAGACACTTTATTGCAATTCCTAGGGAGAACAACCTGAGGTTCAATACTTCGGTTTATAAATTTAGGGGTTTGTACTAGTGACAACCAAATTTTTGTATGAAAGAACTATTGTTGGTTTAGAAACTATATTGCAATGAGAATTCATTTGTGAAATTATAAACCGTCAATAGTCCACTCATCAGTACCCCAACCCCAGGGGAAGGAAAACTCACCCCTAATTGGGAAGGCCCGTACAGAATCAAGGCTGCAATCGGAAAGGGAGCATACAAGCTTGAACGACTTAACGGCGACGAAATCCCGAGGACGTGGAACGCCGCCAACTTACGACGATACTACACTTAGACTGACCCCCTAGGTCATCCCTTACCTTGTTTTCCCTTTTTATTTGTTTCCCCTCTTTACTACATTTGTTTTCCCTCTTTACCACAATTTTAATTTCGCACAAGTGTCAATCCCGGGTACTCTTTTCCGCCATAAACAAAGGGTTTTAACGAGACCCAAACATCAATAAAATTCCATCAAGCTATTTTTATATCTTTTCCTTTTTTATTTCCTAAATACGGAATAAAAACACGGCCACAACTGGGGGACCGATCACCCCCCGGGCCCGAGACACGGATATCCACGAGAAATCGACCTCACGACGGTCCGCCCATCCCAAACAAAGGGAACAAATAAAAATCAAAAAACAAAACGGCTTAAAAAATGGAACATACAAAAAGGCCCGAACGGCCTAAACGGCATAAAAACGAAGTTCAGTCAAAGCCACAAATCCACAGTCACACGGTAACACGGCTAAAAACATAAAAACAAAATACTACAATCCAAAACAAGAAGTCATAATCACAACTAATCGAGGTTGACGATTGGTGCGCAGAAATTGTGATTACACCTTGATTATGTAAAATTCATTGCTCTTTCTTTCCCTGGTAATGGCGCCAAAAACATGATGCCAATACCATGGTTCACAACTTCGCACAACTAACCAACAAGTGCACTGGGTCGTCCAAGTAATACCTTACGTGAGTAAGGGTCGAATCCCACGGAGATTGTTGGTATCAAGCAAGCTATGGTCACCTTGTAAATCTCAGTCAGGCGGATATAAAATAGTAATGGGGTTTTTGAAAATAATTAATAAAATAGGGATAGAAATAATTATGTAAATCATTGGTGAGAATTTCAGATAAGCGCATAGAGATGCTTTCGTTCCTCTGAACCTCTGCTTTCCTACTGTCTTCATCCAATCAGTCTTACTCCTTTCCATGGCTGGCTTTATGTAATGCATCACCATTGTCAACGGCTACTTTCGGTCTTCTCTCGGGAAAATGATCCAAATGCGCTATCACGGCACGGCTAATCGTCTGGAGGCATCACCCTTGTCAATGGTTACATCCTATCCTCTCAGTGAAAATGGTCAACGCACCTTGTCACGGCACGGCTATTCATCTGTTGGTTCTCGATCATGCTGGAATAGGATTTACTATCCTTTTGCGTCTGTCACTACGCCCAGCAATCGCGAGTTTGAAGCTCGTCACAGTCATTCAATCATTGAATCCTACTCGAAATACCATAGACAAGATTTAGACTTTCCGGATTCTCTTGAATGCCGCCATCATTCTAGCTTACACCACGAAGATTCCGATTAAGAGATCTAAGAGATACTCATTCAATCTAATGTAGAACGGAAGTGATTGTCAGGCACGCGTTCATAGGGAATGATGATGATTGTCACATTCATCACATTCAGATTGAGGTGCGAATGAATATCTTGGAAGCGAAATAAGATGAATTGAATAGAAAACAGTAGTACTTTGCATTAATCTTTGAGGAACAGCAGAGCTCCACACCTTAAT
Source organism: Arachis ipaensis (assembly GCF_000816755.2). NCBI lineage: Eukaryota > Viridiplantae > Streptophyta > Magnoliopsida > Fabales > Fabaceae > Arachis > Arachis ipaensis. The sequence continues at coordinate 18,368,335 of NC_029788.2, forward strand.
CTATAGAGTGTAGAAATTCTACCGTTGAAAATACATAAGTGAAAGGTCCAGGCATGGCCGAGAGGCTAGCCCCCAAAATGTGATCACAGGATTAAAATACAATCCAGGATGTCTAATATAATAGTAAAAGGTCCTATTTATAATAAACTAGCTACTAGGGTTTACAGAAGTAAGTAATTGATGCATAAATCTACTTCCGGGCCCACTTGGTGTGTGCTTGGGCTGAGCTTGAGTGTTGCACGTGTAGAGGTCCTTTTTGGAGTTGAACGCCACCTTTTGTGCCATTTTGGGCGTTGAACTCCACTTTGCAACTTGTTTCTGGCGCTGGATGCCAGAATTGGGCAGAGAGCTGGCGTTGAACGCCGGTTTGAGTCATCTAAACTTGGGCAAAGTATGGACTATTATATATTGTTGGAAAGCCCTGGATGTCTACTTTCCAATGCAATTGGAAGCACGCCATTTCGAGTTCTGTAGCTCCAGAAAATATATTTTGAGTGCAGGGAGGTCAGAATCCAACAGCATCAGCAGTCCTTCTTCAACCTCTGAATCTGATTTTTGCTCAAGTTCCTCAATTTCAGCCAGAAAATACTTGAAATCATAGAAAAACACACAAACTCATAGTAAAGTCCAGAAATGTGAATTTAGCATAAAAACTAATGAAAACATCCCTAAAAGTAACCAGATTCTACTAAAAACATACTAAAAACAGTGCCAAAAAGAGTATAAATTATCCGCTCATCAGAAGCATAGGCCTTCCTATCCACTGATGCTCAAAGCCTTGGGATCCTTTTTATTTGCCCTTGCCTTCTGGTTTTAAGGGTTATTGGCTTTTTGCTATTGCCTCTTGGTTTTAAGAGCTTTTGGCTTTTTCTGCTTGCTTTTTCTTTCTATTTTTTTTCGCCTATATATTTTTTTTCTCTTTTTTTTCTACAAGCTTTGTTCTTTGCTGCTTTTTCTTGCTTCAAGAATCATTTTTATGATTTTTCAGATTATCAAATAACATGTCTCCTAGTCATCATTCTTTCAAGAGCCGACATATTTAACATTCTTAAACAACAACTTCAAAAGACATATGCACTGTTCAAGCATTCATTCAGAAAATAAGAAGCATTGTCACCACATCAATATAATTAAACTAAGTTCAAGGATAAATTCGAAACCCATGTACTTCTTGTTCTTTTGAATTAAAACATTTTTCATTTAAGAGAGGTGATGGATTCATAGGACATTCATAACTTTAAGACAAAGTTACTAACTACTAATGATCATGTAATGAAGACACAAACATAGATAAGCACATAACATAGAACAATTCTGGCATTCAGCGCCCAGATGATGCCCATTTTGGGCGTTCAGCGCCAGAACCAGGCAGGTGCTTCCTCCAGGGTGTGATTTTTCTTCTGCTGTTTTTGATTCCATTTTCAATTTTTATATTTATTTTGTGACTCCACATGATCATGAACCTATAAAGACATATAACTAAGAAAAATATAGTTAGATAAATAAAAATTGGGTTGCCTCCCAACAAGCGCTTCTTTAATGTCAATAGCTTGACAGTGGGCTCTGATGGAGCCTCACAGATGTTCAGAGCATTGTTGAGACTCTCCAACACCAAACTTAGAGTTTGACTGTGGGGGCTCTGGTTGACTCTGTTTTGAGAGAAGCTTTTTATGCTTCCTCTCCATGGATGCAGAGAGAGATCCTTGAGTTGTAAACACAAGGTTGACCTCATTTATTTGAAGGATCAATTCTCCTCTATCCACATCAATCACAACTCTTACTGTGGCTAGGAAAGGTCTTCCTAGGATGATAGATTCATCCTCTTCCTTTCCAGTATCCAGGACTATGAAATCAGCAGGGATGTAAAGGCCTTCAACCTTTACTAACACGTCCTCTACTTGTCCATAAGCCTGTTTCTTGAATTGTCTACCATCTCTAATGAGATTTTAGCAGCTTGCACCCCATAGATTCCCAGTTTCTCTATTACAGAGAGGGGCAGATGGAGATACTTCTTCCATGTAAATTGGGATTAGGTGCAGTAAAGTCACCAAGCATCCTCCTTGCATTATTATTATTTTCGGCTGCCATCTCCTCTTCCTGTTCGAAAATTTCTGAAAGGTTATCTCTGGATTGTTGTAATTTAGCTTCTCTTAGTTTCCTCTTCAGAGTCCTTTCAGGTTCTGGATCTGCTTCAACAAGAATATTCTTGTCCTTGCTCCTGCTCATATGACAAAGAAGAGGGCACAGAAAAAATAATAATAATAGGGATCCTTTTTACTCAAGTATAGAGGTTCCCTTTAGGTGAGTGGAAGAAAAGGAGAAGAAAAGAGAGAGAGGGAATTTTCGAAAATTGTTTTTGAAAAATGGTTAGTGATTTTCGAAAATAGTTTTTGAAAAAGATTAGTGATTTTTTTTCGAAAATTAAAATAAAAAATTAAAATAATTAGTTAATTAAAAAGAATTTTTGAAAAAGAGGGAAGATATTTTCGAAAATTAGAGAGAGAGAGTTAGTTAGGTAGTTTTGAAAAAGATAGGAAACAAACAAAAAGTTAGTTAGTTAGTTGAAACAAAATTTGAAAATCAATTTTTGAAAAGATAAGAAGATAAGAAGTTAGAGAAGATATTTTAAAAATCAAATTTTGAAAAAGATAAGATAAGAAGATATTTTTGAAAAGATATGATTGAAATTAGTTTTTTTGAAAAAAGATTTGATTTTTAAAATCACAATTAATGACTTGATTCACAAGAAATCACAAGATATGATTCTAGAACTTAAAGTTTGAATCTTTCTTAACAAGTAAGTAATAAACTTGAAATTTTTGAATCAAAACATTAATTGTTATTGTTATTTTCGAAAATTTGATATAAAAATAAGAAAAATATTTTTGAAAAATATTTTTATAATTTTCGAAAATAACTAAGAAAAATGAAAAAGATTTGATTTTTGAAAAGGATTTTGAAAAAGATAAGATTTTTGAATTGAAAATTTGATTTGACTCATAAAAAATAATTGAATTTTAAAAATTTTTGAAAAAGTCAAATCTAATTTTCGAAATTTTGAGAGAGAAAAAGGGAAATATATTTTTTTTTATTTTTGAATTTTTATGATGAGAGAGAAAAACAAGAAAAATGATGCAATGCATGAAAGTTATGGATCAAAACAATGAATGCATGCAAGAATGCTATGAATGTCAAGATGAATCACCAAGAACACTATGAAAACATGATGAACATCAAGAACATATTTTTGAAAATTTTATATGCAAAGAAAATATGCAAGACACCAAACTTAGAAATCTTTCATGTTTAGACTCTATGAATGCAAAAATGCATATGAAAAACAAGAAAAGACACAAAACATGCAAATGCAAAGATCAAACAAGAAGACTTACCAAGAACAACTTGAAGATCATGAAGAACACTATGAATGCATGAGTTTTCGAAAAATGCAAGATGCACATGCAATTGACACCAAACTTATAACATGACTCAAAACTCAAACAAGAAACACAAAATATTTTTTATTTTTTTTTATGATTTTATGATTTTTTTGTATTTTCTTTTAATTTTTCGAAAATCATTTTGAAAAAGAAAAATAAGGATTCCAAAATTTTTAATATGAATTCCAAGAATCTTATGCTCTTTAGTCTAAAGCTCCAATCAAAGGGTCAGGCATGGCTTAATAGCCAGCCAAGCTTTAGCATGTAACAGGTAGATCATGAACAGTAGTAGGTGGATTAGCACCAACTAGCTTGCTCTTGATAACAAATTGGAAGCCTCAGTCCAAATGAATTTAGACATGGCTTTACAGCCAGCCAGGCTTTAGCATGCTTCATGAAACACTAGAATTTATGCTTAAAAATTTTGAATAAAATTATAAAATATTTGAAAACATTTTTATTTTAAAATTTTTTCGAAAACAAAGGAGAAAATTTTGAAAGATTTTTGAAAATTTTTTGAAAAAAACTTGGTGCGCAGAAATTGTGATTACACCTTGATTATGTAAAATTCATTGCTCTTTCTTTCCCTGGTAATGGCGCCAAAAACATGATGCCAATACCATGGTTCACAACTTCGCACAACTAACCAGCAAGTGCACTGGGTCGTTCAAGTAATACCTTACGTGAGTAAGGGTCGAATCCCACGGAGATTGTTGGTATGAAGCAAGCTATGGTCACCTTGTAAATCTCAGTCAGGCGGATATAAAATAGTAATGGGGTTTTCAAAAATAATTAATAAAATAGGGATAGAAATACTTATGTAAATCATTGGTGAGAATTTCAGATAAGCGCATAGAGATGCTTTCGTTCCTCTGAACCTCTGCTTTCCTGCTGTCTTCATCCAATCAGTCTTACTCCTTTCCATGGCTGGCTTTATGTAATGCATCACCATTGTCAACGACTACTTTCGGTCTTCTCTCGGAAAAATGATCCAAATGCCCTGTCACGGCACGGCTAATCGTTTGGAGGCATCACCCTTGTCAATGGTTACATCCTATCCTCTCAGTGAAAATGGTCAACGCACCCTGTCACGGCACGGCTATTCATCTGTCGGTTCTCGATTATGCTGGAATAGGATTTACTATCCTTTTGCGTCTGTCACTACGCCCAGCAATCGCGAGTTTGAAGCTCGTCACAGTCATTCAATCATTGAATCCTACTCGGAATACCACAGACAAGGTTTAGACTTTTCGGATTCTCTTGAATGCCGCCATCATTCTAGCTTACACCACGAAGATTCCGATTAAGAGATCTAAGAGATACTCATTCAATCTAATGTAGAATGGAAGTGGTTGTCAGGCACGCGTTCATAGGGAATGATGATGATTGTCACGTTCATCACATTCAGATTGAAGTGCGAATGAATATCTTGGAAGCCAAATAAGATGAATTGAATAGAAAACAGTAGTACTTTGCATTAATCTTTGAGGAACAGCAGAGCTCCACACCTTAATCTATGGACTGTAGAAACTCTACCGTTGAAAATACATAAGTGAAAGGTCCAGGCATGGCCGAGAGGCGAACCCCCAAAACGTGATCACAGGATCAAAATACAATCCAGGATGTCTAATATAATAGTAAAAGGTCCTATTTATAATAAACTAGCTACTAGGGTTTACAGAAGTAAGTAATTGATGCATAAATCCACTTCCGGGGCCCACTTGGTGTGTGCTTGGGCTGAGCTTGAGTGTTGCACGTGTAGAGGTTCTTCTTGGAGTTGAACGCCACCTTTTGTGCCATTTTGGGCGTTGAACTCCACTTTGCAACTTGTTTCTGGCGCTGGACGCCAGAATTGGGCAGAAAGCTGGCGTTGAACACCAGTTTGCATCATCTAAACTTGAAAAAAGTATGGACTATTATATATTGCTGGAAAGCCCTAGATGTCTACTTTCCAATGCAATTGGAAGCACGCCATTTCGAGTTTTGTAGCTCCAGAAAATCTATTTTGAGTGCAGGGAGGTCAGAATCCAACAGCATCAGCAGTCCTTCTTCAACCTCTGAATCTGATTTTTGCTCAAGTCCCTCAATTTCAGCCAGAAAATACCTGAAATCACAGAAAAACACACAAACTCATAGTAAAGTCCAGAAATGTGAATTTAACATAAAAACTAATGAAAACATCCCTAAAAGTTACCAGATTCTACTAAAAACATACTAAAAACAATGTCAAAAAGCGTATAAATTATCCGCTCATCAACGATCTGGCCATCACGGACAGTCTTGAAAGCTCCCATCATAGACACGTCCGCTCCAGGCGCCAACACCAAATCCTGAGCTTTCATCGTCTCCTCGGTAGCAGCAATAGCTTCCTTCACATCAGCAAGCAACACAGTCTTCTCCTCTTTTAAACCCACAACCTCCGCTTTCAAACTGGCCACCTCATCCTTCAGAGTACCAACATCGGCCAAAAGCACGGCTGCTTAGGACTCGGCATCTGAAGCCTTCCTCCGCTCTTTCCCAAGTTGAGACAAAAGAGAAGTCTCAACCTCGGAAAGGCGAAGGATCTCAGCACCAGACTCCTCGGATGACTTCACTGCCCGCTCCCTCGCCGACTCGGCATCCGCAAGCAACCCCTTCAATCTCGCCACCTCGGCCTGAGATTGACGAAATTTCTTGTCCAGAAGGCCCACCTGAGCCATCACAGGCTCGGCCTTCCGAACAATCACAGCAGAACGAAGAAGGGAACGGTAAAGGGACTTAGCCTGAAAAGTCACATCACATTCACGGAAGAAATCCTCCATGCCGGGCATAAGGTACTCATCGATGAAGGCCGGAGCGTCAAAATGACGATCCATCACTGACGGGACCACACCCTCCCCCTCCACCAAATTCTCACTATCAACATCCTCTGACCGCTTTCGCTTCCGGGAAGCACCCTCCGGCGACACCACCACCACATCATCATCAACCTCCACACCCCGACCTGACCCTTCGGTGCCACCTTCAGTCAACGCCAGATCCTCAGAGACAGTTCTCGTATCATCAGAAGGTCGTGAGGTCGGAGTGGAGGGAGTACCGCTAGAAGGAGTCCCCTGAGACAACTGAGCCTTCAACCTTGCAAGAGTCGTCAAACCCCCAGCCATCTTAACTGCAAGAAAGATTAAAAGAAGAAAAAGCATAAGTACCCAACTCGGAACCACAAGAAAAAAAAGAGAGAAGTGGAAACAAAACACAGATCACATCCCTAGGATTAAGAGGACGCTCCCCAAACAACTGCCACAAGACGAGGGCGACATCCCGGTCTTTCGCAGTCAAAAACTCCTGCGTCACCCGGGTGAGAACAGACAGCCCCCACCACAAAATTCCAATATGTGGGGAACCGCCGCTCACCCTCCAACGTCAGCCAGAACGGATGATGCCCCTTTGTAGGATGGACCTTGAAATACCCACTCTTAAACCCATAAAAAGAATCTTCATACAAGCCGAATACCTGACGATGAGGCTGAGCCCTAAAAGACATATACCCCTTCTTGTGCTTTCCCTCCTTGGAAGGAAAGGTGCACAAGAAGAGGAAAAGGAATACATTCACGGACACCGGAAGCTCCAGAAACTCGCACATGAGCTCAAAAGTCCGGATCGCCGCCCAACTATTCGGATGCAGCTGGGACGGCGCCACGGAACATTGGCTCAACAACTGTTGAACGATAGGGAAAAAGGGCAGCCGCACGCCAAGACAGGTGAACATTGCCTCGTACACCCATAACCAATCCGGAACGGTCGGCGAGTCCAAGTTAGTATAACAAACCCTCTCGTAAACCCCCGGAACGGAAAACTCATAATGATGCTCGGCGTCACCACCCCGCAAACAGCCCCCTCATCACGAAGTCGTTGGAGGTCCGCCTCCGTCATCCGCGACGGTGTCCCCCACACATCACTGGTTACCCAGGAGTAAAGGAAAGGGACGCCCCCGCTGGTATCACCGGAGCCCTCACACCCTCGGTCCTCCGACGCGCTATACCTAAAACATCGATGAGCACCGCCATCAGCCTAAACCACATGGCAGAAAACGGCGAGGGAAAACTAAAGCAAATACCACTACCTACTACCAACTACACAGTGGTGCTCATCCCCCCTACGAAACCCATCACCCAAAAGAACAGAAACACCATACACAAAAAAGACAACCCCAATCCACACTAAAAACACAGAAATGCAAAGCAGACAGGAATAGAATGACTGTAAAATAAACAAAGAAAAAAGAAGGCTAACCTGATAATGCGAAGCGAAAGCCTGAAGAATGCTGGAACAGAAGAGCAGGAACACAACCAGAAACACAGAACAGCACCAGAATAGAGGGAAAGTACTCTTGAAAGCTTAGAACCAGAAAAAGCAACAAGGAAAAGAAAAATGGGAACCAAAATGATTTTTAAACCCAAAGAAGAAAGACGAAAATACCCCAAAGAATAAACAAAACGCAGAAGGGCAAAAAGGAGAAATTTTCCCTTGCAATAAATGCTCCTTCGGGAAACCAAAAAGCATGTCTCGAAAAATTAAACGAGCGCAAGAAAACGGAAGGTTCGCACCAAACGAACGGCACGGAAGACGAACCAAGCCCAAAACATGAAAACTACTACCAGGGCGCCGACCCGCACAAAAAACGACATCTACCGAACGTTCCGATGAAACGACTAAGCGACCAAAACCATACCTCTCAGCGACAGAGACCGACCTCGATCGTCCTCCCGCTGTGGGGGCAACTGTTACGGATCCAACCCACAGATTCTACACCCGGAATAACTCCGGACCCAGTCGCCCAGATCCAAAACCCTCTCCGCCACTCAAAGGGCCCAAAACCAGCCCGATAAGAACTCCTAACTAACTTTCGAATTCAAATGTCTCCCTTATCTTAGCCAAACAAGATAAGATATGATATTCACCACCATCTATAAATAAAGGACTCTAGTCCCTCCAGGTATTCATTCACTCCTCACACCTTATACCTCTCAGATCCATTCTGACTTGAGCGTCGGAGTGTCTTTGCAGGTACCTCCCCTTATCGCTCCAATCTAGTGATCTGGCATCAGCCTCGACCCGCAAGTTCTCGATCCATCCCTCAACCCGTACTAAAAACATCTCGTACAACCATATTTTTTAAAAAGTTTATATTTTCGTAATGTTATTACAAATTAAAATATTAATATATATACTAAATCGAATTCACTCAAAATGATTTACTATAATCTAATTTAAATCCAATCAATTTAAATTACTATAAACACATACCATAAATTTACTTTAAAAGTTAAAATAATTGGTTTTAATTTATTATAGATGGATTATCACTAAAATAACTAAATCGAATTTAATCAATTCAAATTAAATCAATTCAAATTAAATAATTGGCACTTAATATTTCTGCCTTTAGGGGATTAACATAAAATTGATTGTGATCTAGTGTTTTTTTACGTGAATTGCCCTTTTTTTTTTTTTCATTTTTCCCAAAATAGTGAAATACCCTGTTCCTCTCGCTCTCGCTCTCGCCCGCTTCTCCCATCCCATCAGTTCTCGCCACAACCAAAGGAACCCTCTCTGCTCACGCCATCGCCAAAGTCGCTTTTTACTCTCTAAACTGCCTTCCCTTCTCTTCTTGCTCAATTAAGTAGCTTCTTCCTTCAATCTCATACGAATTCTTTTATGCTTCTATAATTCCATCTTTTTTGTTTGTTGTTCTCTGTTATCACTCGTCATTCATCAACCAACATGTTTAACTCCCACCGTTACAAACCCCTTATCTATCTAAACCTAAAAGTTCTATTCCAAAGAACACAACCACACATGTTCTGCACTTCACAATCACACTCTTTGACGGTTTCATACCTCATCAATAACCTTGGCTTCACCCCACAATCTGCTCTAAACGCATCAAAACGGCATCGTTTCAAGACCCCACACAAGGCAGACTTAATCATCGCATTCTTCAAGACCCATGGATTCTCCCATTCCCAAATCGCTTCCATTGTTGCTAAGCTACCTAAGATACTTTCAGCCAATCCGGAAAGAATCCTGCCAAAGTTTCAATTTCTGGCCTCCAAAGGTGCTTCCACCGATGACATTGTTCTGCTAGCCACTAGGAACCCTAGATTCTTGCATTCGAGCCTCAAGAACAACATAATCCCTACTTATGGAATGATGAACACCTTCTTTGAATCCGATCAGAAAACGCTCCGTTGCATTGCTTCTTTCCCTGCTTTGTTCATGGAGCCTCGCTTGCCAAAAAATGTCAAGTTGTTGGCTGATGCAGGAGTATCTAACTCCGCAATCCGCCATTTGTATCGTACCAGAGTGTCCGTGCTCTTTTCTTCTGATTTGAGGAAGCCTGTGGATGAAGTAAAGGAATTAGGGTTTGATCCGTCATCGGTTAAATTCGCCATAGCTTTGCTAGCCAAGAAGACTATACGGAAATCACTGTGGGATGCGAAAGTCGATATCTTGAAGAGCTGGGGTTGGTCTAAAGAAACAACGTCCCAAGCATTCAGGAGGAACCCTTTATGTATGCTATCATCTAAGGATAAGATTAATGAGGTGATGAAACTTTGGGTCAATCAATTAGGTTGGGACCCTTTGAGTCTTGCCAAGATTCCATGGCTTTTTGGATATAATTTGGAGAGAAGGATTATTCCAAGGGCTTTTGTTCTCCAGTATTTACTTTCAAGAGGTCTGAGAAACAAGAATGATGATTTAAGTACCCCATTTTATGTTTCTGAAGAGTTGTTCTTTAACAAGTTTGTGGAATGTTTTACCAAGGAAAGGTCTCAACTACGTAAGATATACTATGAGAAAAAAGGATGTTCATGATAATAGGCAATGAGATCTATGGCATTTTTCCTTTATCAAGTATCAACTAGTTTTAAACCTTATTCTTTTTTCTTCATCCATTGTTAACTCTCCCTCTGTCTAAATTGTGACTAATTTGACCGATATGGTTTATTTATTTCCGCCGCATTTCATTGCTTGTTGATTGTTGTCATTCTTCAATTCCCTTCATAGTCATGATGTGTATCAACTACTTGGTGTTTAATAAATGATTGATGCATAAGTACAAATTCTTAACATGGACTGATAGGCTGACACACAACTTTGGTGCATCGCCTGAAATTTGTAGATACAAATACAAGTAGGTGGGAGTAAAAATCAGAGAAGAAACAGTAAAATGGAGAGAAGAGAGATAGAGACATAAGTGAGATGTTGATGGGTGGTTTAACTAGGATTTGTTCACATAGTTTCTGATTTCTCTTGTTTGTTTGTAACCTAGCTGATATGTGGATGCTGCTGTTGCTGCTGCCTTCCCTTGCAATATTATCTTCCAATTTTCATATTAGTGATATCTCATTGAAAGGATCTAGTACTTGGTTCTACTCAAATCTCTATTTTAGGTGTAGATAAGTTCATTGAGCTTAGATATGACTATGAGTCATGTATTGATGACCAAGTGAAAGCAAAGTTTGATTGATTGAATAATTGTTCATTCATCATCATATGTTTACCTATATATGGTGTGAGTCACGACAGCTTCTGGGCACAGCATAAGCATGGTAGTTCAGGTAGCAGCCTCGCAGTCTACTTACTACTTGCTTGAGATGGATAACTGTATATGAGATAAATACAGATCAGGATCTTTCTTCTGATTTTCTGTTTTGAGTTCCTTTACTAGACTTGTAATTTTTTATAAAGAAGAAACTTAGCTTGCTTTTCCCTTTGGATCTGTTCTGTGTTTTTTAGGTCAATTTGGTATTCCCAATCCATCTAGTAGAACAAGATTTAATTGTTGTTTTTATTCATTCTCTAACACTCTTTAGTAAATATTTTTATCTACGAGGAAGATGCTTCTCCGTGATTCAAGGGAAAGTTTTGTCCTTATTTGCAGTATGATCATAATTCATTTGAATAACATAGGGTATAAGTTTTGCCGTTGGTGAAAAAATGGAAAACAAAAACTTAAGCTAATTCTGAGTGTGGCATTCTGGTAGAATCATAGGAGCCACAAAGATTTACTTCTTAGATTTGTTTATTTATAAGGTGATGTTAGATGTTGGTATAAGGGTTAAAAATTAATGCTAAGGCTGTCTCGTTTGATTCTATAACTTGCTTTTATTGATTCTACTAATTAGTTTATTCAGTTATTAGTTCAGCTTTCTGAATTGTGAATTCTATTTGAGGTTATGGATATAAAAGAAACTTGTCTCAGTTGCTTTATTCAGATTTGAGTTAATACTTCTCTTTGGGTTTGGAATGAAGGGTGGATGATAGCCCAATTTGGTGTTTATCCAAATTGACTCTAACAGTTGCTTGCTTGCTTCGAATAAACATCATTACAAAGTAAACCAACATGGGGTTGAGGCATGTGAATATGTGATGTAGTGGCGAAGCTGTTTGCCTCAAACTAAACCACACCAAGTTTGGGTTCTAGCCGTGGCTACTGGCTAGGTTAGTGTGTTTGAGTGAGTAAATGTGTATGTATGACCAAAAAAAAAAAAAAAAACTAAACAAACTTGAGTAAAAAATAACTAAACAAACTTGAGTTGGTCTAGTGATTAATTAAAAGTTAGAATCCAATGTACTCTGACATATTAGTGTGTGTTTGGATTAGAGTTGGTCAAATTGAAGTTTGAATAAAAGTGATATATTAAAAAAATAAGATATTGACAAAACTAAAAAGAAAAACATCGTTACAAAGTATAATGTAATATATTGACAAAAAATAAGATAATGTAATATAATAATAGAATTATCATAATCGAGTAAATTCCTGTTTTATTTTTTTCCCTAAACTCCAAAAGTTTTAATTTTTGACTAAATAATTCTCTAAAGATAATAAATAATATTGTAGCTCCTTAAAAATTAACTTCCTCTAAAAATAAGTGGCAATAATTTGTGTACTTAATTTGTTTTGTTTTTGTGAAATATTTAAATAATTATTTAAATGGTATATAAAAGAAAATTAAGACAAAATTGGATTTGGGTTTTATCCCCTTCTCCACCCTCTCCTCCCCCCTCCCCCCGTTTTTTTATATTTTATTTTTTGAACTTTGGTTATTTGCATAAAAAAATAAATTTTTATTTTATATTTTTTGAATTTTGGCTATTTGCATGAAAAAAATATAAAAACAATTGCCACTCGTCGCCAAAAGTTTTCTAAGCATAAAAGATCTTTTATTTTTAGCATGTTTATAAAAAATTTACGTCAACAAATTTTTTTTTTAAATTTACCTTTTTTATATTTGATGTATTTTGTTAGAGAGATTGAAATCGGAACCCATTCTCACCTCTCTTCCATTTCAGCATGTTTGTGATGAATGGGAAAGGAAGGAGGCTGAGTTGCATTATTTATGTGTTGGGCCATGGGTCCGGTTTGGGTCCGATCCAATTGGTTTGGCCTGACGGTCCAATTTTGAGCCAAATTCTTTAAAATTAGTGTCAAAATTCATATTTTAATTAATCCTACCTCATTAAACTATAAAATTCTATTTTATAATTTCTTGCATTATTAATTAATTTATTAGCTAATTATTTATTAATTACTCGGGGTTTATAGAAGGCAACCCATGCTCTACAGTCTACATGGTAGAATTGGCCTAAAACTAATAATCTATTTATTATTTAGGTTGAGTTTGGATAAACAACTTAATTAAACTCTTTTAGAAAAAAAAAAAAACTTAAAACATAAAGATTTTTGTTAAAAACAGTTTAAAAATAAGTTATTTTGTATTTGAATTTTTAGTTATAGAAATACTTGTTAATAAATGAGAATAATAAAACAGCTTTTGAGAATGAGAAAATCATATTTTTTTTAACCTCTTCAAAAATTTTTAAATAACCTTTTGAAAAGTTAAAATTATCTTTTAAAAATTATATCAAATAATATTAATGTGATTTTTTATAATTAAAAAAAAAGATAATTTTTGCCACTTTTCATACGGACTCTTAATGCAATCAAGTATCATACTAAATTATTCGGTTCAATTGAAATAATTAAAATCCAATTACTTGATTAGTTTGGTTTAAAGTAAAAAAATTAGTGACAAATGAATCGACGAAGATTTGTAAACTAATTAAACCGTCTTATTATTTAGGAGCAAACTGGTTGAAAATTTATTAAAAATGTATTTGAAAATAAATTTTCTAAATAAATGTTGTTTTATTATATTAAATTTAACAGAACTTCTAGAACTTTAAATATTTAGTTTTATTAGGTTAATGACCCGTTTAGTATTCAAAACTTTAAAATGATATTTTTAAAGAATTTAATTTTGATACACTGTCAATGTAAAGTGTAAAGTAGTTTTATTACATGCATTTAATTATGTAATGTTATATCAGTAAAAATAATTATGTTTCACATTTACTACGTAAATGATCATTCAAAAGAACGAATGTAATTGCACGATTATATAAAATGCTTTACACTATCAGTGCATCAAAATTAAACTCATTTTTAAATATAAAAAATTTAACTATAACAATTGAGGGTTAAATACATAGTTTTGAAAACCGAATCGGACCGGTCGGTTCAACCGGGTTAATCGAAAACCGGTCATCCGGCCGATTCGGTTGAGCCTAAGAACCTCTTGCCAAAAAACCAGTCCGTGAACCGGCCGAACCGACGATTAACCGATGAACCGTTGGAATTGGTCGGGTTTTTTTCAAAGTTATCGGTTTGGTGATAACCTTCCAAAAAGGCACCGTTTTGGGTTTTAAAGAAAAAAAAAACCAAAAAAGCCCAATGAAAAATTCCAAATACCCAGCCATCCCACCCTTCTCTTTCTCTCTGAATAATTGAAGAACCCTAATTCCCATCCCACCCCTCTCTTTCTCTGTTCTCTCTGAATTTTGAACTTACTATGAAGAAGAGAAGATTGAGGAACCCTAATCCCCAAACCTCAGCCCGCAACCACCAATCCATCCCTCTTCAAGGTCATCGCTAAACTCTTCTCCTCCAGGATAGACCGTGGGTACCGCGTAAAATGTGGAAGCTCTGTTCGGTGGTCCATCCCTCTTCTCATTGTTCCACCTCTCGTCGCCGTCGCAGAAAGGTGTCCTCTCGTCTCTTCTCCTCTCATCGTTCTTCGGTTGTCGTCTCTTCGATCTCTCTCTCTCTTTGTGTTTTTGTCCGAACTTAACGTCCCTTTTTGAGTTCTCTCTCTCGGTCTCTGTCCAAGCTCGTCTCTGTCCGAGCTCTTCCTTGCCGGCTGTTCCCATTCCTCCGTCGCCGTCAGTTCCCTTCCCTTAAACTGAATTTTGGTTATATGGTATAGTGCTGTACTACATTGTTTATACTGGAATCTCTGATTCTGAGTTGTTTATGCTATGATTCTGATTCTGGGTTGTTTATGCTGGTTTTTTCTGATTTTGAGTTGTTGATTCTGTTTGTTGGGTTTTTGATTCTGAATTGTTGAAGTGCATGCTTCATTGCATTGTGCTGGACTGCTGAAATTTTCTGGTTTTGAGATGTTTATGCTTCATTGCTATGTTTATGTTTATATTTAGTTGTTGATTATTTGTGAAATTTGAATTATACTTCAAAAAAATTGTAAAATTTTAAACTTTATCTGCTTAAAAATTATTAAATTTAAATCTTTAAAATTATATTAATTTTTTAATAATTTTTTCATATATTTAATTATTTCGGTTGAACCTCGATTGAACCTCAGTTGAACCTCTAAATCATTAAACCAGTCACTTTACCGGTTTATTGACCGGTTCTGTTCTTGCAACCTTGGTTAAATAAATGTTTTGGTCTGTCATTTCTTTTGTGGCATTTGCTAAAAGAGCAGAAGTAAATTAAATTATTATATAATTTAACTTTATACTTATGGTTTAAAGAATAGGTATTCACTTCTAAATTAATGTGTATATGAAATAATAATAGGTGTTGTGATAAGGCATGAGGTGGATATTCATTAATGTTTGGGCGGCTAACTTTTTCAAGTGAAAAGTTTAGATTATCAAAGGAAGACTCAAGTTAATTGTATCTGGAACGAGTTGAAACTCATTTTGGCCCCTGAAATTTTTGACTGGCTTCAATTTCGACCGTCAAATTTATAGTTACCCAATTAACACCCCCAAATATTGGATTGTGCCCCACACTTGTCCCTGTAGCTATCTCTGTTAATGGAGATTTGATGTGGTATCCAACTTGCTAGAATGGATGTGTGATGAGTGAATGACGTGGCAAAAATTGATTGAACTGAATTTGCAACCCTCTTTTCCCAATATGTTCGAGACTTTGTTGGAGAATTGAGTTCATTCAACTTTTGCCACATCATTCACTCATCACACATCCATTCTAGCAAGTTGGGTGCCACGTGGATACACATTCTATCAACTTAACGTGCCATATCAGATCTCCGTTAATGGAGATAGCTACAGGGGCAAACGTGGGTCACAATCTAATATTTGAGGGTGTTAATTGGGTAACTATAAATTTGGTGATCGAAATTGAGGCCGGTCGAAAATTTCAGGGGCCAAAATGGGTTTCAACTCCATCTGAAACTTTAACTTTTGTACGTCTATAAATAGAGAGTCTAATGTGAAGAATAATACACATCAATAAGAATAAATATTCTCTCTCTTTATACTGAATACTTCTCTCTTTCTTTATATATATACACATTACAATATATAATATTAGTAAATACATATATGAATTATTGTTATTGAGCTAATTATATTAATATTAGAATATTCTATTTACATATCTTTATTTTATATTTAGTATATCTTCTTTATTTATTTTATAACACGTTATCAGCACGAGACTCTGACCAAATTTCAGGAAGACTCAGGTAACAAATTTTCATTATGTCAAAACACTCTCATCTTGAATTTAATGCTCTTGATATATCTAAAAACAACTATTTATCATGGATAATAGATGTTAAAATCCATCTTGATTCAATGGATCTTGGAGATACCATTAAGGCTGAAAATAATATATCCCAGAAGGATAAAGCCAAAGCCATGATATTCCTTCATCGTCATCTTGACGAAGGATTGAAAAATGAATATCTCACATTAAAAGATCATGCAGATATGTGAAAAGACCTTGAAGAAAGGTACAATCATCAAAAGACGGTGATACTTCCTCAAGCCCGATATAAATGGACACACTTGCGTCTACAGGATTTTAAATACATAAATAAATATAATTCAGCAATATTTCGAATCACCTCACGAATGAAATTATGTGGAAAAAAGATATCTGATAATGATATGTTAGAGAAAACTTTCTCAACCTTCCATGCCTCGAATGTGTTCGTGCAGTAGCAGTATCGAGAAAAAGGATTTAAAAAGTATTCTGAGTTAATTTCTTGCCTTCTTGTTGCTGAATGCAACAATGAATTACTCTTAAAAAATCATGAAGCGAGCCCAACTGGCGCTGCCCCATTTTTTGAAGCAAATGCAGCAAATCATTACCCCAAAAGAGGTAAATGGCAAGGTTTTAGTAACAAGAAAAATTATAGAAGGAAAAAGAATTATGTTCACAAAGGATCTCACCAGAAGTGGGATAAAAAAAGGAATAATGGGCAAAATAAATCAACAGAGGATAAATATTTCCATTGTAGTGGAAAGGGCCATTGGTCACGTACCTGTCGTACCCCAAGGCACCTAGTCGATCTTTATCAAGCATCTTTGAAAAAAGACGACAAAGGAAAGGAGTCGAATTTTGTTTCAAATGATGCTGAAAATTTCCCCACTCATTATGATGTATCTGATTTCTTTGAGGATCCTGAAGGAAATATTAGTCATTTGATCAAGGATAGAATAGTTTAATATGTGAGATTGTTAAGTATTCATGTAAATAAATAATGTAAAGAACTTTTTCAGGAGTCGAATCAAATGATGCTGAAAATTTCCCCACTCATTATGATGTATCTGATTTCTTTGAGGATCCTGAAGGAAATATTAGTCATTTGTCATTTGAT
>NC_029788.2:18387132-18393666 GCF_000816755.2 Arachis ipaensis
ATTTAATATATATGAATCATCTCTTTTATATTGAGATAGTAATTGTGGTGAATATTACTACTAGAGTTATCTAATTATATTTTACATTTTGTATTTGTTACCTCTTTCTTATTTATTTATTTGGTTATTTTACAACACGTTATCAGCACGAAACTCTAACGATATTTCAGGAAGACTTCAGGTAACAAATTTTTATTATGTCGAAGTTCTTTCATCTTGAATTTAATGCTCTTAATATATTTGGAAATAATTATTTATCATGGATGTTAGATGCCAAAATCCATCTTGATTCAATGGATCTTGGAGATACCATTAAGGCTGAAAATAATACATCCCAAAGGGATATAGCGAAAGTCGTGATTTTCCTTCGTCGTCATCTTGACGTATGATTGAAAAATGAATATCCCACTTTAAAAGATCCTACAGATCTGTAGAAAGACCTTGAAGAAAGGTATAATCATGAAAAGACGGTGATACTTCCTCACGCCCAATATGTTAGAGAAAATTTTCTCGACCTTCCATGCCTCGAATGTGCTCCTGCAGCAGCAGTATCGAGAAAAAGGATTTAAAAAGTATTATGAGTTAATTTCTTGCCTTTTTGTTGCTGAACGCAACAATGAGTTGCTCTTAAAGAATCATGAAGCACGCCCAGCTGGCGCCGCCCCCATTTCCTGAAGTAAATGCGGTAAATCATTACTCCAGAAGAGTTAAATGGCAAGGTTTTGGCAACAAGAAAAATTATGGAAGGAAGAAAAATTATGTTCATAAGAAAGGATCTCACCAGAAGTGGGATAAAGAAAGAAACAATGGGCAAAGTAAATCAATTGAGGATAAATGCTTCCGTTGTGGTGGAAATGGCCATTGGTCACGTACCTGTCGTACCCCAAGGCACCTTGTTGATCTTTATTAAGTATCCTTGAAAAAGGATGACAAAGAAAAGGAAATAAATTTTGTTTCAAATTATGAAAATTCCACCACTCATTATGATGTATCTAATTTCTTTGAGGATTTTGAAGGAAATATTGGTCATTTGATCAATGATGGAAAAGTTTAACATGTGGGTTTGTTAAGTACTCATGTAAATAAATAATGTAAAAAAACTTCTTAAGTTTTATTTTCTATGCATTTAAATTTCAAGTACGATGTATATAAATAATGTTTAATAAAATATTTATAAATTTCAAAATTACTGAATGTGTTAAGATAATAATAATAAAATTTTTGGTATATACTATACTTCTTAGAAAAAAATTTTCAATCAAGGAAATAATTTTACTGTGTAAATATTTTTACTAATTTTATTATTATTTGTCTTTGAAGAGAATGTCAAGGACATATAGAGAAGATGTTTGCCTTGCGGATAGTGCAAGTTCGCACACCATTCTCAAAAGTAATATATATTTTACCCATCTTGTGCCAAAAGAAGAATATGTTAATACTATTATTGGCTCGGACAATGTGATAGAAGGCTCTGGAAGAGTTATAATTTTGTTTCCTGGAGGAACAAAATTTATAATAAATAATGCACTATTATCTACCAAGTCTCTAAGAAACTTGTTGAGTTATAAAGATATTCGCCGAAATGGATATCATATTGAAACAATGAATGAGGGAAATCATGAGTATTTATGTATCACAACTTATGATTTAAATAAAAATGTTATATTAGAAAAGTTACCCTCACTCTCATCTGGGTTCTATTATACCAAGATTAGTGCAATTGAGTCACATCACTGTAAACCAGAAGTTTACTAGCCCAAATGAATTCATAACTTCGCATGATCGATTGGGTCATCCGGGAACAACCATAATGTGGAGAATTATTGAAAACTCCCATTGACATTCACTAAAGAACCAGAAGATTCTTAAATCTAGTGAATTTTGTTGTGCTGCATGTTCTTAGGGAAAGCTAATTTTAAGGCCATCACCAATAAAGCTTGGATTTAAGTCCCCTGAATTCCTAGAAAGGATTCAAGGCGATATATGTGGACCTATTCATCCACCATGTAGATCTTTTAGATATTTTATGGTCCTAATAGACGCATCTTCGAGATGGTCACATGTGTGCTTATTATCTTCTTGCAATCTGGCGTTTGCGAGATTACTAGCTCAAATTATTCGATTAAAAGCACAGTTTCCAGAAAATCCAATCAAGGCAATTCGTCTTGATAATGCTGGTGAATTTACTTCTCAAGCCTTTGATGCTTATTATATGGCTAATGGAATAAGTGTTGAACATCCAGTAGTTCATGTTCACACACAAAATAGGTTAGCAAAATCACTTATTAAAAGCCTCCAATTGATTGCTAGACCCTTACTTATGAGAACAAATCTCCCAACCTTAGCTTGGGGCATGGTATTTTACATGCTGCAGCATTCATTCGTTTGAGGCCAACAAGTTACCATCAATTCTCTCCTATGCAATTAGCTTTTAGTTAGCAGCCAAATGTTTTCCATTTAAGAATATTCGGGTGTGCGATATATGTTCCCATTGCACCACCTTCTCGCACTAAAATGGGACCCCAAAGAAAATTAGGGATATATGTTGGATATGATTCTCCATCTATAGTAAGATATCTTGAGATACAAATTGGGGATGTATTTAAAGCCCGATTTGCGGATTGTCATTTTGATGAATCAAAATTTTCAATATTAGGGGGGGGGGAGAGAATAAGCTTCCTGAAAAGGAACTTAATTGGAATGCATCATCGTTGATGCATTTAGATCCTCGATTAGGGCAATGTGAACTAGAAGTTCAAAAGATTATACATTTGCAAAAAATAGCAAATGAATTGCCTGATGCATTTTTCGATACAAAGAGGATAACCAAATCTTATATACCAGCGGAAAATGCCCCAATTTGAATTGATGTCCCAGTCGGACAAATAGCCACTGAAGCAAATTCACACCAAAAGCGTGGTAGGCCTGTCAGTTCCAAAGACAAAAATCCTCAAAAAAGAAAAGAGGTAAATACTATTCCTATTGAAAAAGATATAGTAGAGACACCTGCAGTTGTCCAAAATTCTGATATAGTTTTAACACCAGAAGACATTCAAGTACCTAAAATTTGTGAAAATGACGAGATCTCGATAAATTATGTCTTTACAGAAGAGAAATGGGACCGAAATAAGACAATTGTCAATGAAATATTTGCATATAATGTGGCATTAAATATCATGCATGAAAGTAAGGATCTTGAGCCAAGATCAGTCGAAGAATGTCGACAAAGAAATGATTGATCAAAATGGAAAGAAGCCATGAAAGCTGAGTTAGACTGACTTGCAAAACGTGAAGTCTTTAGACTTGTAGTCCGTACACCAGAAGATGTAAAACCTGTTGGATACCGATGGGTATTTGTTAGAAAATGAAATGAGAAAAATGAAGTTGTGCGCTACAAAGCCCGACTTGTGGCACAAGGTTTTTCACAAAGGCCCGGTATAGATTATGAAGAAGCATATTCCCCTGTAGTAGATGTAATAACATTGCGTTATTTGATCAGTTTATCCGCATATCATAAATTACATATGCATTTAATGGATGTGGTAACAGCCTACTTATACGGCTCGTTAGATCGTGATATCTATATGAAAGTCCCTGAAGGACTAAAGATATCTAAACCATCCAATGAACATTCACAAGGGTTATACTCAATTAAATTGTAAAGATCTTTATATGGTTTAAAGCAATCTGGACGAATGTGGTATAATCGTCTTACTGAGTATCTGGCCAAAAACATATTCAAGAATGATGATATCTGCCCATGTGTTTTTATAAAGAAATCTGCATTTAGATTTATTATAATTGCTGTGTACGTTGATGATTTAAATATCATTGGAACTCCTGAAGTGATTCCAATAATTATCAAAGCTCTAAAAGAAGAGTTTTAGATGAAAGATCTTGGAAAGACTAAATTTTGTCTCGACTTGTAGATCGAGCATACAAAAAATAGAATTTTTATTCATCAAACAACATACACAGAAAAGATCTTGATGAGATTTTATATGGATAAGTCACATCCCTTGAGTACCCCAATGATCGTAAGATCTTTGGATGTGGAAAAGGATCAATTCCGTCCTAAAGAAGAAAATGAAGATATCCTTGGTTCTGAAGTACCATATCTTAGTGCCGTTGGAGCGCTAATGTATCTTGCTAATAATACAAGACCCGATATATCATTTGCTATGAATTTGCTAGCAAGATATAGTTCCTCTCCAACCAGAAGACATTGGAATGGAATCAAACAAATCTTTCGATATCTTCATGGAACGGTTGACATGGGATTGTTTTTCCATATGGATCCAAGTCACAATTAGTTGGCTATGTAGATGCTGGATACTTGTCTGATCCGCACAAAGGGAGATCTCAAACAGGATACATGTTCACATATGGTGGTACAGCTATATCATGGAGGTCCATAAAACAGACGATAGCAGCAACCTCCTCTAATCATGCTGAAATACTAGCGATACATGAAGCTAGTCGCGAGTGTTTTTGGCTCAGGAGTTTGATCTAATATATTCTGTCATCATGTGGACTGATTGATCATAAGATAGCTCCAACTGTCCTGTTTGAAGATAATACAGTATGCATTGCTCAACTTAAGGGTGGATACATCAAAGGTGATAGAACAAAGCATATTTCTCCTAAATTCTTCTTCACTCATGATCTTCAAAATCAAGGGACGATTGATATCTAACAGATCTGTTCAAGTGACAATCTGGCAGATTTATTCACAAAGTCACTCTCAAAATCCTCCTTTAAAAATTGGTACATCAGATTTGCATGCGTCGATTTCGAGATATTAAATGATGTCGACAAGAGGAGGAGACTGTACTCTTTTTTCCTTGGTCATGTTTTTTTCCATTAGATTTTTCTTGACAAGATTTTTAATGAGTCAGTCCCCATCACAAAGGATATTGTACTATTTTTCCTTCACTAAAGTTTTTTTTCCATTGAGTTTTTCTTTAGTAAGGTTTTAACAAGGCATAATCCTGAATAGTCATCCAAGGGAGAGTGTTGTGATAAGGCATGAGGTGGATGCCCATTAATGTTTGGACGGCTAACTTTTCCAAGTGAAAAGTTTAGACTATCAAAGGAAGACCGAAGTTAATTGCATCTTGAAACTTTAACTTTTGTATGTCTATAAATAGAGAGTCTAATATGAAGAATAATACACATCAATAAGAACAAATATTCTCTCTCTTTATACTGAATACTTCTCTCTTTCTTTATTGGTGCACGAATTGTGAATCACACTTTTCACCACTAGTACCACTGACCAGCAAGTGCACTGGGTCGTCCAAGTAATACCTCACGTGAGTAAGGGTCGAATCCCACGGAGATTGTTGGTTTGAAGCAATCTATGGTTATCTTGTAAATCTTAGTCAGGAAGTCAATTATGTTTATCAGTTGAATTGCAAATAAGCAATAGAGCATGGATCAAAGGTTACTTGTTATGCAGTAATGGAGAATATGTTGGAGTTTTGGAGATGCTTTGTCTTCTGAATCTCTGCTTTCCTCTGTCTTCTTGTTCACGCACGCACGTCCTCCTATGGCAAGCTGCGTGTTGGTGGATCACCGTTGTCAATGGCTACCTTCCTTCCTTCCAGTGAAAACTATGCTCACGCGTTCTATCACAGCACGGCTAATCACCGGTTGGTTCTCAATCCGGTTGGAATAGAATCCCTTGATTCCTTTGCATTTGTCACTAACGCCCAGCCTTCAGGAGTTTAAAGCTCGTCATAGTCATTCAATCCTTGAATCCTACTCGGAATACCACAGACAAGGTTTAGACTTTCCGGATTCTCATGAATGCCGCCATCAGTTCTAGCTTATACCACGGAGATTCTGATTAAAGAATCTAAGAGATACTCATTCAATCGGATATAGAACGGAGGTGGTTGTCAGGCACACGTTCATGGTTTGAGGAAGGTGATGAATGTCACGGATCATCACTTTCATCATAGTTAAGCGCGAAGGAACATCTTAGATAGGAACAAGCGTGTTTGAATGGAAAACAGAAATACTTGCATTAATTCATCGAGACACAGCAGAGCTCCTCACCCCCAACAATGGGGTTTAGAGACTCATGCCGTCAGAGAATATAAAGTTTAGATCTAAAATGTCATGAGATGCAAAATAAGTCTCTAAAAGTTGTTTAAATACTAAACTAGTAGCCTAGGTTTACAAAAAATGAGTAAACTATGATGGATGATGCAGAGATCCACTTCTGGGGCCCACTTGGTGTGTGTTGGGCTGAGACTTAAGTAATTCACGTGCAGAGGCCATTTGTAGAGTTGAACGCCAGTTTTTATGCCAGTTTGGGCGTTCAACTCCAGCTTTTGATCCTTTTCTGGCGCTGGACGCCAGAATTGGGCAGAGGATTGGCGTTGAACGCCAGTTTACGTCGTCTATTCTTGTGCAAAGTATGGACTATTATATATTGCTGGAAATCCCTGGATGTCTACTTTCCAACTCAATTGGAAGCATGCCATTTCGAGTTCTGTAGCTCCAGAAAATCCACTTTGAGTGCAG
>NC_029788.2:18393707-18396979 GCF_000816755.2 Arachis ipaensis
TGAGCGGGACTTGTAGCTTTTTGCCTGTTGAATAGTTTTGGCATCTCACTTTATCTATTGAAGCACAGAGTGATTGACATCTATAGGAACTCAGAATTCAGATAGTGTTATTGATTCTCTTAGTTTAGCGTGATGATTCTTGAACACAGCTTCTTTATGAGTCTTGGCCGTGGCCCTAAGCACTTTGTTTTCCAGTATTACCACTGGATACATAAATGCCACAGACACATAATTGGGTGAACCTTTTCAGATTGTGACTCAGCTTTGCTCAAGTCCCCAGTTAGAGGTGTCCAGGGTTCTTAAGCACACTCTTCTTTTTGCTTGGACCTTGACTTTAACCGCTCAGTCTCAAGTTTTCACTTGACACCTTCACGCCACAAGCACATGGTTAGGGACAGCTTGGTTTAGCCGCTTAGGCCAGGATTTTATTCCTTCGTGGCCCTCCTATCCACTGATACTCAAAGCCTTGGGATCCTTTTCATTACCCTTACCTTTTGGTTTTAAGGGCTATTGGCTCTTTCTGCTTGCTTTTTCTTTTTCTTTCTATATTTTTTTTTCGCTTTTTTTTTCTGCAAGCTTTGTTCTTTGCTGCTTTTTCTTGCTTCAAGAATCATTTTTATGATTTTTCAGATTATCAATAACATGTCTCATGTTCATCATTCTTTCAAGAGCCAACATATTTAACAATCTTAAGCAACAAATTCAAAAGACATATGCACTGTTCAAGCATTCATTCAGAAGACAGAAAGCATTGCCACCACATTTAACTAATTAGAATTTCTCTTATTAAAACTCGAAATTTTATTGCCTCTTATTCAAAAGATCTACTACTTTATTCATGTTTGCTGATGATGAGAAAAATAAACTATAGCTTAATTGGAGATAAAATCAAAATAGATACTAATTACTACTATATGACTCCTAAGGTAAATCTTCTATAAGGACACTGTCACAGAGTTAAGGCAGAAATTGGAAATTAACAACCTTTATTCTGGGGGAACGGGGGTTTCTCTGATCCTTAGGGTGCTTGGTCCTACAAGAGAAGACTTTTGGCGCTTCAATTCCCTTAAGTCACGCCCTTGCTCCTCTTGTTCTTTAAACATATAGGTCAGCATTTGATTGTGTTCCTTCTGTTCTTTTATTATTTGCTCCATAGCTTCCCGTATCTTGGTAATTGGACGTCTCAAGATACTCCCAGTATTCAGCTTGAGGGATCTCTGGGAGGAATTCCTGTGCTCTCTTCTTGATGGGATCCTCCTGTGCTTGTTGTTTTTCCATTGATGCTTTGGTGATTGGCTTTTCAATTAGGATATACTCAGTTATTCCCATCCTTACTCCAGCGTCCTTGCAGAGCAGAGAAATCACGTTTGGATAAGCCAACCTGGCCTCTTTTGAATTTTTGTTAGCAATCTTGTAGAGTTTAGTTGCAATCAGCTGATGAACCTCCACTTCCTTTCCCATCATGATGCAATGGATCATCACTGCTCTTTTAACTGTGACTTCAGAACGGTTGCTAGTAGGCAACAGAGAACGCCCAATGAAGTCCAGCCATCCTCTGGCGACTGGTTTGAGATCCTCTCTCTTGAGTTGATTTGGGACACCCTTTGTGTTGGTGGTCCACCTCGCTCCAGGTATACATATGTCCTCTAGAATCTTATCCAGGTCAATGTCTGCTCTCATCATCCTCCTGTTGAAGGAGTCTGGATCATCCTTTAGCTGAGGTAGCTTTAAGATCTCTCTGATCTTGTCAGGGGTGGTATGAACAATCTTTCCTCTGACCATGGTCCAAAATTCATAGAAGGCAGTTCCAGATAGTTTTTGCTTGTCAGTCTGCCACATATTAGCATAGAACTCCTGGTCCATGTTCCTTCCTACTTTCGTTTCAGGATTAGCTAGGACTTCCCAGTTCCTGATTCGAATTTGCTCCTGGATCTCCGGATATTCAACTTCTTTCAGATCGAATCTAACTTCCGGGATCACTGATCTCAGACCCATTACTTTAAGATAATGGTCTGAATGTTCTTTAGATAAGAACTTCCCTTGATTCCAAAGTGGTTTTGGAACGCTCTCTTTCTTGCCTCTTGGAGTGGGTTGTTTTCCTTTAGGAGCCATGATCTTAGTGATCTCGGATAAACACACCAAACTTAGAGGTTTGCTTGTCCTCAAGCAAAAGAAAAGAAAGGAGAGGGATAGAAGGAGGGCTAGGTGCAATTGTTGATGGAGGAGGAGGGAGGCCGAACCCAAATTTAAAGGGATGGGGGGTGGGTTTTTCGAAAATTTGGAAAAGATAAGATAAGAAGATTAAGTTGAAAAAGATAAGATAGAAGATATAGTTTAATTTTGAAAAGATATGATAGATTTTTGAAAAAGATAAATCTGAATTTTGAAAAAGATAATATGGAAATTTGAAAAAGATATGGATTAGTTGAAAAGATTTTTGAGTGAAAAAGATAGATTTGTTTTCAGAAAAGTTTTGAAAAGAGTTTGGATTGAATTTGGAAAGAGGGATTTTTAGAAATTAAGGATTTTAGAAATCAGGGTTCTTAACATGTTCATGTAAAAATCATGCATTGAAACATAAAATTTGAAATTAAAATGGAAATACGTGTGGAAAAATGAATTTGGCTCCTCCCTGCTGTCCTGGCGTTTGAACGCCCAAACACTGCCTGTTTTGGGCGTTCAGCGCCCAAATGCTGCTCTCCTGGGCGTTCAACGCCCAGCTGCTACCATTACTAGCGTTCAACGCCCAGTGGGTGCCCCTTTCTGGTGTTGAACGCCCAGCTGCTACCATCACTGGCGTTTTCTTTCCAGTGAGATCTTTTTCTCTGTTTTGTGTGCCGAGGTTTTCTGTAAATGATTATTTACCTTGTTATCAATGAACTCTATATAAACAAATAAAAATAAAAATAGAAATAGGGCAAAAATGCTTAGAGGATTGTTGCCCCATGGCTGGGTTGCCTCCCAGCAAGCGCTTCTTTATTGTCTTTAGCTGGACCTTGCTGAGCTTTTAATCTAGCTTCAGCCTTGAGCATTCTTGCTCAATGTTGCCTTCAAGATAATGCTTGATTCTCTGTCCATTGACAATGAACTTCTTATCAGAATCAATATCTTGAAGCTCCACATAACCATATGGTGACACTTGTAATCACATATGGTCCCCTCCACTGGGATTTTAGTTTCCCGGGGAATAGCCTGAGTCTAGAGTTAAACAACAGGACCTTCTGTCCTGGTTCAAAGATTCTAGATGACAGCTTTCTGTCATGCCACTTTTT
>NC_029788.2:18397218-18397331 GCF_000816755.2 Arachis ipaensis
TCCTGTAAGCGCATCATCCAGGCTCCGTGCCCAATCCTTTCTACGGGTATTTACTGTCCGTTCCAGGATTCTCTTTAATTCTCTGTTAGATGTTAGAGATTGCCCATTGGTTT
>NC_029788.2:18398683-18403666 GCF_000816755.2 Arachis ipaensis
TTGGACAGGGCTCACCCAGGGGCTATCAGAAATGGGATAAATAATCCCAGCCTCTAGTAGTTTGGTGACCTCTTTCTGCACCACTTCCTTCATGTCTGGATTTAGCCGCCTCTGTGGTTGAACCATTGGTTTGGCATTATCCTCCAATAGGATTTTGTGCATGCACCTAGTTGGGCTTATGCCCTTAAGGTCACCTATGGACCACCCAAGAGCTGTCTTGTGTGTCCTTAGCACTTGAATAAGTGCTTCCTCTTCATGTGAATTTAAAGCAGAGCTTATGATCACTGGAAGAGTGTCACCTTCTCCCAGAAATGCATATTTCAAGGATGGTGGTAGTGGCTTGAGCTCGGGTTTAGGAGGTTTTTCCTCTTTCAGAAGAAAGTTCAGAGGCTCTTTCATGTCCCCTGAATCCTCCAAATCAGGCTTAACATCTTTAAAGATGTCTTCCAACTCTGATTCGAGACTCTCAGCCATGTTGATCTCTTCTACCAAAGAGTCAATAAGATCAACTTTCATGCAGTCTGTTGATGTGTCTGGATGCTGCATGGCTTTGACAGCGTTCAACTTGAACTCATCATCGTTGACTCTCAGGGTTATTTCCCCCTGTTGGACGTCAATGAGGGATCATCCAATTGCTAGGAAGGGTCTTCCTAGAATGAGAGTAGCACTCTTGTGCTCCATTTCCAGCACAACAAAGTCAGTGGGAAAGGCGAATGGCCCAACTCTGACAATCATGTCCTCAATCACGCCTGATGGGTATTTAATGGAACCATCAGCAAGTTGGAGACATATACGGGTTGGTTTAACTTCTTCAGTTAAACCAAGCTTTCTGATAGAAGTTAGAAGCTGGAGTGAAACTGGACGCCAGCTCCTTGTCTGCTCCTGGCGTCTGAACGCCAGAACTGTGCTCTTTCTGGGCATTCAGCGCCAGATCCTGCCCATTTTGGGCGTTCAACGCCAGATCCTTGCCCATTTCTGGCGTTGAACGCCAGTCCTGCTGTATTTCTGGCGTTGAACGCCAGTTTTGGCCATGGTCTGGGCGTTCAGCGCCAGCCTTCCACCAATTTTCTGGCGTTTTAGCGCCAGAATTATTTTTCCCTGGGCTCTTACTGTCCTCAGGTGAATTTTGGGTGGTTTGCTCATTTCTTAGCTTTTTGCTGCCTTGAGGTGGGGTATTTAATGTTTTCCCACTTCTTAGTTGAACTGCTTGGCATTCCTCTGCTATTTGCTTTGACAGCTGCTGCTTTGTTTGCTTGAACTGTTCATCCATATGTATATTAGCCATCATTGTCTCTTGTAACCTGTCTTTAAATTCGGCTAGATGCTTTGTTAGAAAGTCCAACTGCTGATTGAATTCAGCAGCTTGTTTTACAGGACTGAGTTCAGCAGTTACTGTTTTAACCTCTTCATTCATGGAAGGGTTGCTGCTTAGGTACAGATGCTGATTCCTGGCAACTGTATCAATGAGCTCTTGAGCCTCTTCAATTGTCTTTCTCATGTGGATAGATCCACCAGCCGAGTAATCAAGAGACATCTGAGCTCCTTCTGCAAGCCCATAATAGAAGATGTCTAACTGAACCCACTCTGAAAACATTTCAGAGGGGCATTTTCGTAGCATCTCTCTGTATCTCTCCCAGGCATCATAAAGAGATTCATTATCTCCTTGTTTAAAGCCTTGGGTGTCCAGCCTTAGCTGTGTCATCCGTTTTGGGGGAAAGTACTAATTCAGAAATTTTTCTGTCAGCTGTTTCCATGTCTTTATGCTGGCCTTAGGTTGGTTATTCAACCACCTCTTAGCTTGATCTTTTACAGCAAATGAAAACAGTAATAGTCTGTAGACATTCTGATCTATTTCTTTATCATGTACTGTGTCAGCAATTTGTAAAAATTGTGCCAGAAACTCTGTAGGTTCTTCCTGTGGAAGACCGGAATACTGGCAGCTTTGCTGCACCATGATAATGAGCTGAGGATTCAACTCAAAGCTACTGACTCCAATGGAGGGTATGCAGATACTACTCCCATATGAAGCAGTAGAGGGGTTTGAATATGACCCCAGAGTCCTCCTAGACTGTTCATTTCCACTTAGATCCATGATGGAGAAAGGGAGATGATGTAAAATAGGAAAAATATTTTTATTTATTTATTTATATATTTATTTCGAAAATGAAATAAATTAAAATAGAATAAATAAAAATTGAGTGAAGATTTTCGAAAAACTGAGGAGAGAGAAAGTGGTTAGGAAGTTTTGAAAATGATATGATGATTTTGAAAAAAAAGTTTTAATTTTTGAAATAAAAAATCTGAATTTTAGAAATATATTTCGAAAATTTGTTTTTTTAAAAAAAAGAGAAAATATATTTTTGATTTTTAAGAGGAAAGAGAAAAACAATAAGATAGCACAAGATTTAAAATTTTTAGATCTAATGCTCCCTATTTTCGAAAATTTTGGAGGGAAAACACCAAGGAACACCAAACTTAAAGTTTGGCACAGGATCTAATAGAGAAATTATTTTTGAAAACTATTTTTAAAAAGAAAATAAGGATTCTAAAATTTTAACACGACAATAATAAGAGACTCTAAACAAAAAAAAAAGAAATTTTTCCTAATCTAAGCAACAAAATAATCCGTCAGTTGTTCAAACACGAACAATTCCCGGCAACGGCGCCAAAAACTTGGTGCACGAATTGTGAATCACACTTTTCACCACTCGTACCACTGACCAGCAAGTGCACTGGGTCGTCCAAGTAATACCTCACGTGAGTAAGGGTCGAATCCCACGGAGATTGTTGGTTTGAAGCAATCTATGGTTATCTTGTAAATCTTAGTCAGGAAGTTAATTATGTTTATCAGTTGAATTGCAAATAATCAATAGAGCATGGATCAAAGGTTACTTGTTATGCAGTAATGGAGAATATGTTGGAGTTTTGGAGATGCTTTGTCTTCTGAATCTCTGCTTTCCTCTGTCTTCTTGTTCACGCACGCACGTCCTCCTATGGCAAGCTGCGTGTTGGTGGATCACCGTTGTCAATTGCTACCTTCCTTCCTTCCAGTGAAAACTACACTCACGCGCTCTGTCACAGCACGGCTAATCACCGGTTGGTTTTCAATCCGGTTGGAATAGGATTTACTATCCTTTTGCGTCTGTCACTAACGCCTAGCCTTCAGGAGTTTGAAGCTCGTCACAGTCATTCAATCCTTGAATCCTACTCGGAATACCACAGACAAGGTTTAGACTTTCCGGATTCTCATGAATGCCGCCATCAGTTCTAGCTTATACCACGGAGATTCTGATTAAAGAATCTAAGAGATACTCATTCAATCGGATATAGAATGGAGGTGGTTGTCAGGCACACGTTCATGGTTTGAGGAAGGTGATGAATGTCACAGATCATCACCTTCATCACAGTTAAGCGCGAAGGAACATCTTAGATAGGAACAAGCGTGTTTGAATGGAAAACAGAAATACTTGCATTAATTCATCGAGACACAGCAGAGCTCCTCACCCCGAACAATGGGGTTTAGAGACTCATGCCGTCAGAGAATATAAAGTTTAGATCTAAAATGTCATGAGATGCAAAATAAGTCTCTAAAAGTTATTTAAATACTAAACTAGTAGCGTAGGTTTACAAAAAATGAGTAAACTATGATGGATGATGCAGAGATCCACTTCTGGGGCCCACTTGGTGTGTGTTGGGCTGAGACTTAAGTAATTCACGTGCAGAGGCCATTTGTGGAGTTGAACGCCAGTTTTTATGCCAGTTTGGGCGTTCAACTCCAGCTTTTGATCCTTTTCTGGCGCTGGACGCCAGAATTGGGCAGAGGACTGGCGTTGAACGCCAGTTTACATCGTTTATTCTTGTGCAAAGTATGGACTATTATATATTGCTGGAAAGCCCTGGATGTATACTTTCCAACTCAATTGGAAGCATGCCATTTCGAGTTCTGTAGCTCCAGAAAATCCACTTTGAGTGCAGGGAGGTCAGAATCCAACAGCATCAGCAGTCCTTTTTCAGCCTGAATCAGATTTTTGCTCAGCTCCTTCAATTTCAGCCAGAAAAATACCTGAAATTACAGAAAAACACACAACTCATAATAAAGTCCAGAAATATGAATTTTTCCTAAAAAATAATAGAAAGATCTTTATTTTATATTTAGTACATCTTCTTTATTTATTTTACAACAATAGGGATCAATTTTACTTACTTTTTGAAAAATTTGAACCGAAACTATAAAAAAAATTTGTCTAGATCAAAACTATCAATTGCTAATTTTAGAAGATTAAAAGTTTATTTATCCCAAAAATTAATTATCTAAAGAAATGGAAATTTTAGTGAACAACTCAATTGTAAAAATGTGTATCTCAAACTTAAAAATCTTTTCCGCACAAATTTAGGGCATGCCACAACTTTAATGTAAAAAAGAAGAAAATTTGGTTTTACATTCTCTAAGCAAAATTTACTCTTATCATACTTAAATTAGTGGTTCTAATAAATATCTGTAATTTAGCCCATTAGATGTTGTGAGTTCTTTTCTCAATTAATGAGTAAATAGCTAAAATCGTCCTAAAAAATACTTCAATTTTCATTTTGTTTCTCAAAAGATAAAGTTAATCGAAATCATCTCCGAAAGATACACGATTAGTCATGTTAGTCCTT
Source organism: Arachis ipaensis (assembly GCF_000816755.2). Classification (NCBI taxonomy): domain Eukaryota; kingdom Viridiplantae; phylum Streptophyta; class Magnoliopsida; order Fabales; family Fabaceae; genus Arachis; species Arachis ipaensis. Next base: position 18,403,340 of record NC_029788.2, read on the forward strand.
CCATCAGTTGGATGATGACGTGGGGGCTAATGCCACGTGTCACAAGATGATTGGTTGACGTATCAGCTCAGTAACACCTGGCATGCCACGTGTCACTTCTTCGCCACCTTGCCGCCCCGCCGCACCTCTTACCGCCGACCCACCGCCCGCCGCTTCTTCTTCTTCTTCTGTGAATTCTGTGAATTTCTGGATTTCTTCTTCTTTTGTTGTGGAATATTATTGTTGCTGATTTGTTGATTTGTTGCTTTTCTGTTTCTGCTTGTGTTAAATTTGTGCTTGAATTTGTTGATTTTCTGTTTCTGTTTCTCTGTGTGGAGGTGGAGGTGG
>NC_029788.2:18403702-18424405 GCF_000816755.2 Arachis ipaensis
ATGATGATGATGATATTGTTTTTCTTAGTGGTGGAGGTAAATGTGGTGGTGGTGGTGGTGGGAGTAAAGGTGCTGGTGGTGATGGAGGTAAAGGTGATGATGGTAGTGGAGGGCATTTTTGTCCAAAAAAATTTAAAAGGACGATTTTAATACAATAAAACACGTTAAGGATGATTTTAAATCAAAATATACACGAGGGACGATTTCGATTCTGACTCTTAACGTGAGGGACCAAAATCGTACTTATCCCTAAATATTATAACAAATAAATTTCTTAATTAAATGTGCGGTAAATTAATATTTAAAAATTATAATAAATAGTAGAATAATTGTTTAAAAACATAGAAGTTAATTTTGATATATTAAAATATGTATATTTTTTATATAGTCATTTAATTATATTTGTTCTTTTAGATAATTATTTACGTAATGAATGTAAAAAGTTATTTTTTTAATTACAATACATAATTAAATAGATGCATAAAATTTTTATTCTCACAAATAAATAATATTTTAAGAATGAAAATATTCACTAATTCTTTTTTATTTTTATATCTCTATTATATTTTTAATATAATTAGCAATGTTCAGTAAAATTTATTTTAGGATATATATTTTCGCCTCTACTCTTCAAATTTTTTGGGTCCGTCATTGGATATGATAATATGACTATTAAATATTCATATGAAAATGTTCTTCAATCTTTCACTCACATTTCCAACAGAATTCGTTATCACTCCAATTCCACTAGTGTCTGCTGACAAAACTCAATCTTCAGGAACCATGGCTAGGGTTTAAAAGTTGTAAAGATGGTGATGATGTGATGATTTATGTGAAGTTGATTAAAACAATGAACACCACAATTTATTTTTTTCATTCCACAAAAGGGTTAATTTGTCGCTTGGTGCAAAATTATTTTTATGTTAGACTCTTGACTCTTGAGTCACCTAACAGGCATATCATTGACCTAATAGAAGTAAGATATTTAATACGAGCCTCTTTAGTTATTTTTTTAATATTTTTTAACAAAAATTAGTAATTTCGTTATTATTAATTAAGATTTTGGTACTTTAACCAATATTTCTTAAAGTTACTTTGAGTTTTAGTATATATAGAAAAGTGTTAAAAATAAATAAAAATAAGAATGAAAATGAATAAGTAACCATAACACTAAAAAGCAAGGAGATTTTAGAAAAAAAACAAGCAATAATAACAAGCAAGATAAAGATAGAAAGAGCATTTAAGTCCACTCTCAGGGGCTACTCTCACCCCTGCGCCTCAGGCACCAATTGATGCGCCTCACGCAGCTTATGCTGCACCTCTCGTGACCTTGATTGCACCTCACGCAGCCACTAACCTCACCTCCAGGGATTGCCTTTTCTTCATGCGCCTCACGTCCCTTCTGCTAGGGGTGTGCATGACTCGACCCGACGCGAAGATCCGGCCCGATTCCGAACACTTTAGGGATTAATTTGGTGTGATTTTATCGGGTTTAGGAACGGGTAAGGGTCTCAAAAATAGGTCCTGTCATTATTTCGGGTTGGGTCCGGGCCATGACTTGGGTCACCCGAACTCGGTCCGATGGCCTAGTCATCATACACAATTAATATTTTGTGTTATTAGTGATGGATGATGACTATTCTTATGTGGAATTTAAGTATTATAAATCTTAATATTTTGTGTTGTTAGTTATTATAAGACTATAAGTTAATGTTTTATGTTTAAAATGATAATATTTTAGACTAATGCATAATATTGTGTTATTTGTATTGATTTAAATATTTGGTGTTATTAGACAATATTAGTATTGATTATGGTTATGCTTTAATTTTAGAGAAGAGTTAGTTCTTGTTATATTTTTCTAAGTAAATTTTACCATGTCAAATAATGGTTGGAGTCTTAAAAATTTGGATATTTTTACATGCTAGCTTACAAGAAGGTATTAAGGTAATATAATGTTAACGGCCCGGTTTTCACCCGGTTTTACCCGGTATAATCGTGGCCCAAAAGTGTAAAGGTTTCATCGGGTCTAAGGCCGGGTTTGGGTCTAACAAATAGGCCCGGTATATATTTTGCGCCGGGTCTGGGTCATATCAAATCCGATTTCACCCGACCCATGCACACCCCTACCTTCTGCTACGCCTCACACCCCCTCCTTGCGCTTCACGTGGCTGTTGGTGCGCCTCACGTAGCATCACAAAGGCCTTTAATACCTCCACTTTGGGCTTGTGCTTCACGCAAACTATACTGCGCCTCACTTACCACTCATGGGCCACTCCCAGGACTTGTGGATCTTTCGATTATCTTCCTTACTTTCTCACTAATCTCTAATCCTTTAAAGCTATTAAATTGATGATTGAAGTTTGAACACAAGTTCCATGATTTGAAGCATTGATTGGCAATTATAAAGAATTATCTATAGCTTGACTTGATATTTAAAAAACATTAATTAGTTTAGATTTGATTTTAATTTAATTTGATTTGGTTTGAATTCTAAAATAATTAGGTTTATGGTTAGTATTTAAAGAAGAGAAACACTTATGTGACTTCACCTTCTCCAGCCGTTTTGGGATTTAGAGTTTTTGTTTTTATTTACATCATGAGCAACTAAACTCCTTTATTAAGGTTAGAAGCTCTGTTCATTCTTTTATAGATTATTAATCTAAGTGTTTTACTTTATTTGAGGTTTATGCTTTAATTTAGTTGATGATTGAGTTTTCATTCTTTATCCCTAAAGTTTAGAATTGTTGGAAAATATTCTAACTTCGTTTTGAAATTTAAATATTGTTTTGGAAAAAAGTAATATTGAAATTAGCTTGAAAACTCTTTCTCACAACTTTTTTATTTAACCAGGAATAGTATTTCAAAGAGCGTGCGGCGTTTTGTGATTTTTAATTACTCTAGTTTGAATAAGTGACATAAAATTTGGATTAGAAAACTTTTGCAAATCATTCTTTCTTGTAAGTTTCAATTGTTTAAGACTAGCTTGGATAAGTGACATAAAATTCAACGTAAGGACTATTATTGAATCTTATTTGAAACTAAGTTAGATTTATGCTTCATCTCTTTTCTTAAATAATTGACTAAGAAATTAGCGATTAATTAGGTTAAAGAGGAATTGAATTGCCAGGAAATTGAAGTTTGATTATTTATAATTTGTCGTAATTGATCTTTGCATGCCTCAAATAAATGAACATAAGAATTGTTTTCCTAGATATTGAACATCTGTGAAACCTTAACATTCTCATTATTATTGTCCTTACATTCACTGTTTGCTATTTTTATTGCTCTATGATCACACGTTTACTTTAATTCCTCACTTCTTTGTTTATTTGATCTGTCTAATTAAAATAATCAATTAATCTTTATTGCTTAGCCTTTCTGGTGAGAATGATAACTCACTCACCATAATATTACTTGATACGATTCGATACACTTGTCGAGTTGTAATTTTATAAAATTTTACATCAATATCTAATCCAAAAATTAATGTGTCCAAGTCTAATCATTTTGATGTATGAGAAAAAAATTATCATTTTTAAATGTTTATAAACATTTTTTTTCAAAATTGTAAATATTTGTATACAGTTATTTTTATATAAAAATAATTAAAAATTATTAAATAATAATTTAATAAAATATATTAAATTATTTAATTTTTTTAAATTTTTTTTAAATTTAGATTTTTTTATTATTATTACTATTTGTTATTTTTTTATTTATGTTTTTTTGACTCTATATTACAATTAAATATTTTCCAACTAAGCCACGTGTTTTTTGACTTTTTTCTTTTTTTCGTTCGTTTTCTTTGCCTCTTTCTTTTTCCTCTTCGTCATTTATTCTTTCTTTCTCATTTAATTTATTTTATCTTTCTCCTCCTTCTTCGTCAAAATCTTCACCTTTTTTCTCTCCTTTTTCCAAAATACCCTTTTCCTCTCTTCCCTCTTCTCCCATCAGTTCTCGCCACAGCCGGTGGATTCCTCTCTGCTTTCACGCCATCGCCAAAGTCTCGCTTTTTACTCTCTAAACTGCCTGCCTTCCTTTCTCTTCTTGCTCAAGTAAGTAGCTTCTTCCTTCAATCTCATAAGAATTCTTTTATTCTTCTATAATTCCATCTTTTCTGTTTGTTGTTTTATGTTATCACTCCATTCATCAACAAACATGTTTAACTTACACCGTCAGAAACCCCTTATCTATGTAAACCTAAAAGTTCTATTCCGAAGAACACCACCACACATGTTCTGCACTTCACAATCACACTCTTTGACGGTTTCATACCTCATCAATAACCTTGGCTTCACCCCACAATCCGCTCTAAACACCTCAAAACGGTATAGTTTCAAGACCCCACACAAGGCAGACTTAGTCATCGCATTCTTCAAGACCCATGGATTCTCCCATTCCCATATCGCTGCCATTGTTGCCAAGCTACCTAAGATACTTTCGTCCAATCCACAAATGATCATGCCAAAGTTTCAATTTCTGGCCTCCAAAGGTGCTTCCACCGATGACATTATTCTGCTAGCCACTAGGAACCCTAAATTCTTGCAATCGAGCCTCAAGAACAACATAATCCCTACTTATGGAATGCTGAGAACATACTTTCAATCCGATGAGAAAATGCTCCGTTGCATTGCTTCTTTCCCTGTTTCGTTTATGGAGGCTCGTTTGGTGAACAGTGTCAAGATGTTGGCTGATGCAGGAGTCTCTGACTCTGCTATCGGCTATTTGTTGCGTACCAGGGTTTCGGTGCTCTTGTCTGCTAACTTTAGGGAGCAGGTGGACGAAATAAAGGAATTAGGGATTGATCCTTCAACTGTTAAGTTCGCCATAGCTTTGCGTGCCAAAAAGACTGTACCGAAATCACTGTGGGATGCGAAAGTCGATGTCTTGAAGAGCTGGGGTTGGTCTAAAGAAACAATGTCCGAAGCATTCAGGAGGAACCCTTTATGTATGCTATCATCTAAGGATAAGATTAATGAGGTGATGAAACTTTGGGTCAATCAATTAGGTTGGGACCCTTTGGCTCTTGCCAAGTTTCCATGGCTTTTTGGATATAGTTTGGAGAGAAAGCTTATTCCAAGGGCTTTTGTTCTCCAGTATTTACTTTCAAGAGGTCTGAGAAACAAGAATGATGAATTAAGTAACCCATTTTTTATTTCTGAAGAGTTGTTCGTTAAAAGGTTTGTGGAATGTTTTCCCGAGGAAAGGTCTCAACTACTTAAGATATACCATGAGAAAAAAGGATGTTCATGATAATAGGCAATGAGATCTATGGCATTTTTCCTTTTATCAAGTATCAACTAGTTTTAGACCTTATTCTTTTGTCTTCGTCCATTGCAGGACAGATAGGCTGACACACAATTTTGGTGCATCGCCTGAAATACAAGTAGGTGGGAGTAAAAATTAGAGAAGAAAGAGTAAAATGGGAGAGAAGAGAGATAGAGACATAAGTGAGATTTTGATGGGTGGTTTAACTAGGATTTGTTCACATAGCATTTCTGATTTCTCTTATTTGTTTGTAACCTAGCTGATATGTGGATTCTCTTGTTGCTGCTGCCTTTCCTTGCAATATGTATCTTCCAATTTTTGTATTAGTGTTATCTCATTTAAAGGATATTCTAGTACTTGGTTCTACTCAAATCTCTATTTTAGGTGTAGGTTAGCTCATTGAGCTTAGATATGAGTCATGTATTGATGACCAAGTGAAAGCAAAGTTTGATTGATTGAATAATTGTTCATTCATCATCATATGGTGTGAGTCATGACAGCTTCTGGACACAGCATAAGCATGGTAGTTCAGGTAGCAGCCTCGCAAGGGTGCTACTTGCCTACTTACTACTTGCTTGAGATGGATAACTGTGTATGAGATATTAAATACAGATCAGGATCTTTCTTCTGATTTTCTGTTTTGAGTTCCTTTACTAGATTTTTATAAAGAAGAAACTTAGCTTGCTTTCCCCCTTGGATCTGTTCTGTGTTTTTTATACTTTATGATAGGTCAATTTGGTATTATTTGATTCATGTAGTCCAACCCATCTAATAGAACAAGATTTAGTTGTTGTTGTTGTATTCATTCTCTAACACACTTTAGTAAATATTTTTATATACGTGGAAGACGCTTCTCCGTTATTCAAGTTAGGGGAAAGTTTTGTCCTTATTTGCAGTATGATCATGATTCATGTGAATAACATAGGGTATACGTTTTGCCGTTGGTGAAAAAATGGAAAACAAAAACTTAAAGCTAATTCTGAGTGTGGCATTCTGGTAGAATCATAGAAGCCACAAAGATTTACATCTTAGATTTGTTTATATATAAGGTGATGTTAGATGTTGGTATAAGGGTTTAAAAATTGGATTTGGATCCTCTAAATTTGGAATTTCGCTTTAGAGGATAAAGTGTGATCTTTTACTATTTATTTTATAGGTGGGATCAAAAGAAAATATGAGAGAGAAATAATTTAAGGATAAAAGACCACATTTTATCCCCTAAAGTGAAATTTTAAAATTTAGAGGATCTAAATTCTTAAAAATTAATGTCACGTCTGTCTCGTTTGATTCTATAACTTGCTTTTTAATTTTGATGTTGGCCGAAACATGGTGTGTTTTTCTTTGAGGTGGAAACTACAAATCCAACTCTCGGATTTGTTATTTTTTATTTTAAACTTTTTTAACATACAAATTTAAGGGTCGATATGTTATTTTTATTTTTGGATTAAAAGATTTAGAACCTCTAATTTATTTTACGGCAAAATAAAAAATTTATTTTAACACAAATCGGAGTCTCTGATTTGTGCACAATAAAAGCTAACTGTTAGATTTTTCTATAAATTTTATAATCTCTCAAATTTGAAGGTCAGGTTTGTTAATTAAAATTAAAAAAATAAATTTATATTAGAGAAAAACACACTAACTAACTATTACAATGTATTACACAATCTTCTTCTGATTTTACAATAGTTTGTGCATGCAATAATTTTTAAATAGAGCGCTGATTTGTGACAAATTAATTTTTTGCTTATTGGACTGGAGAATATTGTAAGAAATAAAAAAAAAATATTGTTACAAAGTATAATGTAATATAATGACAAAAAAACAGGATATGTAGTATAATAATAGAATTATCATAATTGAGTAAATTCTTGTTTTGTTCTCAAGATTTAATTTTTGTCTAAATAATAGTCGAAGATAATAAATGATATTATGGCTCCTTAAAAGTTAACTTCGTCTGAAAATAAGTGGTAATAATTTATGTATTTAATTTGTTTTGTTTTTGTGAAATACTTGAATAATAGGTATATAAAAAAAATTAAGACAAAATCGGATTTGGGTATTATCTAAAGTATTTTGGGATAATTTCCACGACTCCATCCCTCCCCTCCCTCCGCCCTTTTATATTTTATTTTTTGAACTTTGGCTATTTGCATAATTATTTTTTTTTTCGAAATTTGGCTATTTGCATAAAAAAAATAAAAACAATTTCCACTCATCTCCAAATTTTTTCTAAGCAGAAAAGATCTTTTTTTAGCATGTTTATAAAAAGTTTACGACAACATTTGATTTTTAGAGTCATTTTTAAAAATGTCTTTTTTTTAAAAGATATTTTTTTTTAAAAAAAAGATATTTTTTATGTAATAAATAAACAAAAAAGTAATTTTATATTGTTATACCCAAATATAATTGATAGATAAAAAGATCTTTTTGTATGAGATATCCAAACATAAAATTATTTTTACTTTTACATAAAATTTTCTAAAAAAAGATAAGTCGAAAAAAAAAATTTTTTTAGAAACTTACCCAAACAAACTCTATATTTGACCTTTGTATTGTACCATGAGGTTTTGTCTTGTTCTGTTGACTTGTTCTGTTGAGCTATTGTGTTTGTAGGATAAAGTTTATCTAAAGTAAAAAGATTGGTAATGTGAAAAAAATAAATATTTAATTATTATAAAATTAAGATAATAAAATTTAGATATGATAAAAATTGTAAATTTAATAATAATTAATTTATTATTATTATTATTATTTTGCTTTAGAAGGTTTTTATTTCAGAATGAGGTTTGGCATAAACGTACTTAATGCAACTAAGCGTCGTATTAAATTATTCGGTTCAATTGAAATTAAAATCCAATTACTTGATTAGTTCTGTTTAAAGTAAAAAAGTTGGTCACAAATAAACCGATGAAAGACTTGTATACTAATTGAACTGGTCTTATTATTTAGGAGCAAACTGGTTAAAAAATTATTAAAAATGTATTTGAAAATATATTTTTTAAATAAGTATTGTTTTATTATATCTTATCGAGACTGTTACAAGATCAACATTTCTATGATCAAGACCATTATAAAATTGGCATTAGAGATTATAACTCGGCAATTTATGTTATTAATCGGCGCTGCATTATTAATCGGCATTACTGTTATCTTACGTTACAAATCAGCTTAACGGACTGCTTCATAAAAGTGAAACGTCCAACCTAACATTTCACTCTTATTATTGCCCTTTAATATAGGCAATAAAGCAGAAGCATAACGGACTGATACATTCTCGCCTACAAAAAGGTATGATCTCCTATCCTAAAGACACATTGAATTCTTAATACTGACTTAAGTTTCGGAGTGCCTTTGCAGGTACACTCCCCCTGTTTCTTGCTCAAAGCTCTACGCGATTGGACATCCCCTTGGAGTAAAGTTCGGATTACCACAAAGCTTAAAGGTCGGCACCGAAGATAACACCTCGGCGTCGATTCCCAGAGACCGAGCTCTCCCTCCAGGTATCCATACAAGAACAATTGGCGCCCACCGTGGGGCCGAGAATATAATCTCTTCCATATATCATCGGCCTCGAAGTTCTCGCCTGAGTCATGGCTGAACGACTTCCGCCCACACCATCCAAACTCCTTCAGATGGTGACCGAGTTACAGCAAGCCAACCAGTGCATGACCGAGGAGAACCAAAGAATGGCACAACAAATTGCCAACTTGAATAACACCCGAATTGAAAACAACAATGATTGGCAAGAACGAACAGAAGAAGCCGAGCAGCAGTCAAGGCCAACACACGTCTCAGACACTGCTCGGCAGGAAGAGGAACAACCCGAGCATAATGAGGAAGCTCGGCAAGACAACGAGAATGACGATCAGGAAAGCTCCCCTGGGCCATTCACGGCCGAAGTGATGAACTTCGTGCTACCCCGGAGGTTTACTCTGCCGACCACCCTAACTCCCTATGATGGGTTAGGTGACCCGAAGAAATACATCAAGAAGTTCACCTCCATAATGATAGTAAACGGTGCATCTGATAAAGTTTTATGTTGTTGCTTTCCATCTTACTTAGACGGTCCTGCACTTGATTGGTTTTGTTCTTTGCCTGCAGGTTCTATTTCTCGATTTCGAGACATATCAAAGCCCTTTGAGGAGCACTTTGCTGGATCGGCCATCTACCTACATGACTCCGATTACTTGAACACAATCAAGCAAGGCCAGCACGAAAGCCTCAAGGACTACATGACGCGCTTCACAAAGATAGCCATAAGTATACCCGACCTCCACCTCGAGGTGGAACTACACGCCATAAAAAGCGGATTGCGACCAGGAAAATTCCAGGAAACTATTGCTGTAGCCAAACCTAAGACTACGGCCGAGTTCCGCGAAAAGGCAAAAGGTCAGATCGACATCGAAGAACTTCGGCAAGCTCGAAAAATAGAAAAGCTTCATTACAGAGACGACGACAGAACTCGGGACAAAAAGAAGAACTTCAAACTGACTTTGCGATATGAGTCCTACACTCAATTCAACACTAAGCGCGACGATATCATCAAGGAGATCTTGAATTCAAAATTAATCAAGCCACCAAGAAAAGCCGGCAGTTACCCAGATTCAAAAGGCGCGGACCGATCAAAATACTGGTCTTTCTACCAGAAGCATGGACACACAACTGACGACTGTGTTATCGCCAAAGACCTACTAGAGCGACTAGCTCGGCAAGGTCATCTGGACAAATACATCGGCGACCACATATAGCGGCGAGCACCCCCCTCTGGAGACCAAAGCTCGGCCACACAACATGGCCGAGATAAAGATCGACCGAACAACAACCATCCCGAACAACCAACACGTATAATTAACTGTATTTCCGGAGGTTTTGCAGGTGGAGGAGCCACAAGCTCGGTAAGAAAGAGATCTTACCGAGCTATGCTTTCCATCAACGCTGATCGAACTCAACAGCAGACACTACCACACTCCCCGCAGATAACGTTCCAGCCAGCCGACCATAACAACAGTATAGCAAATCTCGATGACCCAGTCGTCATCTCTCTACAACTCGGAGATCTCCTAGTAAAAAAGCTGTTGCTGGATCTTGGGAGCAGTGCCAATGTCCTATTTTACTCCACATTCCAGAAGATGAAATTGAGCAGCAACATCCTCCAACTTTCTACTGGAGACCTGGTAGGTTTCTCAGGTGAGAGAGTCCCGGTTATGGGCTCCGTGTGGTTACAAACCACACTTGGTGAGTTTCCTTCGTCAAACTCTTCAGATATTCAATACCTGGTGGTTGATGATAAACCATTATTTTATGGTTTATATTGTGTTTAATTGTGTGTTTTTATCAAATCTTTACCCACTTATTCATATGATTAGCATGTATTTACAATTCCTTCCCAAAATTACTCCATGATTGAAAACTTGCTTCCTAGAGACTTTTAATTATGTGTTTTAATTCTCCTTTATTCCATTCGATGCCGTGATCCCTGTGTTGAGTGTTTCAGGCTTTATAGGGCATGAATGACTTGGAAATTGGAGAGGAGGCTTGCAAAAATGGAAGAAACACAAGAAATTAAGGGGATGACCAGCGAGAAGCGACGCAGACGCATGGCTCACGCGACCGCGCGAAATGGAGAAATCGTAGTGACGCGCTCGCGTGCCTGACGCGAACGCATGGCTTGGAAGCCGCACAAGTGACGCGAATGCGTGGACGACGCGCATGCGTGGCAAGGCAAAACGCTGGATGACGCGAACGCGTGGATGACGCGATCGCGTGACGTGCGCGATATGCAGAATTTGCAGAATTCGCTGGGGGCGATTTTGGGCCATGTTTTGACCCAGTTTTTGGCCCAGAATAGCAGATTAGAGCCAGGGAACATGCAGAGACCGGGGGGAGATTCATTCTGCATAATTTTCAGTTTTAGATCTGACTTTACTCCTCCTCTAGGTTTTCTCTCTACACATTCATAGTTCTTAGGATTTTGTTTTTATTGCTTTTTGGATTGGGATATTGAGAAGAGTTATTACCTCCGCCAAGACTTCATCATTCTAGTTTGTTTTTCTCTACTTTTCACTTACTCTTTCATATCCTTAATTTGTTCAGAGTTACTATTGGATTATTTTGAGAATTTATTAATACAAGAACTATTTTTAATTTTAATTGGTCTTTTTGATTATTATTTATCATGTCTTCCTTTATTTCCCTTTCTTATTTTGTGAAGTTTACATTCATAATGAGCGAGTAGTTCTCTAACTTGATTGGGAGTTGATTGAAAGGAGAACCTTGAGTTGGAATGCTCAAGAGTAAAATTGTAATTGGGTTTATTGTTGGATGGCTCTCTAGTCACTGACACTAATCCTTCCCAAGGGAGAGGATTAGAATTTGTGAATAGAAGTAGACTTCCAACTTGCTTGACTTTCCTCTACCTAGTAAAGGATAACTAAGCAGAACAACATTCAATTATCAATTAATCTTGGGAGAACTCCAACAAGGATAGAACTTCCGATTCATCAACTCGCGGTCAAGATTTTTATTTAAATTATATAAATTTTCTGATTTAATTTCCTGTTTATCAAACTCAAAACCATTTTGGAAAATCTCTGATTAATAAAATAGCACACCTTTCTGCAACTCGTTGGGAGACGACCTGGGATTCATACTCCCAGTATTTTAATTCTAATTTTGTGACAACCCTTCTAAATTGATAAGCGGATTTTTGTTGGTTAAGAACTATACTTGCAACGTATCTCTTATATTAATTTCTTAATCCGCCAATTTTCGCAACGTCAATTTTTGGCGCCGTTGCCGGGGAGTTGCAATAGAGTGCTAAGTTATTGATTGGAATTTATTTATTTGCATTTTATTTTATTTTGCTACTATGAGCTGCATGTTTCTTTCATTGAATGACGCGCTCACTTCCTGATCCAAGCTTGCCAGTATTTGATCCTGAGATTGAAAGAACTATTTCACGTATAAGGCAAGCTCGGCGTCGGTTAGTCCTCTCCGAGGACGAATCTGAAACGTCACTTAAGGAAGAAACAAGCTCCCTTTCTACTGATTCGGTTGATTTACGTGCAGGTGACATGGCAGCACCTAGGAGAGTTACTATCCAGGAAGCTGGAGCCCTTAATTTTACAATGCAACCGTATCAAGCGCATCACCCAGCGGTGGCTGCAGATTTTGAACTAAAGACTGCACTACTCAACTTGATGCCTAAGTTTCATGGCTTACCTGCTCAAGAGCCTATCAAGCACCTTAGGAATTTCTAGGCAGCCTGTTCTACTGTCAGGCGTGATGGTGCAGATGAAACTTCTATTTTGTTAAAAGCCTTCCCATTCTCTCTTGAGAGAAAGGCGAGAGAGTGGTACTACGCCTAACCTAGAGCAACTGTTTAGCTGAAGTTACTGATAAACTGAGGAAAGACATTTCCATGATTGTTCAGGACGAATCCGAGACTCTCTACGAATACTGGGAGTGCTTCAACAATCTTCTGGAAGCATGTCCCCACCATATGATTGACAAGATAGTGTTGCTCGGCTACGTCACACAGGGCATGAAGCGTCAAGATAAGACCACATTGGAAAGTGCTAGCAATGGGTCTATGAAAAAGTACAAGACCACTGATGAGGCATGGTAATTGATCAGCGACTTAGCTGAATCTACTCGGAATCACAGGCAGAAACAAAGCCGGTCAAAAGCTGTTGCAGAGGTATCCTCTAGCAGAGAGACTACTGCTCTAACTCAGAGCATATGTGAAATGACCAACTTACTGAAGCAGATGCAGTTGAGTCAACAACAAGCTCAGCAAGCTCAGCCCTCTCCATCACAGCAAAGCCAACAGTTGGTTCCACAGAGAGTGTGCAGAATCTGTGCTGATTATAGTCATTATACTGATGAATGTCCGCAGCTCCAACAGGAAGACAATAATATAGCAGCCACTCATAACTTTTATGACCGCCCGAATCAAAGATACATACTCAACAAGGAGGCAACTACAACCAAAGTGGAAACTATAACCAGAGTTGGCAAGATAATTCCAACCAGGGCTGGAGGGACAACAATAACAGAAGAGTCAGAGACAATCAGAGAAATCAGAGGTGGAATAATAACAATAATAGGCAGCAGAACCAGAACCAGCCTTACAGAGCACCTCACCTGAGGCAATCCCAAAGACCACAGCACAACCAACAACAAGTTTCGCAGATCACTTATTCTAATTCTTCTCCGAATGACGAGATGCTTCAATCCCTTGTGCAAGGACAAAAGAGCATGGATAGTTCACTTAACGGTCTAACATCCGCTATACAAGCTCTCATCTCTCAGATGGGATCATCCAATACTTCAAACACTCAACATGCAAGCTCCAGTGGAATTCCTTCTCAACCCTTACCCAATCCAAAGGGTGGCATTAATGCCATTACCCTGAGGTCCGGAACTACACTGCAAGAGAGGAATCAGGAGGAGCCAAACCCACCAGAACACGCCCCAGCTGAAGAGGTGGTGGAGGTAGAAGATGCTGAAGAGGAAGAGGACGTACAAGACATGGTTGAAGAAGAAGAAGCTCAACCACAGAAAGAAGCACCAAAGGATGCAGACGTTGCAGAAAACGCCCTTCCTATTCCATTTCCACAAATTGCAAGGAAGCCCAGAAAGCAAATGGAACTTGATCCCAAAATGGTAGAAATATTCAAAAAGGTTGCGGTAACTGTTCCCCTTTTTGATGTTATTCAGCAAGTACCTAAATACGCAAAGTTTCTAAAAGATTTATGTATACATAAAGACAAAATTAATGAATTAGAAACTATTCCTTTAGGTAGTTCTATATCTGCTTTAATGGGAGGTATACCTGAAAAGTGTAGTGATCCAGGTCCATGTATGGTTAACTGTACCATTGGAGGTGTGATATTTTCTGACTGCATGTGTGATTTAGGAGCGTGTGTTAGTATAATGCCTTTGTCTATATATGATATTTTGAGGCTCCCTTCCTTAAAAAGGTCGGCAGCTCATTTTGTGTTAGCAGATAAAAGCATTATTACAGTGGTTGGAATTGCTAAAGATGTATTAGTAAGCATTAAGGGGCTCATATTTCCCATTGACTTCTATATCCTGGAAATGCCCCCTAATGACTCAGGAAGGCCATCATCAATTCTGCTTGGAAGACCATTCCTGAAGACTTCAAAGTTCAAGCTGGACGCATTTTCAGGAACTTATTCTTTTGAAATAGATGACAGAATAGTGAAATTCAGTTTAAATGAAGCTGTGAAGCACCCTCCGGAAGATCATTCTATCTCCCAGTGTGACATCATAGATGAAACCGTGGCTGAAGTTCACCAGGAGGAATTAGAAGAGAAGTACATAGGGCAAGGTCCAAGTGTGGGGACATTTTCAGAGGACAATGAGAGCACTTCACCATTATCACTAGCTCCAGATAATCCAGAGCCTGGCCATGAGCAGAAATTAGAATTAAAACCCCTCCCTCCATACCTCAAGTATGCTTACCTTGAGGACAAGCAGAAGTTTCCAGTTATCATTGCGAGGGAGCTCATTTCCCAATAAGAAGAACAGCTACTCAGTGTACTGAGAAAACATAAGAAAGCGATTGGATGGAGCTTGGCGGATATAGTAGGCATCAACCCTCAGGTTTGTGAGCACAGAATATTCTTAGAAGAGGGAGCAAAGCCTATCCATCAACCTCAAAGAAGATTGAATCCCACCATCTTAGAAGTTGTCAAGAAAGAAGTGACCAGGCTACTTGAAGCAGATATCATTTACCTCATCTCAGATAGCGAATGGGTCAGTCCAGTACAAGTGGTGCCCAAGAAGTCTGGAATCACAACAGTAAGAAATGAGCATGGAGAGCTTTTGACAACTAGAGTGTAGAATTCATGGAGGGTTTGCATTGCCTATAGGCGTCTCAACCAAGCCACTCGCAAGGATTATTACCCCTTGCCATTCATTGATCAGATGCTTGATCGCCTGTTAGGTAAATCCCATTACTGCTTTTTAGATGGTTATACAGGCTATTTTCAAATTCATATAGCTCCTGAAGATCAGGAAAAGACTACTTTTACATGTCCTTTTGGAACTTATGCTTATAAGAGAATGCCCTTTGGCTTATGCAATGCACAAGCTACTTTCCAAAGGTGCATGATGAGTCTTTTCTCTGACCTTATTGAGAACTGTATGGAGGTTTTCATGGATGATTTTAGCGTTTATGGTGATTCATTTAGCCTTTGCTTAGATAGTTTATCTAGAGTGTTAGATAGATGTGTTAGTACGAACCTTGTATTAAATTTTGAAAAATGTCACTTTATGGTAAAACAAGGGATTGTACTAGGACATGTTGTGTCTAATATTGGAATTTCTGTAGATCCAGCAAAGGTGGACGTTATTTCTAGTTTACCTTACCCCTCCTCCGTGAGGGCAGTCCGTTCGTTCCTTGGCCATGCAGGTTTTTACAGGAGATTTATTAAGGACTTCAGTAAGGTTGCATTGCCTTTATCCAAATTGCTGCAGAAGATATTGAGTTCGAGTTCAGTGAGGATTGCACGCAAGCGTTTGATAAGCTGAAGACCGCCCTGACTCAAGCTCCAATTGTGAGAGGACCAGACTGGAGCCAGCCTTTTGAGATTATGTGCGACGCCTCCAACCATGCAATAGGAGCGGCGCTGGCTCAGCGTGAAGGTAAGGATCCTTTTGTAATTGCTTATGCGTCTAAGACTTTAGACGCCGCTCAGTCTAATTACACTACTACTGAAAAAGAGCTTCTTGCTATTGTTTTTGCTCTGGATAAATTCTGAGCCTATTTACTTGGTACTAAAGTAGTAGTGTACTCAGACCACGCAGCTCTAAAGTATTTATTAGCTAAAAAAGAATCCAAACCAAGGCTTATACATTGGATACTGCTACTACAAGAATTTGATTTAGAAATTAAGGATATGAGTGGCAACCAGAATCTAGTGGCAGACCACTTGAGTCGCCTTGAGCATATTAGGGATGACTCCACTCCTATAGATGATAATTTCCCATTTGATAACCTGCAAGCAGTATCTGAAGTAGTCCCTTGATATGCACCTGTAGCTAATTATCTAGTTAGCCGCACTTTTCCTCTAGACTTTACTAAGCATCAAAGAGACAAGCTGAAAAGCGAGTCCAAATATTATATATGGGATGACCCATATTTATGGAGGTGTGGTGCTGACCAGGTAATTAGACGATGTGTGCTTCAATCAGAATTTCAATCCATTTTAGAGGCCTGCCACTCATTTGAGAGTGGAGGACATTTTGGCCCTCAAAGAACAGCTAGAAAAATTTTAAACTGTGGATTCTGGTGGCCTACTCTTTTTAAAGACGCTGCTGAATTTTTTAAATCTTGTTCTCCATGCCAAAGGTTTGGTAATATATCCAAGAGGGATGGGATGCCTTAACAGATTATGCTTTTTTGTGAAATTTTTGATGTTTGGGGCATTGACTTCATGGGTCCATTTCCAAATTCTAATGGTTATTTTTATATATTGTTTGCTGTAGATTACATTTCTAAATGGGTGGAAGCAATTCCTACCCGCACGGATGACGCTAACACTGTTGTTTCCTTTGTTAGAAACCATATTATTTGTCGCTTTGGATCACCACGAGCAATCGTGAGCGATCAAGGCACCCATTTTTGTAACAGGAGACTAACAGGATTACTGAAGAAGCATGGGATAATTCATAAAGTGGCAACAGCCTACCATCCCCAGACTAATGGGCAAGCCGAGGTGTCTAACAGAGAGATAAAGCGTATATTGCAGAAGATAGTCAAACCTCATAGAAGAGATTGGAGCACCAGACTACAAGATGCACTCTGGGCATACAGAATGGCATACAAGACACCCATTGGGATGAGTCCCTTCCGCTTGGTTTATGGAAAAGCCTGTCACCTCCCAGTTGAGGTAGAGCACAAAGCCTTCTGGGCAGTGAAAGAATGCAACATGGGATTTGAGAAAGCCGTAGCTGAAAGGAAGTTGCAACTGCAAGAATTAGAAAGCCTTCGCCTAGAAGCTTATGAGAACTCAAGGCTATACAAGGAAAAGATGAAGGCTGTGCATGATAAGCACATCAAGAGGAGAGAGTTCCAACCTGGGGACTTAGTCCTCCTTTACAACTCTAGACTGAGGCTCATGCCAGGCAAGTTGAGATCAAGATGGGAATGTCCATATAGAGTAGAGAAGGCCGAGCCATACGGAGTTTTCCACCTGAGTCATCCTTCAAGCTTTGAATTCATCAAAGTTAATGGACATCGCTTAAAGCTATATCATGGTGAGAAGATGATGAAAAACAAGGAGCTAGAGATCTTCCTCTTGGAGGATCCACCAACAGCAGAAGACTAAGCTAGTGGAGCGTCCAACTTAAGGACGTTAAAGCAAAGTGCTGGGTGGGAGACAACCCACCATGGTATGATCGTTCCTTTCTTTTTTCTTAGTTTTCTTTTTCAATAACTCTTCTCATTCTTAGCACATATAGTTTGCATCTTCATTTGCATATTGTAAAAAAAAAAACCCACGTGACGCGACATCATCACTGACGCGCCCGCGTCACAGGTGCGTAAGGAAGAAAAAAATCGAACAGAGAGTCACGCGAAAACGTGCCTTTGGCACAATTTGACCCACGCGACCGCATCGCTGACGCGTCCGCGTCATGTGAAAAAAATGCCTCCCACGCGTTCGCGTTAAGCACGCGAACGCGTGCCCTGAAAAATCGACTTAAGAAAGGGTGCATGGCAGCAAGTTGTGATGGAGTGGGGCTGGAATGGTGCTAGACGCACAAGACCTACCACGCGAACGCGTGACCCACGCGTCCGCGTCGTTTTTCAATCTTAGCCATTCACGCGATCGCGTCCACCACGCGAATGCGTCACCCTGAAATTTGGCAAGAATGAGTTTCGAACAGAGAGTTGTGCGAGTGCGAGGCTGCTCTCGCGCCACTAGCACAGATCATGTCACGCGTTCGCGTGACCGATGCGTCTGCTTCGGTTCATCTAAGCGCCATTCGTGCGAACGCGTACTCCACGCGTCCGCGTCGCGTGCACCAGACAACTTACCCAAAGCTGCCAAAATATCTTATCTTTTTCTTCCCCAAATCCTACTTTTTCTTTTCCCTTCTTCTTTCTTTCTTTCCCCCTTCTTCCTTCCTACTTCTTTCTCACTTTCTACTTTCTCTTTCTCACCACCATCATTAAGGTTTTTTTCTTTTCTTCTTCCCTCCTTACTTTTCTATTCTTCTTCTTGTTTTTATGTTTTCTTCTTCTTTTCTTTTTCTTTTTACTTTTATTATCCATGTTTTCTTTTTCTTTCTTTTCCTTTTTTATTGGTGTTGGAAATTTATTTGGGTCATTGTTTCTTATGATTTGCTTGTAGATTGTTAAGGAATTATTTGACAATTATATATTATTTTTTTAAGGATTCTTGCATGTTCAATCCAACACTTTCAATACCTTAGTTAACATGCATGCTATGTGTTTGTGAAAACGCCCGTATGGCATTGTGCACTATTTTTAGATTTCTTTTAATCTATTACTCTAAATTTTTGCTTTTCACATAACTCTTTTTATATTTTATTAATTTAATATAATTGTTATTACAAACACATTGCTAGTTTGACAGACTTGGTAATCTAACTTGGACATTGAATGCTTGATCTATGCTACTCATGCCTTTGTCGGCATGCCAATAAACACCTTGCATTTAATTTTCATCATATGCACTTGCTATATTTCCATTGATGATTTTTCACATGTAGTCATGACCATGTGTTAACATCATTCATCTTTAATGTGCATTGATTACCACCTTTCCCGTTCTCTTCCTTGCTCTAACCCTTGAAGTTTTAACATCCTTACTCTTTCCTTTTCAGGATGGCCACCAAGAAAGGAAAAGAGAAAGCTACTCCCAAACCACCAGCAAGAAGAGGAACAAAAAGAGCATTAGTAGCAGAGCCATCTTCAACTGCAGTTAAGCCCTCAACAAAACGAATTAAGAAGATTATAAAGGTCAATGAAAAAGAGAAAGCCTTCCCAGCAAAGGACACTGCGCGATTTCCCAACCGCTACTGTGAGTAGATGTTCCCCATCCTGGAAGCAAGGAATTACAACAACGAATACCTGCTTATCCTCCCGACCCGCATTGCTGAATTTGTTGAGCCGCGAATCGAACAAAGACACTGGGGATTCCTACAATGACAGCCACGACAGGTTAATCTCTCATGGGTAGTCGAGTTCTACTCTAATTTCCACTTGCCAACCCTGCAGTCTGTCCATGTCCGTCTGAAGCAAATCCCATTATAGAAGAGGCCATTCAACGAGCTTTGGATCTCCCCCCTGCTCTAGTAGAACTGGACGCATTTCAAGAGGCCGCACTCAAGTGCCAGACGTACCAATTTGACTGGGACGCTGTTCTCAGAGTTATCGCACTACCTGGCAGCAGATGGATTTATGGATACCATCGTTCCCGACCTAAGGGAATATCAGCTTCCGTACTTACCTTGGAGGCTCGCGTATGGGCACAGATTATGTCCCATTACGTCTTTTCGAGCACTCATGAGTCCTCCTTCACTGCAGACATGGCCGTTCTACTATGGTGCATCCTTACAAACCAGTCTCTAAACCTACCAAGACACATCCGGAATGCCATGGGACACGTACAAATTACGGGCAACTTACCTTTCCCGCCTTAGTCTCAGATCTTGTCTCAACAGCCAGAGTCTCCTACAGAGCGGGGACACCAAAGCCATGCTTCCACGGGATGATCAGTACGTTCCTAACGGGAAATATCTTAGGCCACCAACAGCCGCTACCAGCCAGTCCGCAGAATAAGCTGTAGACACTCCCCCTTCCACACCACAAGCACCTTCAACAAGTCAGCTGCTCCATCAAATACTGGAGAGGTTGGACCGGCAAGACCAGAAAGCGAAGCTACGAGAGCGCCGCAACCAGCGCCGATTCAAATACCTCAAGGAGCTACTCACAGGCAACCACAGACCTGACAAAGACCCAGATACTTTGGATTCCACTTCCTTTACCAGCACAGGGAGCCATGACGGTCCCGACTGTGGAGATACTGCTACCAGCCCACCTTTGTTCCTGACAGATGGCACCGAGGATGGTGCAAAGCCTTAAGTGTGGGGAGGTCGGTCAGTACCTGACTTCCGGAGGTAATTTCTCTTCCTTAACACCAATAAAATAGGATATTTAGTTAGTTTTTCTTTTGTAGAATAGGATAAATTGCATAGTAATAGGTTAGTTGCATGCATGTTCTACTTGATTGAAAAGATAATAAGTTTCTCCTTCTTCTAATTTTTTTAGAACAAAATTTTACTAATTTTAATCAAAACTTTTATGTTAAATTTGCTTGAAGTTGTATTTGGAACATAGTACATAGTTTAAAGAACACACAACCTGTGAGA
>NC_029788.2:18425630-18435625 GCF_000816755.2 Arachis ipaensis
AAAGCCTTAAGTGTGGGGAGGTCGGTCAGTACCTGACTTCCGGAGGTAATTTCTCTTCCTTAACACCAATAAAATAGGATATTTAGTTAGTTTTTCTTTTGTAGAATAGGATAAATTGCATAGTAATAGGTTAGTTGCATGCATGTTCTACTTGATTGAAAAGATAATAAGTTTCTTCTAAGACCCTATTTTTTTAGAACAAAATTTTACTAATTTTAATCAAAACTTTTATGTTAAATTTGCTTGAAGTTGTATTTGGAACATAGTTTAAAAAGCTAAGAACACACAACCCGTAAGATTTGAGCTTAGTTACATGGTTATATTATTTAACCATAAATATTTTATTCTTGTGTGTTTACTTCTCTATGATTGTAATCTATATTTTGTTTCATCCTATATGTCCAATGTTTAATATATTTATATGCTTGCATATGATTGAGGCCATTATTTGTTTAGCTCACTTATCCCAATTAAGCCTACCCCTTAAGTTACCTTTGTTAGCCACTTTGAGCCTTTAAATCCCATTTGTTTTGTATTTTACCACATCACTAGCCTTAAGCAGAAAAATAATTATATATCCCAATTGAATCTTTGGTTAGCTTAAGATAGAATTATGTGTTAATTGAGTATGGGAAGATTGTGGGAACAAAAGATAATAAGGGAATGTGTCATGATAATATAATGGAAATTTGGGTACCTACTCATGTGAAACTATAAAAATTAAAAATCCATGTGCATTGATAAGCTATGTTTATTTTCATGTTCAAAAATAAAATCCAAAAATATTCAATAAATAAATAAGGAGACAAAATTACCCCAATGCTAAGTTAAAATTCAAAGATCAATGCATATATGATAAAATTAAAATAAAGTTGATACATGAGTATGGAATGTGAAAGGAAAATTTTGGGTAGCTAGGTATGAAATTTAAAGTTATATAGAATATATATATATGTTAGGTGAAAGTTTAGGTTAATTAAAGATTCAATCTATAAGCTTACTTAGCCATATATGTACTCTTACCCTTACCTTAGCCCCATTACAACCTTGAAAAGACCTCATGATGTTTGCATTGGTACATTAAATGTTGTTGATTGGTTAGGTGTAGAACAAATTTTAGAAAGCATGATTAGAGAGGAGTAGAGTGTCTTCGACTAAGCATGAGGACATGCTAATGTTTAAGTGTGGAGAGGTTGATAAACCATTATTTTATGGTTTATATTGTGTTTAATTGTGCGGTTTTATCAAATCTTTACCCACATATTCATATGATTAGCATGTATTTACAATTCCTTCCCAAAATTACTCCATGGTTGAAAACTTGCTTCCTAGAGACTTTTAATTATGTATTTTAATTCTCCTTTATTCCATTTGATGCCGTGATCCCTGTGTTAAGTGTTTCAGGCTTTATAGGGCATGAATGACTTAGAAATTGGAGAGGAGGCTTGCAAAAATGGAAGGAACACAAGAAATTAAGGAGATGACCAGCGAGAAGCGACGCGGACACATGACTCACGCGACCGCGCGAAATGGAGAAATCATAGTGACGCGCTTACGTGCCTGACGCGAACGCATGGCTTGGAAGCCGCACAAGTGACGCGAATGCGTGGACGACGCGCACGCGTGGCAAGGCAAAACGCTGGATGACGCGATCGCGTGACGTGCGCGATCTGCAGAATTTGCAGAATTCTCTAGGGGCAATTTTGGGCCATGTTTTGACCCAGTTTTTGGCCCAGAAAAGCAGATTAGAGCCGGGGAACATGCATAGACCGGGGGGAGATTCATTCCGCATAATTTTCAGTTTTAGATCCTACTTTACTCCTCTTCTAGGTTTTCTCTCTACACATTCATAGTTCTTAGGATTTTGTTTTTATTGCTTTTTGGATTGGGATATTGAGAAGAGTTATTACCTCCGCCAAGACTTTATCATTCTAGTTTGTTTTTCTCTACTTTTCACTTACTCTTTCATATCCTTAATTTGTTCAAAGTTACTATTGGATTATTTTGAAAATTTATTAATACAAGAACTATTTTTATTTTTAATTGGTCTTTTTGATTATTATTTATCATATCTTCCTTTATTTCCCTTTCTTATTTTGTGAAGTTTACATTCATAATGAGCGAGTAGTTCTCTAACTTGATTGGGAGTTGATTGAAAGGAGAACCTTGAGTTGGAATGCTCAAGAGTAAAATTGTAATTGGGTTTATTGTTGGATGGCTCTCTAGTCACTGACACTAATCCTTCCTAAGGGAGAGGATTAGAACTTGTGAATAGAAGTAGACTTCTAACTTGCTTGACTTTCCTCTACCTAGTAAAGGATAACTAAGCAGAACAACCTTCAATTATCAATTAATCTTGGGAGAACTCCAACAAGGATAGAACTTCCGATTAATATACTCTCGGTCAAGATTTTTATTTAAATTACATAAATTCTCTGATTTAATTTCCTGTTTATCAAACTCAAAACCATTTTGGAAAACCTCTGATTATTAATAAAATAGCACACCTTTCTGCAACTCGTTGGGAGACGACCTGGGATTCATACTCCCAGTATTTTAATTTTAATTTTGTGACAACCCTTCTAAATTGATAAGCGGATTTTTGTTGGTTAAGAACTGTACTTGCAACGTATTTCTTATATTAATTTCTTAATCTGCCAATTTTCGCCACGTCAGTTGACTGTTTTAGTCCTTATAATTTAATACTTGGCCGACCTTTCTTAAATAAATTTAGCGCTATAGTATCTACAATTCATCTTTGTGTTAAGTTCCCTTTGCAGGATAACACAATTGCAACCATTCACAGTGACACCCGAGAAGCCAGGGAATGTTACAACAACAGTCTCAAAAGACCTAACCGAAACACAACAACCCATGTTCACAACATCGGTAGCATGAACGACCTGCCAATCCTGGCCGACCTTGATCCCAGAGCGGGAACACTTGAAAGACCAACCCCAACAGAAGACCTGCATAAAATCTATTTCACAAAAAGCACAGACAAATTCACATACGTCGGCTCAACATTATCCTCAAAAGAAAAATCATCATTCCGAGCATTCTTACAGCAAAATGCCAACCTGTTTGCTTGGACCCCAGCTGATATGCCAGGCATCGATCCATCCATCATATCACACAAGTTGGCATTAGATCCATCTGTCCGACCTGTAGCACAGAAAAAGAGAAATCTCGGCCATGACCGAAAATAAGCTTCCCTAGAAGAAACCAAGAAGCTCATCAACGCGGGCTTCATCTGAGAAATCAGAATCACAACATGGCTGGCGAACATTGTCATGGTTAAACAACATAACGGTAAATAGCGCATGTGTGTTGATTTTACCGATCTCAACAAAGCATGCCCCAAAGATTTCTACCCTTTGCCATCTATTGATTGCTTAGTTGATAATGCCTCTAGTTTTGAAAAACTCAGCTTTATGGATGCATATTATGGTTATAACCAGATCCAAAATCATCCATCCGATCAAAATAAGACAACCTTTATTACTGAATATGGAAACTATTGTTATAAAGTCATGCCATTTGGCCTTAAGAATGCAGGTACGACATATCAACGTCTAATGGAGAAAGTCTTTGCCAAACAAATCGGCAGGAACATTGAGGTCTACGTCGACGATATGGTCGCCAAGACAAAGATTGGCAATAATCACCTTGATGACCTCATAGAAATCTTCGGACAGCTAAGAAAATACAATATGCGATTAAATCCCGAAAAGTGCGCATTTGGGATTCAGAGCGGTAAATTCCTCGGCTTCATGCTTACTAGCCGAGGTATTGAGGCAAATCCAGAAAAATACCGAGCTATTTTAGACATGACAAGTCCACACACCATCAAGGAAGTCCAGCGGTTAACAGGGAGACTTGCTGCACTCTCTAGATTCTTACCTTGCCTAGTTTCTAAATCTTTATATTTTTTCCAAACTTTAAAAAAGAAAAAACCTTTCGAATGGACTGATGAATGTGAACAAGCATTTAAAACTATCAAAGAAACTCTTTCGAAACCACCAATTTTACAAACCTCCCTACAAGGGGAACCATTATTCTTATATTTATCTGTCACTAACTAGGCTATAAGCTCCGCTCTTGTTGCAGAAAGGGAAAAGAAATAGTTTCCGATCTATTTTACCAGCAAAACATTACAGAATGCCGAGCTTTGATACCCGAAGCTTCGATATCCGAGCATTGAGAAACTTTCCCTAGCCCTTGTCTTTTCAGCCAGAAGATTCCGACCATATTTTCAGAGCCATGAAATACATGTTCGGACAGATCATCCTTTGCGGCAAGTCCTTCAAAAACCTGAGCTGTCTGGCCGACTAGTCAAATGGTCGGTGGAGCTATCAGAATTTGACATCGAGTATGAAGGCCGAGCATTCATCAAACCCCAGTTTTTGGCCGACTTTATCACCGAATTCTTGGTGCCAAGTACAACTGAAGACTACATCGAATGGTCTTTATACGTTGATGGGTCCTCGAACCCACAAGGGTGTGGAGCAGGTATCATTCTTAATGATAGCCACGACAACATCATCGAATATTCCCTCAATTTTCCCTTTAAAGAAAGCAACAATCAAAGTGAGTATGAAGCGCTAATTGCTGGCCTTAGACTCGCTGCCGACCTAAACATCACCGAACTTAAGGTATATTGCGACTCCTTACTTATCGTCCAGCAGGTAAACAACTTATACCAAGTAAAGGACCCTTTGCTTTCTAGATACCTGGATGTCGTACAAAATTTACTTTCAAAATTTTCTAAATATGAAATACAGCACATACTAAGGAAGAGTAATGGCCGAGCTGACATTCTGTCTAAACTCGCTAGCACTCAACCAAATGGGTCATCACTTTATCAGTCAACACTGCTCAAGCCAAGCATTGAACTAACACAAATCTTAAGTGTAACACAGGAAGCAGATTGGAGATCTCCATACATACAGTATCTCCAGACAGGGATCTTGCCAGGCGACGTCAAAAATGCTCGACACTTTTGCCGACAAGCCTCCTTTTTTACAATTTATAATAATTGCCTATATAGACGGGGATTCTCTCGTCCATTACTTAAATGTCTTTGCAGATCAGAAGCCGAGCTTGCACTTGCTGAGGCACATGAAGGGATTTGTGGTACACACCTCGGAGCCCGAAGTCTGTCTTCAAAAATCCTCAGAGCTAGATTATATTGGCCGACAATACGACAGGATTGTCAAGCAAAAGTTAAAAGCTGTAACAACTGCCAGAAACACAGTCCAATCACACATCTCCCAGCCGAACTCCTACACTGTTCCGAGGTCAGTTGGCCGTTCAACCAATGGGGCATTGATATCATCGGCCCTTTTCCCACAGCAGCAGGTCAGGTAAAATTCCTTGTTGTAGCAATTGATTATTTTTTCAAATGGATAGAGGCACAACCTCTAGCCAAGATTACATCACAACAAATGCTTTCCTTTGTTTGGAAATATATTATTTGTCGATTTGGCATTCCTCGGCACATTATCACAGATAATGGTCGCCAGTTTGCCGATCAAAAATTCACATCCTTCTTGCAGAACTTGAAAATCAAACAATACTTTTCATCAATAGAGCACCCACAAACAAATGGGTTAGCTGAAGCTGCAAATAAAGTAATACTACACGCTCTAAGAAAGAAACTAGATGAAGCAAAAGGCCTATGGGCCGACCTTATCCCAGAGATCATATGGGGATACAACACCACTGTCCACTCAACAACAAAGGAGACACCCTTTCGGTTAGTCTACGGTTCAGATGCAATGATACCAGTGGAGATCTCTCAATCCTCACTGCACACTAAAATGGCCGACCACACTACAAAAGACACAACTCGGCAATCCGAACTTGACCTCATAGAAGAAGTCAGAACGTCCACAGCAATAAAACAAATGGCTATGCAACAACTCATCGCTCGAAGATATAATAAAAGACTTCAACCAAGGTCTTTTCAAGTCCACGACTTTGTGCTCAGAAAAACAGAACAAGCTAGGAAACCATCAGCACATGGCAAACTAGCAGCTAATGGGGAGGGCCCTTACAGAGTCACAGAAGTAATCGGCAATGGAGCATACCGACTACAAACCTTAGAGGGTAAAGATCTCCCTAACACTTAGAATTTATCTTCCTCAAAGTTATACTACAGTTAAAACCAGGGACAGGCCAGTACTCTTTTTCCTACTACCAAGATTTTTCCCACAAGGATTTTGCTTGGAGAGGTTTTAACGAGGCTAGCCTACCTGGGCCTTTGGAATCAAAGGTTCTCCAATAAATGTATTATTTTATCAACTCATTATTTTCTCCATTTTTCGCTTCATCTATAAACATATAATGCCGACCTATACTATCATTCCGACCATCCGGATACAATCAGTCATTCCGACTTTCGACCTTACAACGGAATCCGATCACTCGGATACAATCAGTCAATCCGACTGCGACCTTAAAACAGAATCTGATTATTCGGATACAATCAGTCATTCCGGCTGCCGACCTTAAAACGGAATCCAATAATTCGGATAATATGATTCAATCCAATAACCGATCTAAGTCAGAATCCGTTCATTCAAATTTCATCACTTAATCCCTCAAATAACTGATCTTAATCCGACCACTCGGATACAATCATTTAATCAAATTACCGATTACAATCCAAATCCGATCATTCGGTACATTTCCGATCTTATACCAAATCCTACCACTCTAAATAAATCACTCGAACAGATGCCAGAGCAATACTCAGAAAACAACTTTTCAAAATTTAACACAAATTACTGCCGACCATTCAAAAGAGTCCAGATATTATCAAACAAAATCTATGCCTATCTCATTATGCTCAGCCTACTTAGCCTTTTTATGCTTCTCCATCAAATAATGGCATTTCACCATTAACATAATTTTACCTAATAAAGATGTCTGCCTCAAAACCACATTCAAAAATCATATAAATACCCATTCAAGCAATAATATTATCTCATAAACATAACATGCATAAAAAGCATGTAACCAGAAACACCAAGAGTTTGTTTTTCACAAAACAGCATCAAAAATAATATCACAAAATTAAGCTCAACTCAGGAACAAAATAAGTCTACCAACAAGCAAAAAATACAACAACAGCAAAACAACACACAACTAAATATTTTCATCTCCTTGCTCAGCAGCACCAACATCTTCAACCATAACGCCATCCTGCACTATTTTGCCTGGACCCATCGCCGAGAAATCCACCCCGGGAGCCAAAAATCTCGCCTGAAGAGCAGCCCTCTCAAATCCTTCAAGGAAAAAATCAAGAATTTATCCTTGCTTGTTCTTCTCCACCTCCTTCAACTGAGCAGTAACCTCGATAATACGAGTACTCAGAGCAGATAAGTCAGCTTTTTTCTTTTTTAAATCTTCAACATCTTTGGCATAGCTCTCCTTCACCTCTTTCAAATACTTCTCAACCTCAACTAACTTCACCTCCAGCTCTGAAATCTTAGCAGCCTTTATAGCCAACTCTTCCTTCAAACTCGGATCCTCCTTTTTCTCAACGAACTTCCGATGAATTTTTTCACAGCTCCGTCCTAAACTCGCCAGCCGTAGTCCCACCACTTGAGGATCATACATTATAACATTAATTTTCTACAAAACAAAAACACAAATTCAAACTATTTACCCCAAAAATAAGATCACTTGCATATATTGATCAATCGCCACATCCCCACCTCTTCCGCCAAAATTACATCGGACGGGGTCTGGCATACCTCATCAGCAGTAATCATGAATGGATAATCCTTCCCACAGAGCGAAGACTCCTCACTCCGCTCGACAAAGTCATGCAACTTCTTCTGATTATCATAAAACCTCTGAACCTCCTCCATCGAAACATTATCCTTCTCATCATCAGAAACATCGGACAAATCCACCACATCACCCTATCTTTTCTTAGCAATAACTTTCTTCCTCCCCGGCTTCGGTTGATCAACCTCTCCAGCACCAACAACTTTCTCAACTTTGGACGTTGAGCCTTTCTTATCCAAATTCTTACTTTTCACACGTGCCCTCAAGTTTGCCGCAGATACACCAGGATATTTTCCACCTGAAAACAAAGAAAAACAACTTTTCACCAATGTATGTCAAATACTGAACACAAAATAAAACCCGAACAAACTCACCTAAGTAATCTACCACAGCCTGCTTACTTTCCTTTCAATTCCTTCTGATCAATAGCTTCGATAAGATACTCAATAATACACTCATCCCTAGGCTTGATAAACTCCGGGCCGAGTATATTATTGGGCTCAGAACACCACCAAATCGGGAATTTCTCCCCTAAATTCTCATCCACATAAAATGGAAAATCCCCTTCAACACTCCTCACCTTCAAATACATCTCCTTAAATTCCTTAAATGATGACTTATACAGCTTAAATATTGCAAACCTCGGTGAACTATTCAAGTTCACCCACCCACCTTTCCACATACCTTTTGCTTGAAAAAGTGAGAAAAATAACTCTACAGACGGGACTTCTTCCAAAAACTCCATCAATACCTCAAATGCACAAAGAAAATTCCACCCATTCGGATGTAGCTGAGAAGGAGCACAGTTCATCTGCTTCAAAATCTAACATTCAAAATCACTAAATGAAAGTTTAACCTTCAACTCTTCAAGCACACAACTATACATAAAAAAAATGTTCAAAACCCTCACCCCTATGAAAAACCCTATCACTTTCAGAACAGGGCAGCAGCTCCAGTCGAACTCCAGAACCAGAATTAACAACTTTACCCTTATCCACTTCATCTACAGCTCCCTGATCCAAGAACAATGACACACGACTCCTAACATCCTCATTAACCCAGTCATAAGACTAGTCTATCCTCTCTTTCTTATCCTTCTCAAACCTCATCAACACTAACAAACAAAAACATAGGAAGAAGAAAAGAAACTCAATAGAGAAATAGAAACAAAGTTCTTTCACATACCTCTTTTACTCATTTTCTCCCTTTTGGAAAACTCCACAGCTAACTTTATCTCACAAACTCAAAAAATGATGTAGATCCTACACTATTGGCATTCTAGTAACAGTTACCAATGAGTTACAAAAACCCCTTCAAGTAACAATAACCCACTCAGTCACATCAACCACCCAAAGAGCAGTCTTGGAAATGACAGCACACTTATTGCCATCATTACTTCTCTCTCTTCATTTAAAAACTGTTTACTTTTTAATATAACTTTTCTTTTACTAACCCTTTTTAATAAAACATCTTGAGCTGGGGGCTCCAGGTCTAACACATTTGCCGACGTAATACACAATTGCCGACTTATGCTTCATTTAAAGCTCAACCTGCTTCATTAAAACATACTCTCAGGCTAAACTTGGGGGCTATGATCGGGACTGTTACAAGATCAGCATTTCTATGATCAAGACCGTTACAAAATCGGCATTAGAGAGCATAACTCGGCAATTTACGTTATTAATCGATTCTGCATTATTAATCGGCATTGCTGTTATCTTACGTTACAAATCAGCTTAACGGACTGCTTCATAAAAGTAAAACGTCTAACCTAACATTTCACTTTTATTATTGCCCTTTAATACAGGCAATAAAGTAGATGCATAACGGACTGATACATTCTCGCCTACAAAAAGGTATGATCTCCTATCCTCAAGACACATTGAATTCTCAATACTGACTTAAGCTTCGGAGTGCCTTTGCAGGTACACTCCCCCCTGTTTCTTGCTCAAAGCTCTACGCGATTGGACATCCCCTTGGAGTAAAGCTCGGATTACCACAAAGCTTAAAGGTCGGCACCGAAGATAACACCTTGGCGTCGATTCCCAGAGACCGAGCTCTCCCTCCAGGTATCCATACAAGAACAATATCAAATTGAACTAAATTTCTATAACTTTGAATATTTAGTTTTATTTGTTTAATGACCATTTTAGTATTTAAAAATTTAAAATGATATATTTTTAAATATAAAAAGT
>NC_029788.2:18437198-18446692 GCF_000816755.2 Arachis ipaensis
AAAATTTGGTCGTACATTTTCTAGTAAAATTAATTTTTTATCATATCAAGTTAGCGGTTCTAATAGATATCTATAATTTAGTCCATTAAATATTGTAAATTCTTCTATCAATTAATACTATTTTCTATTTTCAATATGAAACATGTGAAAGTTGTAGAGGGCTTAGAGAAGAGGGGTTGAATCTATGACCTTCTTTTACTTTAATGAATTAAGTCTTTATTTGCAAACTTTTCTTTTGAATCTATTTGAACTGTGCAGCAGAACCTTTATGAGACAATTTTATTTTGTCTCATAAATATCAGAAAACAGAACTTAGAAGAAGATAAGAAGAGTGACACAAGCATATATCCTGGTTCAGTTGCCTGGTGCAATGCAACCTACATCCAGTCTCCACCACAACAGTGACGGAATTTCCACTATAGTTAAAGTATTACATACACCAATTCCAAAGGATTGATACAATCTTTTTCCTCTCAAGTTCTAACCTAACTTGACTTGGTTATGCTAATATCTAACTCTTCACTCTAAGTGCTAACCCAACTTAGGAAGGGGTACCTCGCTGGTACAAGACACAAGACATTTGAAAGTACGTAAAGAAATCTGAAATCACTCTAGACTTTTTACTCAAGCATATCACTCAGCCTTTTACCTCTCAAGAAATTACAAAAAGATATACATTGAAAAATAAAATTACAATCTGTAAAACATGAAGGAGATTAATTGCTTCAACAGCCTCTGTTGCTATATGCTAACACTGATTAAGTTCTTCACATTGGAGGAATGCTTCTTTCTCTAGAAAACACTGTCCAACATGTTGAACTCTTCCCAGATTAGCTTTTCAGAACAAAAACTCAAAACTCTGGTTCTCTCTCCTTACCTTCAGAAGGATGAAAAATTTTCTTTTGTATCTCCTTGCATGTTGCTTAGTTGCTCTCTTCCAAGTCAACTCCTCGAGAGCTGTGTGCTTCACCAACTTACCGTTTCACTTTTTCAATTAATCCCTAAGTTAGGAATTTTGAATCTGATCCCTTTTGCTTGACCCAAAGCCTCAGGTAAGCAGAGAAAAAGTTGTTCAATGATAAACCCAGATCTGAACTCTTGAGGTACAACTTTGTCCCTAAGAAACAATTTTGGCCTTTGATTCACAGCAGTGATTATCAGAAATCACTTTCTCCATTTATCCAAATTGGTATAGCAAAGAGTTGGAGAAGAGATGAAGAAAGTAAATTACATGCAAATGGAAATAAATCACCTTTAACTTCTGACTTAACTTGAAATGGTTTGATTTGGGTGATTAGACCTTTGTCTTTTGGATTAAGCTTTCTCTTTTTTTTCTTCTATGGTGAATGAATGGGGAACGAAGCTCTGTCTCTCTTTTTTATTTTGAGTCTGACCGAAGGAAAAAGTGAACGTTGAGTTTGGAGTGTACTAACTTGGAGGGATCAACTTGGGTGAGCAATTCGGGCTTGGGTTTTGTTCACTTACCTCTCAACCCATGTAATTTCTTTGGCATTTCTTATTTGGGCTTTTGTTTGTAAATGTTACCCACAATAGCAGATTCTTTTTCTTGTTCCATTTTTGGGCTGCTGCTATGCTTATATTTTTAGCCTGCATTACTTAATCAAAACTGATCAAAATTAATTGGGTAGTTAACCCAGTAAAAATAATGTTTGTCATCATCAATTGAAATTAATTGTTTACTAAAATCAACAAGCTGTCCCTTGATGACAAACATAATTGTAACATTGATCAAAGAAATTGAATTTGAATGAGGTTAAGGAACTTCCCTTTAAGTGATGTCACTTGCTTTTGTGTTGCTCTTCCTTTCCGTTTCAAGAGTTGCTCCCCATAGATTTATACTCTTCTCTTCTTTCCTATTTTCATATACTCATAGGAAACACAATAATGACTGCATACAATATATTATCCATGGATGAAGCACTCAGCAAGGTTTTCAAACAATTTAACCTCTCATGAAATATCCATTCCAAAACTGAACAAAACATATAAGCAATAATAACAAATATCCAGCCTAAAACTGCTCAAATCTGAATAAAATAGAGCATCAAGACTAACAATGGCAAACCAGAGCAATAAATCATGTAAAGCAAACTTACAACACCAAATTCACATGCTACTACTCCTCCTTTTGTCATCAAGGGTGGAAGAGCACTCAATATCAGATTTAAATCTGCAACTTAAAACCTGCAACAAATGGTTAATGCAAAGTCCAAACATCTAATTAACTGAAATTAAGTGCCACAGTTGTTAAATGGTTTACAATCATCCGAAACAAAACAGAGAGTAGTTCAAAAATAAACAACAACAGTTTTTATGAGACAAAAGTGAACACTGGGCGGCAGTACTATGAGACAAATTCAGGCATCTGAACCATCCTCATCAGAACTAGCATCTTTTCAAGATCAGTGGCAGCATTTTCATCCTCTTGGTGGCTAGTTTTCTTTGCTTTTTACTCATAGCAATCATATGGTTTGACTGAGAGACAAACTCTTGCACCACATCTTTAACAACTTCATACAGAATAGTTTTGTGTCCAGTGGAGGCTAAAGTACCAAAGGCAGATAGAGGAGGGGATTCTTCTGGTTCATATTCATCATCATCATCATCATCATCAAGAACCACCCTTTCAGAACGAGTGGGTCCCTTTTTCTGCTGTTTCACTGAACTACCTCCTTTTAGATATGAGTGTCTATTTTCATATGTCTCATTTGACAAGTCAACACCAAAATATTAAAAAATATAGGTTAAGAACATGCCATAAGGAAGAGCTTTATCCTTCTCACTTCTAACAGAATCAAACATATACCTTACCATTAAATATGCAAAAGAGATTTCTGTTTTTGTGAGAATAGCATACAAAATTAGAGTATCATTGTAAGACACCCTTTGATATGAGCCACTCTGAGGAAGGATGACATGGTTCATTACGCGATGCAATTGAGCACGTTTGTAACCCAGGACTTTGTGAGTAGGAGTGATGCCATCAATCAAAGAAATGTGTTCACATACATAGGCCAGGGCATTATTGAAGGAGAGACCTATTCCTTCATTCCACTTACCCGAGGTGTAAGTACAAGCACCAACATCAGTGTATTTCAAAGAATCACTGATGTTTTCATTATTTAAGATAATGTCACGGCCTTTGACATAGGAATGAACACTGCCCTCATGATATGTCATATTAGCATAAAATTCCTTGACTAAAACTGGATAAACTGGTTTTTTGATTTTAAAAATATGATTCCAGTCTAGAAATTCAAAATTTTCAGCAAAAGAAAAACCTTTCTTTTTCAGATTAGGTAAATCAACAAGAAAATTGGGACACAATGTGCGATGAGCAATAACCCCTTCATAAAAATTATGATTCATGGCAGATCTAAAACGATGTGGGTTTTAGTTTGAGTGGGAGGTCATGAAGTGTGATTTGTGTGCAAAAGGGTCAATGGAAGGCCCTTTAACAGACTTAAGAGGGATACGAGTTTTACCTCTCTGAGGACGAGTAGGAACAGACTTAGGTTTAGGTCTTGTAGGTTCAGATGCGGGTTCCTCTGCAGCAGGGCGTTTCCCTTTCGAGGTATTGGGCTTAGAAGGAATACTGGGAGGAGTGCTGAGAGTTGCGATTGGCTTGGAGGAAGATGGAAACCTTGAAGGATTCTTCGTTCGAGCCATGGGGTCTTGAGAACCTTTTCATGAGGAGGCTTTTGAAGAACGGTTTTCTTCCTCATTTGGTTGGACCTTGGTTTCGAATGAAGAGGAGCACTAATGGTAGTGGGGAGAAACCGAAGAGTTGGAGGAAGGGGTTCTGAAGGGAGAAGATTGAAGATTGGTAACTGCACCAAAATTTTTTTTTTGAAACATGCAACTGCATCACCTATGATTTGACCTTGAAAAGACTTAACATCATGAAATCTTCCCAGATTAGCTTTTCAGAACAAAAACTCAAAACTCTGGTTCTCTCTCCTTACCTTCAGAAGGATGAAAAATTTTCTTTTGTATCTCCTTGCATGTTGCTTAGTTGCTCTCTTCCAAGTCAACTCCTCGAGAGCTGTGTGCTTCACCAACTTACCGTTTCACTTTTTCAATTAATCCCTAAGTTAGGAATTTTGAATCTGATCCCTTTTGCTTGACCCAAAGCCTCAGGTAAGCAGAGAAAAAGTTGTTCAATGATAAACCCAGATCTGAACTCTTGAGGTACAACTTTGTCCCTAAGAAACAATTTTGGCCTTTGATTCACAGCAGTGATTATCAGAAATCACTTTCTCCATTTATCCAAATTGGTATAGCAAAGAGTTGGAGAAGAGATGAAGAAAGTAAATTACATGCAAATGGAAATAAATCACCTTTAACTTCTGACTTAACTTGAAATGGTTTGATTTGGGTGATTAGACCTTTGTCTTTTGGATTAAGCTTTCTCTTTTTTTTCTTCTATGGTGAATGAATGGGGAACGAAGCTCTGTCTCTCTTTTTTATTTTGAGTCTGACCGAAGGAAAAAGTGAACGTTGAGTTTGGAGTGTACTAACTTGGAGGGATCAACTTGGGTGAGCAATTCGGGCTTGGGTTTTGTTCACTTACCTCTCAACCCATGTAATTTCTTTGGCATTTCTTATTTGGGCTTTTGTTTGTAAATGTTACCCACAATAGCAGATTCTTTTTCTTGTTCCATTTTTGGGCTGCTGCTATGCTTATATTTTTAGCCTGCATTACTTAATCAAAACTGATCAAAATTAATTGGGTAGTTAACCCAGTAAAAATAATGTTTGTCATCATCAATTGAAATTAATTGTTTACTAAAATCAACAAGCTGTCCCTTGATGACAAACATAATTGTAACATTGATCAAAGAAATTGAATTTGAATGAGGTTAAGGAACTTCCCTTTAAGTGATGTCACTTGCTTTTGTGTTGCTCTTCCTTTCCGTTTCAAGAGTTGCTCCCCATAGATTTATACTCTTCTCTTCTTTCCTATTTTCATATACTCATAGGAAACACAATAATGACTGCATACAATATATTATCCATGGATGAAGCACTCAGCAAGGTTTTCAAACAATTTAACCTCTCATGAAATATCCATTCCAAAACTGAACAAAACATATAAGCAATAATAACAAATATCCAGCCTAAAACTGCTCAAATCTGAATAAAATAGAGCATCAAGACTAACAATGGCAAACCAGAGCAATAAATCATGTAAAGCAAACTTACAACACCAAATTCACATGCTACTACTCCTCCTTTTGTCATCAAGGGTGGAAGAGCACTCAATATCAGATTTAAATCTGCAACTTAAAACCTGCAACAAATGGTTAATGCAAAGTCCAAACATCTAATTAACTGAAATTAAGTGCCACAGTTGTTAAATGGTTTACAATCATCCGAAACAAAACAGAGAGTAGTTCAAAAATAAACAACAACAGTTTTTATGAGACAAAAGTGAACACTGGGCGGCAGTACTATGAGACAAATTCAGGCATCTGAACCATCCTCATCAGAACTAGCATCTTTTCAAGATCAGTGGCAGCATTTTCATCCTCTTGGTGGCTAGTTTTCTTTGCTTTTTACTCATAGCAATCATATGGTTTGACTGAGAGACAAACTCTTGCACCACATCTTTAACAACTTCATACAGAATAGTTTTGTGTCCAGTGGAGGCTAAAGTACCAAAGGCAGATAGAGGAGGGGATTCTTCTGGTTCATATTCATCATCATCATCATCATCATCAAGAACCACCCTTTCAGAACGAGTGGGTCCCTTTTTCTGCTGTTTCACTGAACTACCTCCTTTTAGATATGAGTGTCTATTTTCATATGTCTCATTTGACAAGTCAACACCAAAATATTAAAAAATATAGGTTAAGAACATGCCATAAGGAAGAGCTTTATCCTTCTCACTTCTAACAGAATCAAACATATACCTTACCATTAAATATGCAAAAGAGATTTCTGTTTTTGTGAGAATAGCATACAAAATTAGAGTATCATTGTAAGACACCCTTTGATATGAGCCACTCTGAGGAAGGATGACATGGTTCATTACGCGATGCAATTGAGCACGTTTGTAACCCAGGACTTTGTGAGTAGGAGTGATGCCATCAATCAAAGAAATGTGTTCACATACATAGGCCAGGGCATTATTGAAGGAGAGACCTATTCCTTCATTCCACTTACCCGAGGTGTAAGTACAAGCACCAACATCAGTGTATTTCAAAGAATCACTGATGTTTTCATTATTTAAGATAATGTCACGGCCTTTGACATAGGAATGAACACTGCCCTCATGATATGTCATATTAGCATAAAATTCCTTGACTAAAACTGGATAAACTGGTTTTTTGATTTTAAAAATATGATTCCAGTCTAGAAATTCAAAATTTTCAGCAAAAGAAAAACCTTTCTTTTTCAGATTAGGTAAATCAACAAGAAAATTGGGACACAATGTGCGATGAGCAATAACCCCTTCATAAAAATTATGATTCATGGCAGATCTAAAACGATGTGGGTTTTAGTTTGAGTGGGAGGTCATGAAGTGTGATTTGTGTGCAAAAGGGTCAATGGAAGGCCCTTTAACAGACTTAAGAGGGATACGAGTTTTACCTCTCTGAGGACGAGTAGGAACAGACTTAGGTTTAGGTCTTGTAGGTTCAGATGCGGGTTCCTCTGCAGCAGGGCGTTTCCCTTTCGAGGTATTGGGCTTAGAAGGAATACTGGGAGGAGTGCTGAGAGTTGCGATTGGCTTGGAGGAAGATGGAAACCTTGAAGGATTCTTCGTTCGAGCCATGGGGTCTTGAGAACCTTTTCATGAGGAGGCTTTTGAAGAACGGTTTTCTTCCTCATTTGGTTGGACCTTGGTTTCGAATGAAGAGGAGCACTAATGGTAGTGGGGAGAAACCGAAGAGTTGGAGGAAGGGGTTCTGAAGGGAGAAGATTGAAGATTGGTAACTGCACCAAAATTTTTTTTTTGAAACATGCAACTGCATCACCTATGATTTGACCTTGAAAAGACTTAACATCATGAAAAAGTGATTTGATTTAAAAATTGAATATTTTAAAAGAATAAAAACAAATTTAAATGAAACTTTTTTCACTAAAAGACAAAGCAAGAATCACACAGATTTTAAGGAAACATATTGGACCACCATATGTAACACTCATTGGGCCCAGAGATGGTAGTGTTTAAGGAAACATGTTGGACCACTTAGAATCTGAAATTTAAGATTGGCCCAGATGATTCAGCACTTGTATTAGAGTTTAGAGATTTAAGTTCAGAGAGATAATTCTTCATTTGCCCAGAATTGTCTCATACCTTCCTGTGAGACAAAAACTTCAACAAACACATTAGCAATGCGTAAACAAAGAATCATAATTTATAATCCCTAGACTAGTCCTAAGCATGCAAAATCTGTCTTCAGCTAGTGGTTTGGTGAAAATATCTGCTAATTGGTCCTCTGATTTAATAAATTGAATGCTAATATTCTATTTTTGAATATGTTCTCTTATTTAGTGAAATCTCACTTCATATGTTTTGTTCTAGAGTGCAAAACTAGATTTTAGAAATATTAATGGCACGCATGTTGTCACACAACAAAGGAATATTTTCAGCATTTAATTTATAATCAGCGAGTTGTGTTTTTAACCACATAAGCTGAGAACAACAAGAAGAAGCAGCTATATACTCAGCCTCCAGTGGATAAAGCCAATGTGGACTGCTTCTTACTTGACCATACGTTTAGAGACTTTCCAAGGAAGCAACAAATGCCTGATTTGCTCCTTCTATCAACTCTATCTCCAACAAAATCTGCATCACAATAACCAACTACAGAAAAATAATCAATCTTAGGATACCATAAACTAAAATTGGATGTGCCATGAACATATCTAATGATCCTTTTAACTGCTGAAAGATGTGATTCTTTTGGTTTTGATTAGAATCTAGAACACATTGCAACACTTTGTACAATATCAGGTCTAGAGGAAGTTAGGTACTTAAGAGATCCAATCATTCCTCTATACCTAATCTCATCAACATCTTTCTCAGTTTCTCCTTTTTCTAGTTTTGAATTAGGGTGCATGGGAGTTCCCATGGGTTTGACATTTTTCATACCAAATTTCTTAACTAGTTTCTTGGCATACTTCTCTTGATGAATAAAAATACCATTTTCAGTTTGCTTAATTTGAAGCCTAAGGAAAAAATTAAGTTCACCCATCATACTCATGTCAAATTCACTTGTCATAAGTTTTCCAAATTCAGTACAAAGGGATTCATTGGCTAATCCAAAAATAATGTCTGTGGCGAAAAAATTATTTGAA
Source organism: Arachis ipaensis (assembly GCF_000816755.2). Lineage (NCBI taxonomy): Eukaryota > Viridiplantae > Streptophyta > Magnoliopsida > Fabales > Fabaceae > Arachis > Arachis ipaensis. Next base: position 18,445,527 of record NC_029788.2, read on the forward strand.
TTCTTAATAAATAGAGTAGTGTCTGTGGTGCTTCTTTGAAAACTATTTTTCAAAAGAAATGAGTAAGTCTCTTATACCAAGCTCTAGGAGCTTCTCTTAAACCATAGAGAACTTTTGATAGTTTAAAAACATGGTTAGAAAATTCCTTATTTTCAAAATCAGGTGGCTGTGCCACATACACTTCTCTATCTATCACACCATTCAAGAATACACATTTCACATCTATTTGATACAATTTGAAACCACAATAAGCAGCATAAGCTATAAGAAGTCTTATGGCTTCCATTCGGGCAACAGGGGCAAAGGATTCTTCAAAATCTATTCCTTCTTCTTGGTCATATCCTTGTGCCACCAATCTTGCTTTATTTCTAGCAATGCTTCCATCTTCACCCAGTTTGTTCCTGAATATCCACTTGGTGCTTGTCATTTTCTTGTCACTTGACTTTGGAACTAATGTCTAAATTTAGTTCTTTTCAAACTCATGAAACTCTTTCTCCATTGCCTTTACCCAAAATGGGTCATCAAGAGCTTCCTTGATGTTTTGTGGCTCCATTTGAGAGAGAAAAGTAATGTTTGTTTCTTCATTTGCTTTTCTAGTAGATGAATAATTTTTGTCACCTTCTGAGACATCCCCAATGACAAACTCCTGTGGATAGTTCTTTAAGAATCTCCATTCACGAGGTCTTGTGAACTTAGAAGCAGATTTGTTCACTAAGGGATTCAAGGAACTGGTGGTTTCAGGATTTTCTCCAGATTCATGAGACAAAATAGAATTGTCTCATGCAGGATTTTTAGCAACTGCAGTTTCTAGGGGTGTGCATGGTTCAGTTTTCCATAAACTGAACTGAAACTGCACTAAACCATTTTAAATGGTTTAGAAACTGAACCAAACTGCTTTGTCATATAAGAAATTGGTTTTAAACCATTTTATAATACAGTGCACCAGTTTAAACCAGTTCATAAAAATAAAACTGGTTTTAATTAAAAAAACCAGTTTAAACTGGTTTATGCCTAAAACTAGCTTTCACACCCTCTCTCTCCCTCTCTTCCTTTCCTCTCTCTTTCTCTCTTTCTCTCTCTCCTTCCTCTCTCTCTCTCTCTCTCTCTCTCCTTTTCTCTCCCTTCCCCTCTCTCTCTCCTACCCTCCTCTCTCTCTCTCTCCTCCT
>NC_029788.2:18446744-18455491 GCF_000816755.2 Arachis ipaensis
TACTTTCTCTCTCCCCTCTCTCTCTAAATCAAAAGTTGAAAGAATCATAAAGTATTCACATACTAATAAACTAAAGCATGGTCTTACTTTTTGTTCAATGACAACATTCAAAATATGATATAATATGATACTAACCTAAATGAAGTTAAAATAAACTAATTCAAATCTAACAGACTAACACAATATTGGCCCATTACAATATTCTAATCATCTTCAAGAGAAACAAGCGTGCCAACATTTGTTGAAGAATTTCTCCCTACATAAAAAAATATCTCATTAATTATAGAAAACTAACAATTAGTAACAAACAAGAAATAAGAAAAAAAAATATATTACCTTGTTCAGCTTTTTCAATCTCTTCAAAATTTTCAATTAGTCCAAATGGGTCATCTATTACCCAATCTTGAGTGCATACAAGAGCTTCCACCATATATGGTGTCAAGGAGCTCCGATAAGGGTCAATAATCCTTTCTCCTGTACTAAACGCACTCTCAGAAGCAACTGTAGAAACCGGTATGGCTAAAACTTCTCGAGCCATACGTGCAAGAATAGGAAATCGGGTTGAATTTCTCTTCTACCAACCCAAAATATCCAACTCTGCCGACTTGTTTCTAGGCTCACAATCTTCTTTCAGATATCTGTCAAGTTCAGATTTAGCATCTGAATCACGTCCAGTTGACTGCAAATAAATATTCAGGATATCATCTTCATCCTCTTCATTGATCATTGCATCTTGATTGCTTTGAGATTCATCTTCTTTGCCTTGGTAGTGATTATAAAGGGAATTCAAGCAAATAGATAATTTTGACTTGAGTTCTCCTCCTTTTTCAACACCAAATGACTCATCCAAGATCCAATTTACAAAATTCAACTTGTGACATGGATCAAGCACAATTGCAATCAACAATAACATGTTAATGACATTTGGAGTTCTCCAATACTTGTCATATTTCCTTTGCATCTTGGACGCCATTAACCTTATGCTCAAATCAGTATTTTCACAATGCAACTTGATTTTTCTAAAGACTTCTTTCATGTATTTATTACTAGTGACATCCAAACTCCCAGAAATGCGCAATGTAGCATCATAGAATATTTTCAAGAATGGTAAAATTGACTCCGCATAAGTCCAATCATCATCTGTAGGCACACCATAAGATTTGCTCAGCTCATTAATATATTTATCATCTTGCAACTCAAGCAAATCAAACGTTGCTCGAAGCTTCAATGCTGCCTCCAACATTAAATATGTCGAATTCCACCGAGTTTCGACATCCAAAGAAACAGGCCCTTTATAATTGATGCTCTCCCGCTCAATGCACGCTTTGAAGCTTTCACATCTCATAGGAGATGATTTGACATATTTTACTGCATTGCAAATTCTTGTAATTGAATCATCAATCTCTTTCAAGCCATCTTTCACTATCAAATTTAGGATATGAGCACAACAACGCATATGAAGATAGTCCCCCTTTAAAACAAGACTATTCCATGCATTTAATCTCTTTTTCAAGTATAAAATTGCACCATCATTAGAAGTTGCGTTATCAACCGTTACAGTAAAAACTTGATGCAATTTTCAAGCATCCAAACAACCTTCAATAGCTCTACCAAGTACTTCTCCTGAATGACCCTCAACCCGGCAAAAATTCAATATCCTCTTTTGCAACTTCCAATCATTGTCAATAAAGTGTGCCGTTAGAGACATATAAGTCAAATTTTGACTCGATGTCGTCCAAGTGTCAGTTGTAAGGCACACTTTTTGACAATGATGAGAGAGATAACTTTGTAACTTCATTTTCTCTGTTTCATAAAAAGAAAGTATGTCACGGGCCAATGTAGTACGCGAAGGGATTTTAAACTTAGGTTGCAAGCTATGCAATAGCCTTCGAAACACATTTCTTTCTACAAATCGGAAAGCTAGCTCTTCAGTCACAAACATCTCAGTGAGGATACTTCGAGATACTGCTTGGTCAAACTTTGTAACACTTGGTGAGGATATAGGTCCACTTGTTTCCCCTTCTATCCTTTGTCGCTTGCTCTGTTCATTGTTCGAGTCAAAACATCGCTTCCAATGTTGCCGCATAGCACTTGTTCCCCCCGCATATTTTATTTGACCGTTGCAGTTTTTACATCTCGCATACTTCTCTATCCCTTCGATTGGAATGAAATGTTCCCATATCTCTGATTGATTCTTACGCCCAGAAGATCCACTAGGTTGAGGAGGTAATGAGGGATGAGCAGGAAGAACAGCAGGATTTGAATGCTCCTCTCTCTCAGACATCTTTGGCAGCCAATATATAATAACTAATTTTTTGTGTGTCTAACTATTTTTGTTATTCAATTTAGAACAAATAAAACCTCATTTATTGGAGATATGGCAGCAACAGAAACCAAAGAAAACCATATTCACCTGATTTGAACATGAACTCTTTCTAATAAAGAATGAGGTTATTTAATTTTTTACTCATGAAATTAAATTCTTTATAAAGTTTAACTCATACATTCAATTTACTAAATGCACTAACTTAAGATTGTATGCTTTCACAGATTTTAATTGGGAAGAAGACTTAGAAGATAGAAAATCTGTTACTGCTATTGTGTGTATTTGGAGAGTAATTTAGTGTCTTGAAAAAGTAACAAACAAGATAAAGTGAGCAGGAGCAGTACCAAAGTTGTTAGCATTAACTTGAGTTAGTTAGAATTAGTTTTACCAGCTGTGATTAGTGTATGTTTAAGCTAATCTCAGTTGACATCTCTTATATATACGACCAACTCAGTGTAATCAATATACAGTAAATTCAATCACAATTCAATCAATATACATCATATTTCATAGGAGAGCAAGATTTTGTTGCCCCGTCGGAACCAAACAGCATCCAAAAATGACACATGTGACTAATGCAAACAACTTAACAACACTTTAAAAAGGAAAATAAATAAATAAAATGACACAAACTATGAAGTAATAAATATATCATTACATGCTAACACTAACAGGGTTACTTAGACCAAGTTTGGAACTTACTTTTTCTTCAGCAATGCTCTCTTTAGAAATCTGAGAAACGCCTCCAAAAAATGAAAGCCGCAGGAACCAGTTTGCAAGTCAACAATGCAAGGGCATTCTAGAGCTCTCTGAGCTTTCACCTCATTTAGTCTACAACAACATCAACAATAAACAAACGTAAGAGTACTGGAAAGCAAACAGAAGAAATAGCACAGTTAAGACTAACAGTGAACTGGAATGAAACTATATAGACCAAAATTATAAAATAAAGTTTATAAGATCTGACAGAAAGCTTTTCTACAAATTGCATACCAACACATTAATTGGGCATTAGTTAGAAATACTAGTATCTAGTTAATTTGGGTACAATATATTATTCAATAACCTACGAGAAATTTGTGGCACAAATTGCAGTAGATTCTTCGTGTAGTTTTTAAGATATAAAAAAATAGTAAACTACCATTAGGTGAATTATGGCAGATGAGAGAGGGAGGGAAGGAGAGATTGAGAAATCTTTTACACAACCAAGCTAGTTCAAATTGCATTCCCATCAACATCTGATCAAACGGGTTGACCAGAGATTTCTTCAACAATCCAAAACTTTCTCTAACATCCTTAATGTAAAAAACACCAAATCCATTCAACTCACACTAACAAAAACACAATTCAGCACAGCAAATCACAAAAAGTACATAAATCATACCAACCAAATTTCAGGTTTTGGATCTAGCAGGCTAAAACAAGTAAACATCAACAATTCAAAGCTTCCGAATCAGAAAAGAGAAATGGGTAACTGTAAAAATGGCTTACTAATTGACTATGTAAAAAAGTATTGTCTCCCCTGCTTCCAATCATAGTAAAACATAAGAGAAAAGAGATTACCTACTGTGTTAGATGGCAGCAGCAGGGGTTGGTAGCGACGGTGATGATGGCGGTGGTGGGTTGGTAGCGGCGGCAGCAAGGGAGAGACGAGAGAGGAATGGCAGCGATGGCAGCAACCAGCAAGGGAGAGACGATACTGTGTTAGACGACGGTGAACGACAGTGAGCGACGGCGGTGAATAGTTCGACGGCGGCTCTGACGGTGGCAGCGGTGGGTTGGTTGCGGCGGCAGAAGGGGAGAGACGAGAGAGGATGTTGAAACGCGATTAGGGTTTTTGCGTTTTCAGTTTTCACATTTTCAATTTTTGAGTTTGGAAGATTGAATTGAAGTTACTGATGTGAATAAACCAGTTTTGATTTGGTTTAAAACTAAACTGAACCATAAAAACTGGTTTTTAATAAACTGGTTTTTATAAAAAACTATGGTTTCAGTTCAGTTTTTTATTTAAAAAAACTGGTTTATTTAAAACAGTTTCAATTCAGTTTCAGTTCAGTTCAATTAAACCAGTTTTTTTGCACACCCCTAGCAGTTTCAGATTCATTTTGTTCAGAATTTTTATTTTCATGATTTTGGCCTTTTTCATCCTCCTTTTGAACTTGATTTCCTCCATCATAATCTTCCAAAATACTTTGAACCAAGTTAGTGTCACAAAATGTAACATGTATGGACTCCTCAATTATTCTAGCATCTTGATGATAAACTCTATATGATTTAGTATTTGTGGAATATCCTACAAATAAACACTCATATGCCTTTGGATCAAATTTTTCCAAATTATCTTTGTTATTCAGAACAAAACATTTGCATCCAAATATGTGCAAGTAATTTAAATTTGGTGGGTGTCCTTTCCAAAGTTTATAAGGAGTTTTCTTCAAAAATTTTCTTATAATAGTTCTATTCAAAATGTGGCAAGTAGTGTTAACCGCCTCAGCCCAAAGGAATTTTGGAACATTACTCTCACAAAGCATAGCTCTTGTCATTTCTTGAATAATTCTGTTTCTTCTTTCCACAACACCATTTTGTTGTGGTATTCTTGGACAAGAGAAGTTGTGTGATATTCTAAGTTCCTCACAAAAGGATTCAAATAATTAGTTTTCAAATTTGGTTCCATGATTACTTCTTATAGAGGTGATCTTTAAATCCTTTTCATTTTAAACTTTCTTGCTAAAAATTTCAAAAGCCAAAAAGGCTTCATTTTTGTGTGTAAGAAATAAAATCCAACCAAATCTAGAGTAATCATCCACAATTACTAAACCATAATGTTTACCACCTAAGCTTTGAGTTCTTGTTGGACCAAATAAATCAATATGTAGCAATTCAAGTGGTCGTTTAGTAGAGATGTCTTCCTTTGATTTAAATGAACTCTTTGTTTGTTTTTCCATTTGACAAGCATCACAAGTGATATTTTTGTCAAATGTTATCAAAGGAAGACCTCTCACTAATCCTTTCTTGACAAGCTTGTTTATTTGAAACATGCTAGCATGGCTCAATCTCATGTGCTATAGCCACTTTTCAGATTCTTTAGAATGAAAATAAGCTACATTTTGATCTCTTAGTTCATCAAGAGTAAGTCCATACACATATTATCACAACATTTAGCAATAAACAATACATCATTAGTTTTTTCACTTACAACACAGCATTCCAATCTTTTAAAAATCACCAAATAACCCAAATCACACAATTGACTTATGCTCAAAAGATTATGCCTCAAACTATTAACCAAAAAGACATCATTAATAAAGGTAGAATGATTGTTACCTACTTTTCCAACAGCAACAAGTTTACCTTTTCTATCATCTCCAAAGGTCACAAAACCTCCATCATACTTGTTCAGTTTGATGAAGAAAATTGACCTTCCAGTCATGTGCCTTGAGCACCCACTATCCAAGTACCACATATCTTTCTTATTCTTGGATGCTAGGCAAATCTGCATAAAATTTCAAGCAACCTTAGGTATCCAAATTAATTTGGATCCTTTGAAGTTAATCCACCTTAGTTGTCCAAGAGCATTAAAGTCACAAACAACATTGTAAATTTGGTTTCCTACTTTTTTTTTCAATGAAGCGTTGTAAGTAAGAGTGACCAGATTTCTTACAATTTATGCAATTATTTTTTGAAGCATGTTGTTGAAATTGATTTATGTTTCGATGCTGGAAATTAAATGATTAAAAGGTTGAGTTTTTTTTTTTATTTTTTATGGATAAGCATTTCTCTTGACAAAATAATTTTTGTTGTTGCTTTTTCTTTTTGCAAATGCATTCGAACCAGAATTTTTGAAAGCATATGGGCCTTTTGAAGATAAGGTTCTGTTTTGAAAAGATGATTTTTTGAATGTAACCTCATTGGTTGAAATATAGCTCAGACCCGACTTGTTTGATATTGGATAAGTTCTTGAAGATTATTCAGTTTCCTCGAAATAAGAGTTTTCAAATTCCTCTTCATAGGTGGGAATAAGTCCTAGACCAGATTTGTCGATAATAGATTTTGTTTTTGAAGAAGAAGCCATGAATTTTGTTGAGGAGTTATAAAAAATTACATGATCTTTTGTCAAATATCCTAATCCAGATTTTTCAAACAATGGTCTTTGATTTGCAAGTAATTTGTCTAAGTTGCTGGAACTTTGAGCAAATTTTGCTAAATCACCATTCAATCTTTTAATCATTTCATTTAATATTTTATTTTCAGCAATAAGCTCTTGAAAAAAATCCACAATGTGCTTTCCTTTTACTTTTTCAGGTTCAGATTTCAGAAATCTGTTTTCTTCAATAATATCTAAAGCATATTCGATTTCTTTCACCTTTTCTTTCAAAAAAATCATTTTCAGCTTTCAACCTCTCTTTTTCAGATTTGCTTTTTTTTTTGTATTTTTCCAGTAGTTTTGCAGAATTTAGTGTGAGATCATCAATTATAACATGTAAATCATCTATTGACAAGTCATAGTAATTTACCTCATCAAGTTGATCATCACCAGCCATGAAGCAGATTTGTGCTTCGCATTCAGTGTCTTCTTCTTCATCCGAATCATTCTCAAGATCTTCCCAAGATGTCATGAGCACTCTTTTCTTTTCTTTCTTCCCTTTGTCCTCCTTTTTGAGTTTTGGACAGCTGTATTTGAGATGTCCAGCCTCCTTGCAATGGTGACATATCACTTTTCTCAAGTCCTTCTTGTACTCCATCGAGATTGAGCCCTTGTACTTGCCTTTTTTCTTCATTAGCCTTCTAAGTCTCCTAGCAAAAAATACAAGTTCATCATCTGAAAAGCTATCACTAGACTCACTCTCTTTTGATTCTATTTTTGACTTAAGGAATATTCCTTTTTTCTTTGAGTCCGAGTTTGTGTGTGGTTTCATAGGCAAGGAGTTTTTCTCTCAACTCATCATATGTTATGGGACTTAGATTGTTGCTTTCAGCTAGGACAGTGGCCTTTGTTTTCCATTCCTTTGTGAGGCTTATAAGGGTTTTTCTCACTAGGGTTTGTTCTGAGTAGGTTGTACCCATAGCATCAAGGTTGTTGATTATGATTGAGAATCTCTCAAACACTTCATCAATACTTTCTCTATCCTTCATGTTAAACATCTCGTACTCTTTTCACAGCATATCAATCCTTATTTTTTTTGACCTGTTTAGTGCCTTCGTGTGTAACCTCGAGTTTCTCCCAGATTTTTTTGGCTGTCTTGCATCTAGACACCTTTCGATCCTCTTCAAAACTAATAGCACAGTGAAGAAGGTTGACGGCTTTAGCATTCATTTCCACTTTCTTCTTGTCGTCGTCATTCCATTCAATTTCTTTTTTTGGAGTCACCACTCCATCAGCGCTTATTTTTGTTGGAATTTTGGGGCCGCTTACAATAATCTTCCATATGTTGTAGTCAATGGATTGGATGAAGATCTGCATCCTCTCTTTCTAGTAGGCATAGTTCTTCCCGTTGAAGAAGGGAGGCTTGTTATTTGACTGGCCTTCAGTTAGAGTATAGGCAACTGTGGTTGTGCTCAAGTTGTTTGCCATTGGACCTTTGCTCTAAGCGATGAAGCTTGATTCTTGAGACCTTGGCTCTTGATACCAATTGAAAGTTGTAGAGGGCTTAGAGAACGGGAGTTGAATCTATGGCCTTCTTTTACTCTAATGAATTAAGCCTTTACTTGCAAACTTTTATTTTGAATTTGTTTGAACAGTGCAGTGGAAACTTTATGAAACAATTTCATTTTGTCTCATAAATATCAGAAAACAGAACTTAGAAGAAGTTAAGAAGAGTGACACAAGCATATATCTTGGTTCAGTTGCCTGGTACAATGCAAACTACATCCAGTCTCCACCATAACAGTGGTGGAATTTTCACTATAGTTAAAGTATTACATACACTAATTCCAAAGGATTGACACAATCCTTTCCCTCTCAAGTTCTAACCTAACTTGACTTGGTTATGCTAATACCTAACTTTTCACTCTAAGTGCTAACTCAACTTAGGAAGGGATACCTCATTGGTACAAGACACAAGACATTTGAAAGAACCTAAAGAAATCTGAAATCACTCTAGGCTTTTCACTCAAGTGTATCATTCAGTCGTTTGTCATTCTATGACTTTTTCTTAAGCTCTCTCTTTCATCCTTTTACCTCTCAAGAAATTACAGAAAGATATACATTGAAAAATAAAATTATAATCTGTAAAATATGAAGGAGATTGATTGCTTCAACATCCTCTGTTGTCATAAGATGAACCGGATTGTGCTAACACTGATTAAGTTCTTCACATTGGAGGAATGCTTCTTTCTCTAGAAAACACTGTCCAACATGTTGAACTCTTCCCAGATTAGCTTCTCAGAACAAAAACTCAAAACTCTGGTTCTCTCTCTTTGC